>NC_090927.1:644386120-644693399 GCF_040938575.1 Ambystoma mexicanum
TATCAACAAACGACACACCAAAATAATTAAAAGTAACAGAACACCGCCAGGTATGTTTGAAAAAAAGAAAAAAAAACACGTCAAACTCCCACAAAACAGAATAAATCCAAACAGGACCAACTATCTGAAACTAGCACTTTCTCCCTCCGGAAACCATTGGTGCCACGTCACATAAACATTGGACTCTTATGTGAGACAAGAACACAATCCAACCCTAATATTCAAGACAACCTACACTACACTAACATATTGCAAATAACCCAACCAACTAACAATCCCTCCTTTAAGCACATGGCTGCACAAATCCTCACATGCTCGCCAACTCAATAAATAGCTAGAACAAACCCAGAAACTACAGGCCCCCCAAACCCTCGGTGATACATCTGGAAATGTTGACCTTAGGCAATAACACAAATCACACAATTCCTCCTGGTTCTACTAACAACAAAAGGTTAAGCGTAACACCTAGTCTTCTCCCACTAACCCCCTAACCACCCATACTCCCCCCTTCTCATTCAGATCAATGAGAATGCCTGGAGTACATGACCCATATGTCACGTGCATCATTACTCAGCCATAGCACACTGCCCTCTCCTGTAATCCTTTCCATTCCTATGTTTGTTTCCCAGTTCCCTCCTCCTCAAGGTGAAGATCTTCTGCAGCTGTATTTCCTGTCTGGAATCTTCTTCATAATTCTTCTTTGCTTGCACTAGAATGCTAGCTCCCCTTCCTCAGTGCCTCAGAGTGTTGTCTTTTCCTGAGAACTGTTGTCAACCCTGACTGGATAAAACGCAAAAACATGTTGGATACTTACTACATGGTCATTTTTGTCTGCTTTAGGTAAGAACCGGGATGAGGAGATCCAAAAACAACGATACAGAAGTGCTAAGTGTGTGGGTTTATTATGTATTCACACAGGACATGGTAGATAACTTCACAATTTAATTTACATTACTTCCGATAAGCACGAAAGTTAAGTTGAAGAGGACGGACAGGGTTGGTTTATGCAGTAGTGACACAAGTGGGTGTAGGCCTCTGAAGTATAGAGGTCGGCACTACACTAGGATACATGTTGCCTCATAAATCGAGGGGGTATAGGAACCCGCAGTTACACAAAACACAAAAAGCACACAACAATCTTTGAATTTTAGCGGGTGCAAGTAGTGATACAGTTGTGATAGGAAGTTCGACACAGGGAGTGACACAGGGTGTGTTTCGGCCAAAGAAAGTGGCTTGGTTGTAGCCGTCTTTGTGCTGGCCTTCGTCAGGAAAAAGGGGGCACCAGTAGTGGTGCTGTCCGTGCTGTCTGTGGGTGAAACAGAGTAATTAGGATCTCGGATAGTTGTTCGTTCAGGACTATAAGTATTAAATACGGGCCTAATTGTTGCCCACGTTGTACACCATGTGGTGTTTCTAAAAGACAGCTTACCTGCCGTGCAGGGAATCGGGTGGGTGCTGTCGGGGAAGCCGCGAAAAGTGCGGACCGTCCGGTGCTGGGATTAGCACTGGTGAAAGGCTTTAGTTTCCTAGGGGCTGGCGTGGTTCAAAGTCTCACGAAGCCGGAGTTGGGCGTAATTGGACCCCAGTCTGAAATGAAAATTAAAATTAAAAACCGGTATAGGTAACCTGTGAGGGTCAAATGCGCCAGGGAGTATGTCCGCGTAGGAATCAAGTGGAACTTACTGTTGTCTGGGTGGTACGCTGCCGTGCTGGACGTGGACTGCTGAGAGCCGGATGAGTCGGACAGCGAGGGAGCCGTGTTGGACTTTATAAAGGACAGCCAGTGGCTGGGGACCGGCGAATGGGAACCCACGATTCAAGGGCGGCACCCAGCTTGGGCCAATCAGATGGCTGTGCGCCGTGTCCCAATGAAAAGGCGGTACTCCGTGTGTGATGTTGGGTAATGTAGTCCAATGTGGTGTACGGGGACTCCTGCTCATGGGTACTTGCACAACATAACAGGTAGGATACATGGTTGCGAACAAAGGTCATTTACGTGCGCCATGTGGATGGGCGAATGCCGGTGAAGCAAAATAGACTCCCGTATACAATAGTGTTCACAAGGTGGAGGATAGATGTCCAGTGTATACAAGAGAAGTTAGTGCCAGTGTAACAATGCTCACAAGGTGAACAACATTGGTTTCTAATGTGTGTCAGGACACAAGTTCATATTCAATGGTCGAGCGCAGTGGCCACTTGGAGGAGTACTCTAGAAGTGTTTCCATTCGACGGTTACATTTAGGCCGTCTTGCACAGAGTTCAATTTGTGGACCCATTTTTGTTCGAGTTTGGTGAGGGCAATGTTTATGTCGCCTCCTCGTCTTTGTGGCTGGAGTTGTTGGACCACGGTCCATGTGAATTGTTCGTGGGTATGCTTCTTCTTAGTGAAGTGTTCGACCAAGGGTTTGTCCTCGACTTGGTTTTTGATGCATGATCTGTGTTCATTAATCCTTTGTTTGACAGGTCTAATGGTTTTGCCAATATAGACCAGATCACAGGGACACTTAATGGCGTAGATAAAGTGTTTGCTCTCGCAGTTGGTGTGGCTGTTCTGTTTCCATACCACGTTCTTGTGGATGAAAGTTTTGCTGTTGGTGGTAAAGCGGCAGGCTACGCATTTACCACAGCTGAAGTGGCCAACTACTGGTGGAAGGTTCCATAGTGTGGTGGCTGGTTTGGTGGGTTCTAGGAAGGTGTGGACTAGGGAATCTTTTAGATTTCTATTCTTTTTGAAGGCAAACAGTGGTTTCTTGGCGAGGGTGCCTTCATTTTTAATCAGATGCCAGTGTTTGTTGATGGTATTTTTGATGAGGTTGCTGACTGGACTGTATGTGGTGACGCAAACAGTTCTATTGTTCGGGTCTCTTTCTTTGGTCGTTAGGCAAATTGTGTGGTCGGTGTTGGCTGCTCTTTTCTTGGCTGTCTTGATGGACTTCCATTAAGATCTTAGACTCCATACATCTGACTGATGAGTCCATTTTGGTCACCATGGACGTTGAGGCACTGTATACCTCCATCCCCCAGGCAGAGGGCCTACAGGCTCTGGCCACATGCCTTGAAAAACGAGCCAACACCTCCACCATACCCACCAACTTTTTGGTCGAGTGCATCCGGATCGCCATGGGCGAGAATTTCTTTCTATTCGGCCAACAGATATACCAGCAAATCAAAGGAGTCAGTATGGGCGCCACGTTCGCCCCAGACGTCGCCAACCTCTACATGGCACAATATGAAGATGATCACATCTACCACGATGATAACCCATACAGACCACACATCAAAGTCTGGCGTCGATACATCGATGACGTATTACTCATCTGGGAAGGAAGCGCTGAAGGATTACTAGCCTTCCACCAATGGCTCAATGCACGGAACGAACACATCAAGTTCACCATTGAATGGGACCATCAAAAAATCAATTTCCTCGACCTACACATCTATCGGTCCGGAGAGACACTGAAGACGGAACTCTTCAGGAAACCCACTGACAGGAACACCCTTCTCCACTTCACTAGTTACCATCCACAAGGATTAAAATACAATCTCCCATATGGTCAGTTTCTACGTATCCGGAGAAACTGTTCAGACAGAGAAAAATTCAACCACCATGCACGACTACTACAAACACGCCTTGGAGAGAGAGGCTACCCCAGGAAGTCCATCAAGACAGCCAAGAAAAGAGCAGCCAACACCGACCGCACAATTTGCCTAACGACCAAAGAAAGAGACCCGAACAATAGAACTGTTTGCGTCACCACATACAGTCCAGTCAGCAACCTCATCAAAAATACCATCAACAAACACTGGCATCTGATTAAAAATGAAGGCACCCTCGCCAAGAAACCACTGTTTGCCTTCAAAAAGAATAGAAATCTAAAAGATTCCCTAGTCCACACCTTCCTAGAACCCACCAAACCAGCCACCACACTATGGAACCTTCCACCAGTAGTTGGCCACTTCAGCTGTGGTAAATGCGTAGCCTGCCGCTTTACCACCAACAGCAAAACTTTCATCCACAAGAACGTGGTATGGAAACAGAACAGCCACACCAACTGCGAGAGCAAACACGTGATCTACGCCATTAAGTGTCCCTGTGATCTGGTCTATATTGGCAAAACCATTAGACCTGTCAAACAAAGGATTAATGAACACAGATCATGCATCAAAAACCAAGTCGAGGACAAACCCTTGGTCGAACACTTCACTAAGAAGAAGCATACCCACGAACAATTCACATGGACCGTGGTCCAACAACTCCAGCCACAAAGACGAGGAGGCGACATAAACATTGCCCTCACCAAACTCGAACAAAAATGGGTCCACAAATTGAACTCTGTGCAAGACGGCCTAAATGTAACCGTCGAATGGAAACACTTCTAGAGTACTCCTCCAAGTGGCCACTGCGCTCGACCATTGAATATGAACTTGTGTCCTGACACACATTAGAAACCAATGTTGTTCACCTTGTGAGCATTGTTACACTGGCACTAACTTCTCTTGTATACACTGGACATCTATCCTCCACCTTGTGAACACTATTGTATACGGGAGTCTATTTTGCTTCACCGGCATTCGCCCATCCACATGGCGCACGTAAATGACCTTTGTTTGCAACCATGTATCCTACCTGTTATGTTGTGCAAGTACCCATGAGCAGGAGTCCCCGTACACCACATTGGACTACATTACCCAACATCACACACGGAGTACCGCCTTTTCATTGGGACACGGCGCACAGCCATCTGATTGGCCCAAGCTGGGTGCCGCCCTTGAATCGTGGGTTCCCATTCGCCGGTCCCCAGCCACTGGCTGTCCTTTATAAAGTCCAACACGGCTCCCTCGCTGTCCGACTCATCCGGCTCTCAGCAGTCCACGTCCAGCACGGCAGCGTACCACCCAGACAACAGTAAGTTCCACTTGATTCCTACGCGGACATACTCCCTGGCGCATTTGACCCTCACAGGTTACCTATACCGGTTTTTAATTTTAATTTTCATTTCAGACTGGGGTCCAATTACGCCCAACTCCGGCTTCGTGAGACTTTGAACCACGCCAGCCCCTAGGAAACTAAAGCCTTTCACCAGTGCTAATCCCAGCACCGGACGGTCCGCACTTTTCGCGGCTTCCCCGACAGCACCCACCCGATTCCCTGCACGGCAGGTAAGCTGTCTTTTAGAAACACCACATGGTGTACAACGTGGGCAACAATTAGGCCCGTATTTAATACTTATAGTACTGAACGAACAACTATCCGAGATCCTAATTACTCTGTTTCACCCACAGACAGCACGGACAGCACCACTACTGGTGCCCCCTTTTTCCTGACGAAGGCCAGCACAAAGACGGCTACAACCAAGCCACTTTCTTTGGCCGAAACACACCCTGTGTCACTCCCTGTGTCGAACTTCCTATCACAACTGTATCACTACTTGCACCCGCTAAAATTCAAAGATTGTTGTGTGCTTTTTGTGTTTTGTGTAACTGCGGGTTCCTATACCCCCTCGATTTATGAGGCAACATGTATCCTAGTGTAGTGCCGACCTCTATACTTCAGAGGCCTACACCCACTTGTGTCACTACTGCATAAACCAACCCTGTCCGTCCTCTTCAACTTAACTTTCGTGCTTATCGGAAGTAATGTAAATTAAATTGTGAAGTTATCTACCATGTCCTGTGTGAATACATAATAAACCCACACACTTAGCACTTCTGTATCGTTGTTTTTGGATCTCCTCATCCCGATTCTTTTGTTTATACTACGCATACCCACCTGGGTAAATCGGGACCTAGCCAGGTGCCCTAAGATTGAAATATGCTTTAGGTAAGATACAATTTCAGGTTGTTTGACATTGATTTCAGGCTTGCTGAACTCAAAAGATGTATAAGTGCCACAGATGGCTTCAATAACACACCAACTCCCAAAGACAGTAGTCAGGTTTCAATTAAGATATGCAGTATTTCTTCTAGATCGAGCGACCAGCGGAGGAGCAAGAGCTCCCCCACACTGCTCCTGCAGTGCTTCACTACCCAGCAGCCTAATCCACTATTTTCGAGATAAGCGTGAAAGTGCCTCCTCTTCCCAGACAACTGAATTATTCAAAAGGCATTTTCGCGGCGAGTCGCGCTTTATTCTGTTTGCACTCACCCTTCCCTGCTGCCTGGCTATCTGCTTATATTAGCCATCTGTAGCCAGGAAACAAGCCCTGTGTGCCCCAGCAGCCGAATCCTCACCACGAGACCCAGACCAACCGAAGATGGCCGCCTCGACAATCTGAGCATTGCATCTGCAGCCTAGCTTGGCCATCCGGTGCCATCACGCACTGATTGGCCCATCCTGCATTCTTATCGGCCAATCCACGGCCTGGAGGCGAGAGCCGGCCCTCTCACTGGAAGGCCCTCGATTGCACGGCTCTCTGCCTGTCCGAGACTGTCGGACCCTGGGGCCGCAGAACGCTGTCCGTGCTTTGCTGAGGTAAGTGCCAGCCAATAAAGACCAAATTACATTCCCTGACTTTGACATGATACCAGCACGGAAGTGAACTACATGCATGTGGGGCAGAGCATAATGACTTATAATCTGTCCATTCTATCTCCGTCATTACCACAATATTTGAAATCATGCTCTAAACGTTCATGCCCACGCTAATAAGAACACCTGCCTGCACATCCTGATTCGCTACTCGCAGCCAGCATAACTTTCTAGCCACTAAGGCTAATGCCTACTCTGCCACTCCCTTGCTCACATTGCCATTGCTGTCTATGCTCATTGTTAAAGTGTTTTCCATTACTGTCTATGCTCATTCGAAAAGTGTTTGACACATCCTATACTGTCTCTTATACTATTGGTATAATGTTTTGACTCTGCACATGCTGGCCATTCTGCCCGTGCAAAGCATATTTTGCCATAGCTGTCTTGATCTTTTGACCCATGATATATTTGTTGTAATCAACCCAGCCCTCGCTGATCCAGTGCATTCTGAATTAGTCATATGGCAACCTGCACTTCTACCTCCCACAGTATCCACGCCCTATCAGTCCTCCACAGTGAATTGTATGCCGCCTTCTGCTGATTTGTGTATTGCCCAACTTCTATACAAAGTCGCTGCCCACCTTTGAAATGTACTTTGTTCACTAAGAAATGCTCACAAATAACCACCTATTTAAAAATTGCTGCCTACTCTAAATGAATGCCACCCACTAGCAAAATATGTATCACTCGTTCTGAATGTATTAGTGTATCCTAAGCCACCAATACTGCACTTAGCTTGTTGCACACTCACTACACAGATACTGCACCTCTCCTATAACTCACCACTGTTCCCAATAGAGACATTACCACTCCCACTATGTCACCCCACAGCCACCATCCCGCATCATAAATTAGCTAGTTAATAGACTGACACCTCATGGCTTCTGGTATCTTACCTCTCTCTGCAGTATATCACTCCTCTATACAACTCACATCATAATCCATAACATGCATCCCACCTACTACAATCCCAGTAAAACTCATCACATCATCACAAACACCACTATGCCAAACCTTACACTCTCCGAGAACATAGCCCCAACCTGGTTCCTACCTGAACACATACATCCAAACATAGATCAACATGTCACCATAAGCACCACAATGCCAATAACACTCCCCAATAACATAACACCAACCTGGTTTCTACCACCTTGCCTTCCAGTTCACTACAACATGATCCACAAACATCCACCCCAACAACCACACACAACACTCCTTCCACACGCACCACCTAAGCCACACAATCCCAGATCGCCCTCTACCATACCCAGTACAACCACAAATAGAAACCTCAGATTAGGCTCAAGGACTCACCAAACTCACACTCCCAACAATGCTCGCCGGAAACCTAATACTGCTACCACTCTCACACACACCACAGCATCCCTGAACAACACGCATCCCCCCAATGGCTCAACCCAACCACCACTCATCAGGAAGTCACAGCCCACCACAGAAACGATCTAAGGTGCTCTCTTTAACACAAGATCCTTAACAGCACATGCTCTCGACATAGCAGACATTATTCCCCTCCAAGGACCTTGACTTCCTAGCTGTCACTGAGACCTGGCTCCACGCAGCTTCAGGACCAGCCCTAGCGCTAGCCATACCTAAGGTGTATTCCATATACCATCTGGACAGACAAGCGTCGCCTTTATAGCAAAGACCTTTATTAATGTCAGACACATAGTCAACCAAACACTCCCATCTGCAGAACTGATCACCATCAAACTATCCCCAACCAACACAAACACCACCACCATCCACCTCCTATACCGACCCCCTGGTCCCATCTCATCCTTCAACGACGCATCACTCTCCTGCTCTCCAACAACACCAAACCTAACTCACAGATACTCATTCTATGCGATTTCAATCTTGGCTATAACGACACCAAAGATGACAAAGCAAACATGATCGCCAACACCATCTCAGAGCTAGGATTCACCCATCACAACTCACAACCTATGCACAATAAAGGGAGAACCCTTGATTGGTTAGCGGACCTCAATTGCAATACCACCATTCCATCCAACACACCCTGTGCCTGAACTGACCACCACCTAATCATCTTCACCATCAACAAAAACAAACATGCCTCACCTCCGACAACTAATGCCCCACCTGCATTTACAAGAAATAGCAAAAATATCACAGCTGAGAAATTACTCCTGCTGCTCCAACCCATCATCAAATTCGCACCCACCAAAGCCAACCCCACAGATCTAGTAGACCTATAGAACTCAACTATTCTCAAAGCCATCAACATTGTTCCGCCCCTTAAATTACGCAAAGCCAAACCACATGCTCACCTTAACTCTTGGTTCACCCCTGAACTAAAAACGCTTCGGAAAAACAAGAGACATGCCGAATCAGTATGGAAACACTCCCCCTCAGTCATCAATAAGATGTCATACACCGCAGCCTCCAATAACTACAAGCAAGCCATCATCCAAACAAAAAATAATATGTATAATGAAAGAATCAGTAAGGCCAAATCTAACACAAAAGAGTTCTTTAATATCTTAAGATAGCTCCAATCCCCTTCACCCATACCTGACACTTGCACCAAAGATACCTTGTGGTGTACAAATATACAAGAAGGCCTCCTTGGCAAAACTGCTGTGCTCCAGGCAAAAACCGAAGCTAAGAAAGCTAGCCTTACAACTGCCAGTAACCTCACCCCTTCCCCTCCCACCAAACAAACAGACAACAACACCCCCATTCGAATTCTCAACCATCACTACAAAAGAGGTCGAAGACATAATATCCACCCTGAAACCATCCAAATGCCAAGGTGACACCTGCCCAACCCCAGTAATCAAAGACACACACAAATATCTAGCCCCTTTCATCACCTCACTCATAAACTCTTCATTCACGTCAAGTCTAGTACCTGACAATCTGAAGGATTCTTGGGTTTTACCACTGCTCAAGAAACCCACACTGGACCCTAGGATCCCCACCAACTACAGACCCATCATTACAGTGTCTTTCCTCTTAAAAATTATGGACAGAGCAGCCTACCTGCAGATTCAGAACTGCCTATAGAAAAACAACTTACTTGGACTAAGACAATCTGGCTTCCGACCCTAAACATGGTACAGAGACCACCCTGATCGACCTCAAGACTCAAATAGACAAGTTAAAAGTCAATGGCAAACTGGGCCTTCTACTCCTTCTTGACTTATCAGCCGCTTTTGACTTAGTAAATCATGACATCCTATGCAAACATCTAGCCTCTGCAGCCAACTTCTCTGACAAAGCTAACGCCTGGATTCAATCTTTCTTGACCAATAGATCCGTGAGGGTGTTCGCACCCACCGCTACCGCCGAACCAGCACCTGTTACTTGTAGTATGCCACAGGGATCCTGCATCTCACCCACACTATACAACGTGTTTACAAAACCCCTATTCAACATCATTTGGGTGTCATCTACACAAACTATGCAGTTGACACTCACATACTCATCCCACTAACAGGCGACTATTCCACTGATAATAAAGTCCTCAACAACATTTATTCCATCATCCAAGAATGGATTTCAAATCATGGACTATGCCTCAATGACGACATGACCGAGCTTCTTCTCCTAGGCTCCCAATCCAGACTCAACATCCTTGACAAACTTTACCAAGCATTCACCATTGACGGCAACAACATCGCTCTATCTAACCATGTAAAAACCCAAGGAAGCTGTTTCTGACACAGGTGCCTGCATAATGAGCACAGAGCTAAACTAGGATAACATAACTGTCATAAAATAACTACATGCACATCTAGTGCATGACTGGATGGTTCTTTTTTAACATATTTTTTGAACATATCTATCTGCATACTTGCCACACAACTAAATGAAATTAAATTAAATGAAATTAAATTGTGTTTGAAAGCAAATACAGCAACCAAACAACAGAGACACCATATTGCCATTACCAAAAGAAGCCATACAGGAAAACATCTTCCCTAAAACAAGAAAATAACATACAAAAAGTGGGCTGCCAAATCTTGACTTCAACAACACCACCCCACATAAATGTGGTGATGAATCAGAAATATTCAACATCATTTGGGTGTCATCTACACAAACTATGCAGTTGACACTCACATACTCATCCCACTAACAGGCGACTATTCCACTGATAATAAAGTCCTCAACAACATTTATTCCATCATCCAAGAATGGATTTCAAATCATGGACTATGCCTCAATGACGACATGACCGAGCTTCTTCTCCTAGGCTCCCAATCCAGACTCAACATCCTTGACAAACTTTACCAAGCATTCACCATTGACGGCAACAACATCGCTCTATCTAACCATGTAAAAACCCAAGGAATTTACCTCGACTCTTCCCTCACCCTGACTAGACAAATCAACGCCATCTCATCCTCTACCGCCTATACATGCAAGCTTATCAACGCCTACAGACCATACCTCTCCACCTCCAACTGCACAACCGTCGCTAGAGCCTTAGTACTCTCTAAAGTAGACTATTGCAATGCACTATATCTCGGCACCAGCCAAAAGAACATTGACAAGCTTCAAGTTGTTCAAAATAATGCTCTCAGAACAGCCTTGAATATACTAAAATCAGAACACATTTCAGATCTAAGACGCTCCACCCACTGGCTATCTGTACCACAAAGAATTGAGCTCAAAACACTGTCTCTCATCCACAAGTGCCTATCTAACCAAGCCCCCAAATACCTTGCTGACAACTTCACCCTTAACATCTTTTCCTGGCCAACCAGATCAGCCCAAACTAATTGATTAAATGTCCCTAGAGATAAGCTCCAAAGAGCTGGTGGCTCAAGCTTCCCAGTGCTTGCCTTGAAACTCTAGAACTCCCTACCACTTGGCCTCAGAATTGAACCATCCTTCCACCGATTCAGACAAAATGCCAAAACATGGCTGATCACCAAAGACGCCTAAGCTCGCATCCATCATTCACCTGAGACACTTGTACATCTATTTATAGACATATATAGCTAACACAACCTGCATTAACTGCTCTTCTTGCAATCTTATTGTAAATACCCTACTTGCTATTTTTGCTCTGAATATCCCCGCACCATAACGGATTGCACAAACTGTGATTAATTTGTACCACAAGAACCATGCATATGTAACATTCACACTGTACTACAACAACCATGTATATATTACCTGCTACCTTGTAACCTTGTCTAGCCTGTATATATTTTCCGCTACCTTGTAACCATGTCAAGCGTCCAGTTGCCCCAGGGCCAGGCCGCACTATACAAAACAATAAACTAAACTAGTAGAGGGGCTCTAAGGGCTGTCCTGTTCTATCTAACATAGGGAAAGACATTTCCTTCTTAGCCCAGGCAGGCCTCAACCACAGAATTGTCATACAAACTTGCAACCCCTACTGTCTAAAAACTGCCTAGCTCAAGTTGAGGGTTTAAAGTAAAACACTTTATCTGTCTAAACTCTCACAGACAACACACTAGTAACATAAAGGTTTATGCCTCCTGACACTCAATCTCTACTTGATCACCCCCTTCCATGCTCTGATGTTCCACTTCCTCGCTGTCACTCTCCCTTGCCTCCTCCACCTCTCCTCCCTACTATTGCTCTCATCATCTCTCATCTCTCTACCCAAAGCTGCTTCCTCAATACCTCTTGATCTTCCTCTCTCCACTGTGTACCTCCATCATCTGATTTTACCTCCTACTTCTCTCTGTCTCTGCTCTCTAAAATAGTACTGCTCTTCCCTATCCACACTACTACTTCCCCCTCCCAATATTACCACTACTCTCCACTCGCCATACTACCACTACTGCTACTCTCCTCTCTCCACAGACTACTACTCTTCACTTTCTGTACTACTAATCTCCCCTCTCCTCACCCACACTGCTACCAGTCCATTCACAACAATTCCCTCTATAACTCTCCCTTCATTTTTGTTTTATTTTTATTTTTACATTTGTATAGTTCCCAGAACCATTTCTTCCCTCAGTCAGCTTCCTTTTCACTACATACTCTCACTTATCACTCCACTCACATACATTCATTCAATTTCACGTACCAATTTCCATCACCAACCAACTCCTCACATAGACTATCTGAATAATCTGTCTACACATTTCGCTACAGCATCATTTCTACTCCTGGTGTCATGGTCTGCCTCCTCTGACCTCTTTTGAATAACCCACAACTTCCTTCTTCATTTGTCTCCCTTTATTCTTGCCCCTATCTTTCCATTCGCTATCCTCACATGCTGCTTATCCGAGCTAACAGCTTACTGTTCATCCCCTCCCAGGAGTGGGCAAAACACATAATAGTGGGTTTAAGCCCCAACCATTTTTCCGTTGTGGGTCTTCCTGGGTTTGTCATTGGCAACATTCCGCAATTACTTTTGCAGTTCATGCCCAGATTTGTGTGAGGGCTTCCGAGGATTGTTAGCTTCTTCGTATGCCTCGGTGCAGCTCCACAGCTTTCATAAATGGTAAGTGTAATTTAGTTTGGTGCGTTCCCTATTGCACTGATACGTCGGTCAGCTGGGCTGTGACGTGTGGCATCTGCACTCTATTTTTTTTTTTTTTTTTTTTTTTTTTTGATATAGCTGAATGAATTAACTTTTCAAAAAGAAAAAACAAGCAAATTAAGAATACATACATCACATAACAAACACAAAAAAAGACACAAAACATTAGTTATTTTAAAAACAATTATCAGTTGCAGATTGTTAAAAAACAGAAAAATATTAAAACAACACTATACACATCTCAGAACCCAGCTTCACATTTACCTTTGCAAAATGTGTTCACAAGATGGTTACATCTTGATTTCCGCAGGCAGGATTACATCAAGAAATTGAACTAGCGCTTTGATCATAGGAAATTTCATGTCAACAAATAATAATTTCAAAATTTGATTTTCATCCTGTTCACTATACAAATTCAGCAAATTGGTAAAGAATTTGTAACGTTGATCATGTAAGTTAACACAGGACACAATCAAATGCTGTAGAGTCTCCTTTTCAGAGGCTAACTCACAATAACAACAATAATTCAAATTGGCTGGGATGAAATGGCGCCTAACAAGCACTTCCCTGGTTAACCAAAAGTTCATTCTGAATCGTAAAAATGTGTTCCTTATGATTGCTGAGGGACATTTTAACAAGTAGCCTGCAACTTGGCCCAGATGTTTATGACCAAAGTTAGTGCTGTTGAAGTCTTTAAATTTTAGACAAATTTCACGATTTGATATCCAAGCCCATTGGTAAAACTTTATCTTGCGCGCACTGGATTTTCAACAAGAAGTGTAATTGTTATGTCGGCCTCCGCCAAGGTGTTTGTTACCTGATTACGCCATGTTTTATAGTCACGCCCAGAAGCCGTTAGATGCAAGGCCTAAACAAAGTAAGAAAAATGCTGTGAATATATATATATGCTTATAAAAGTCACTTTATAAACGCTTTCCTGTGAGTGTCTTCAGCTTGTGGATCTTGCTGTTCCTTTTGTATTGCAAAATGCAGAAACGCCTTAAGTGGATTCCAATGTCCAAGCAACAAAACGAAAGTCGGCAGCTAAGCGGGACTTTCACGGGGCTTCCACGGTTGCGCGCACGCGTTGTGCGCGCAGCCACTGTTTTATAGTCACGCCCAGAAGCCGTTAGATGCACAGCCTAAACAAAGTAAGAAAAATGCTGTGAATATATATATATGCTTATAAAAGTCACTTTATAAACGCTTTCCTGTGAGTGTCTTCACCTTGTGGATCTTGCAGTTCCTTCTGTATTGCAAAATGCAGAAACGCCGTAAGTGGATTCCAATGTGCAAGCAACAAAACGAAAGTCGGTGGGTAAGCGGGACTTTCACGGGGTTTCCACGGTTGTGCACACTCTATTTTATTGCTGGTTTCGGTGCATCGTTTTAAAACAATTATTCTGAGTTTCTCTTAGGCTGTTCCATTTTCCTTCTACTGCCAGGCATGATGTAAAATGTGCTTTCCAATAAAGGACTGAAAGAAGCAGGTCAGCATGGTGAGAGACAGGTATGGGATGATTGACAGTGACACTGTGTTCAAGCATAATGACACAGTAAAAAGGTACAGAGATTTGGACACTCCCAACTGCCACCTTTTCACTCTGGGGTAGAACTGGCTCTGACTTCCACCCTGTTAGACCTGCCACCTCAACCTGGGATTGGTCCTCATTCCCTCTTGAAAAAGTCAGACTTCTGGTCCTGTAATACTAAATGTGTAGATAAAAAAGAAGCTCGATTCAAACGATACTGAGGAACCGGGGCTGGGCGACATCTCAGAGACAGCGAGGGAACAGCAGGGCGTTTAATGCAAGGATTCACATGGTATAATATCTCTACAAATTGTTAATTATTGTGGTATGAATATTAACTGGAATACCTGTTCTGCTTCATTCCTTTCATTTTATAAATTCCAGGTAGGCCTCGCTGGAGATAGCAATCAATGCCGACTTTGTTATACTGTTCACATGCTACACTTCATCATGTCTATAATTCCTGGAATTAGCATTCCATCTTTTAACTTTGCCCTAGCTTAGCGAAATGTAACTGTGAAATATGGCCTAAATTACTCTATATGCACCACTCATCAAGGCTCCAAGGTAAAACAAATAGGAGGGAGGAATTGAAATAAGCATTGTCTAGCTCTGCAGGACAAGCACCAGACCAAATATGTTGCATTCATTTTAGCCTGTTAGTACATCAAGTGCTGTCATTCAATCTGGGTGCTTCATTATAGAACTAGTTAGAAATTAAACCTCAGGGAAGAAGGACAGAGTTGGTACTTCCTCTTTGGAGGTAGAATAGGCTCCCAGAACTCCTCCGATATAGTAATGGGTTTGTCCCCCAAACAAACACAACAATATTATCAATCAAGGGTGTGTCAGAATCTGTGACTATTTACGAAGTGCATTAACTAGTCATAAAAGGCAGGGTGATGAATTACACCTGAAACACTTGTGTATAGGCGCGTTACAAATACCATATCATATCATATCATATATCATATCATATCACAGAACATATGTCTATGCATCCTTTGGTCTGCCATATCTTCTCTTGGAGTAACTTCCTCGCTGCTCACATCAGCCCACCATTCAGAAATGTAAAGTTATATTATTGGATTATGGAATTCATTTGACTTTTCACTGCTGAGGATTTTGAGTGAAACATATGTCCTAAAATAATTGAAAATGGCAGTATGTTCTTTTTCAGATGTATTAGCTCAGACTGCACACGGCAAACATCCAGAGGTTATGAACATTTATTTACGTATGCTGATTTCACAATAGATTGTGTCGCTAGTTCCCCGATGGTGGCCTTCCATTTCATAGTGGCCATGTTGTGCTCTTGATTTCGCAATGGCAACATTTGTGGCAGTAGCAAAACAAACGTGGTGATGCCTGGAAGGTTTAGAAGCAATCAGAAACTCTGACATTGCTCTTGTGAGCCATCCAGACCATTGTTCTTCTCCTGTCAAGCCATTACAAAAGACCATATGCAAATCAGGCGTGGTCCCACCCTAAAAGGAGCAGCCAGCCCAAATGCTTGGTAGCATCCATTTTGCACTGGAGCACAAGCATCCCCAGATATATTTTGGCCTCATTAGTGAGGAGTAGCTTGGGTCTCTAGGCCCAACAGGCACAGGACACACATCTGGGCATACCTGTCACACACAGAGTGACTATAGTTACATGAAAGAGGTGATTGCTGGAAGGTTTAGAATTAATCTTAAACTCTGGTATTGCTCTGGGCAACCCTCCAGACAATCTTTCTTCTCTTGCAAACATTGCAAAAGGGGAAATATCATATGCAAATCAGGCTAGGTACCACCCCAAAAGGGGCAGTCCAGTCTGAACTGCTTAGTGACATCCCTTCTGCACAAGACCACAAGCATGCCCAGACAAGTTTCAGCGTTATTGGGCTTCATTACTGAGGAGTAGCGTGGGTATCTAGACCCAGCATGGCCGGGGCCCATGTCTTGGCAATCCCGTCCACTCAGGGTTACTATAGAAAAACAAAAGATGTGATGGGTGGAAGGTTTAGAATTAATCTTAACCTCTGGCATTTCTCTGAGCAACCCTCCACACCAATGTTCGTCACCTGTCAAGCCATTACAAAAGGGGAAAGACCTTATGCAGATCAGGCTTGGTCCCTCACCTAAAAGGCGCAGTCTAGCCCCTTTTGATAACATGCCATCTACTTGGTCATATCCCACCTGCACGAGGCCACAAGCATCCCCAGACATTTGTAGAAGTTACATCACTTTACACAATAGCGGCAGAATGGCAGGTTCATGATACATTGAAGGACTAGACTTTTGTCAAAATAGAGGACCATAAATCATAGCTAACAAACCTTAAAGAAGCTGCATACACTAGTATTTACTCAATATCACCGCATTATTGTTGGGACAAGAATGATGCTTCCCAATTTCTTGAGTTCTGCTGTGTCAATGAAAATTCAGCAATCAAATTCCACAGCAGGAGCTATGCTATAAAGAATATGGAAATTCACCAAGACTGCTCCCTCTACTTCATCCATCTTGTCAGCTTTCAACCCGCATTTGACCCTCTGCAGTCAATCCCAAGTCTGCCTGTCCCAAACAATAATACATATACATGCATATATGTACATTGTGCAAATGCTACCCAGCCTTTAATTTGCATCTTGGTTGTGTCTGTTCACATGTCGATGTCCCTAGTCTTTGTTTCTTTGCATCACCTTTTCATCACTTGGTCTACTCTCCTCCATACTTTCCTCATACTTGTAAGGCAAGTTACCTTGGGATTAATTCTACCTTTCCCTCAGCCCATTCCCTGAACTTCCTGTCTATTCTTCTCCTCAGCATTAAACCTCAAGTCATTTTGACTGTAAAGAATAATAGAGCTCTCACTTGCAAAGACCTTCTACAGGGATAGTATATGACTTGATGCTCGTTTCAACTTTAACAGAGCGTCCCATAATAGATGGCTGAGTCCCACTCCAAATTCGGTCCAGATATCACATTTTATTGACTTAGCAAAAACGCTCAGCTCTGAATGAATACAACTGCTAAGTTAATGATGCCGTACAAGTAATCTCTGCCAATATTTGGCACGTTTCTGTAATTGTATAATTGATTGATTTTACACTCTCCTTCAACACTGTGCTGTTCATCATGTATGTATGGACAACTCGTGGCCATCAAGAGTGACATGCACCTTGATGGAGTCATACCTCAGTTGTCCTCATGTGCCCTATCACTAGGGTCTGTAAAAGACCACAGTCTTTTCTTCCAGAAACATAGCAACAAAAAAGCCCACACCACCTTGTATCGTGTAGACAATGGTAATATCACACCAAGATGGAGAGCACAGCCTCCCCACTTGAATCCCAGTAACACGCCTGCCACCCACCTACACCTGATTATGCCTCATAACAGGAACTATGAAATTTGACTACAACTCCCCTTTCCTAACACACTTAAACTGGATACCCATCCCAGACAAAACTGCCTTCATCACATATAGAGCAACTTCTGCCTTGACACAAGCTTACCTAGCCTCAAAACCTGTGGGCTCGGTGGGACACATTCATCTATTAGCTAGACCCATGTGAGGCTTTAGATAAAACTAGCATCAAGAATATACCAGGAAACAGTCCTATTGCCTAGACTACTGGAACATTAAGCCAGTCACAATCAGTACTGCTACACTGTTCATGCAGTTCAGGGAGGAAATCAACACTCTGCTCTTCAGGGTATACTGAGGTGTGTTAGGTGTATTGCAAAGTATTGCATATTGTGACAAAGTTAGTAACCTGGTCTTGTCAAGAGAGAAGAGGAATCCTTCTGAATCAGGGTTGGGAGGCATACCAGGTAGCAATCCAAAGCCATTGCGTGGACAGTGACAGCAGAGAGGGTGAAAATGTCTGTCCTCACCTTTGAGTCAGCATGTTGGTATGCAGACCATTCTCTCCAGCCTTGCCGCCTGCATTAGATTCTCATCATTGTCTTACAGTTACTGTTAGAATGTCTGAATCTGAAGTCAGCAACAAACCCTCAACAGAATAGAAGGAGGCTCCATCCATGGGACAAAGTCAGTCAAGAAACGAGAGAGGGCCTCCTGTGAGATCCAAAAGCCTAGAAGGTCTCGCAGAGATTGCAAAGGGAGCAAATTAGCACGGGTAGGTGCTTGAAAACCTCCTGGACCACCATCAAACAGAAAGTAAGCCAAATCCACCCTCCCTAGAGAGACTCATCAGGGCACCCCACTGAACTGGGACCCAGGACACAGACTGGAAAACTGGAGTATATATGACCCATCTTTGGTATGTGATGAGTCTGGGTAAGTCTTTTCCCTCTTTTCAAGATTTTTCCTCACACATAGAGACCATGGGTGGGGAGGACAGAACCAGATTGGCCAGGGAAAGGTGTCCAATCTACACATGGCGAGGGGACATAAAGGAACAGGTTTTTCGGTTCACTTCTGAGGTGGAGGTGACGGACGAGCAAGAGACCAGTGGAAGGATAGAGGAGGAAGAGGTTGGAGGGGAGACTCATAAAGGTGAGTTATTTACTCATGAGTGAAAGCGGTTCTGCAGTTTGAGTATGTGAGGATGTGAATCGTAGTTGGTGTTAGGACGTTTTTTTTAAAGTCCAACTAAGGGCTTAGTAAAACCATTCAACTGAGGCAGTACAAGACTCCACTCTTAGTATAAGACTGCACCACCTGAGTATATGGTAGCCTAGACAGAGCACCCAGGCTTATCGTAGGAGGGAGAGAGTGCAGTAGACACAGTACAAGTGAAATTGTAATACAAATGATCCAAAGAAACACTGAAACACTATGGGGGTCATTACAAGTGAGGCGGTAAGTGGTTAACGGCGCCAGTAAAGGGGCCGGAGCCGTGAACCCCTTACCGCCTCATTAAATGACTGTTCGCAGGAACCCGCTAAGGGCGCCTGGTTTTACCTTAGCGGGTCCCGCAAGCAGACCAGGGTGCTAACAATGGGCCCGTTATTAACCCAATGTCATACATTATTTTACTTTACTTTACATAGTTATTCTAGGTAGGCAACAACCAAATGTAGACTTACTAAGGACAGGTTAAGCAAGAACCAGTTGGTGAACACTCATACAGTTATCCTAACAGGACTAACCTGGTGATACCAACAGTTGGAGGGCACTCATACAATTACCCTACAGGAATAATCTGGTGAAACCAACACATTACTTTTATAAAGAGGCACAACCTAATCACAGGAGAGTAAAATACCTTCACATCTACTTTCTATTAGACTGGCAAAAGAGTGGCTAAGGAAGAAAAGGTGTTAACCATACTTTTAAGAATAGTGCATCCCATATTCAAGATCAGTAAGAACTTGTGTAACTGTTCACTCTTAGAATTACAGTTACCAACCAACTCTTTACAAGTAAAACACTTGATTTCTTTTCTAGGCAGAAGTCCCAATCCCTTCAAAGTCGTTCCCTTATTCTTGGAGCATAGGTGTTCTCAGTGGCAGAAGGGGGGTCACTAGGACTAGTGACCAACAGACAGTGTTTGAATAAGTTCTTTAGTAGCAAAAGTCAGAGTTTCGTAGGAAAACTGAGAAAACAGGCGAGTACTTTACTTTTAGAGTTAGAAGAGGGTCCAGGGGCTTCACAGAAGACGCCCCACCAGGATTCTAGCAGTGGGACTGGGTGCACTGGACGAGGGACCTCCCAATCACAGAAAACACCACAGGACTACACAGAAATCCCAAAAGGCTTAAGGTAAGTATATACACAAGCCAACACAGTACCTCAGCAATGAAGAAGAGATTTTGCAGCAGGAGAACTTTAGGGTCTGCAGCCAAATATCCGGTCAATGGATTCCTTGTCGTGGAGACTGAAAACAAGACCTCAGCAGGGATCTATGAAGAAGGCTCTAGGCAAAATGTCCCTTGCAGCTGAATGCGGTTCTGTGGTTTTGGCACCTTTTCAAGGAGCACAGAAGAAGAGAGAAAATGGTGGTTTAATTCTTGTCATTTTAAAGGTCCAGCACTCCTGTGAGGGGACTTTTTGGACTTGATTCATGCCTCTGGAGACACACCAGTATGCCTACAAAGTTTTAGCAAGATTCGGATTTCAGAAGACCATGCACCGCACAGTGGCTGGAGGTCCCAGGATATTGTGGTATTGCAAGAACGCAAGGTCGCAGCAACCCTTGGAATGGCTCAAAATGCAGAACTTCTTGAGTCTAGTGGGATTAACCAGACTCTGGGTTCGGTTTGTCATTTTCAGAATACCCAGGTTGATTGGAACGAAGGGCTGCAGCAGGCTTGGGTTACACAGCAGGCTCTCCAGTCGCTGGAAATCGTCTCCAACACTTTTCCTTCATCATCCTCTTTGTTTCTATGTTCCAGTGGTCGACATGACTTCAGCTTCCAGGTTTCCAGTATTTATCAGGAACTACAGCACAACCTCTGCATTCTCTCCCCACATTTTACAAGAAAGGGGCGTCTGGTTGTGCATTCAGGACAGCCAGCCCCCAACTGGGATTCCTCCCAGTTGAAGCAAGGCATAAGACATAGGAGGGGGAGGTTTTGTACTCCTCCCCACTTCCTGTGCTTACAGACTGACTTGATCCTGGGCGGGTTGTTCAGGGGACTCCCGCCGAAGACAAAACTCACACAAAGGAACTTCCCACCCTAGATGTCAGGGGAAGGAACAAGAAATGTCAAGAAATACTAACATGGCAGAAAAAGACGACAGGGGCCATTTTGGTAAAATGAGCACCCTTAGGTGCCTTTACTGCAACTGTGATTACAGCCCACGGTAAAGGTGCACCAAATTAGTAAAGGGTATCACTGCCACCAGCCATCAAAGGTAAGCTTGTCACTGTAACAGAATTGTTACAGTTTTAATGTGAGAGGGGATACATATTATCTCCCCAGCACTCCACATAAGGTGGGCGGTGCTGGTTTCACAGAATCAAATGTAAAAGGGATCCAAAGATCCTTTCTACCATTGGGAACTGTAGTTCACTCAAGGTTAGCACAAGAAAGTTAAATGGGGAGGCCCTAGGGCAACCCAGTAACAACAGGCACTTATTGCCAATAAGTTATTAAAACATTATAACTTTAGAAAGACACTAAAAGACACACGGTTTAATACATTCTAGATCTTTAGTTGCTGATGCAACAGAGATAGCAGATATCATTCATTTAGAACACCTAGACTTCCTAGAAGTCACGTAATCATGGCTACATGCCGCGGCAGGACCCACCCTCTCACTGGCTATACCTAATGGATATACCATACTGAGATCAGACAGAGCTAATACTCGAGGAGGAGGCATTGCACTCATAGCGAGAGACAACCTATCATGCAGCCTAGTGCCATCCCCAGACATTAATTCCTGTGAAATCATGACAGCCAAACTCAACATAAACAGCTCCCATACTCACTATCTACCTGATCTATAGACCTTTAGGCCCTATAGGGACATTTGAAGATGACCTATCAAATATCATCTCTAATAATCTAAAAACTTCCTCACAAGTCTTATTGCTTGGGAATTTTAACCTGGGTTACAACGACCCCAAAGATATACATGCATCTAATGTGACTAACATCCTCGCGGAACAAGGTTTCACCTAAAGAGTGCTCTGCCCATCACATAGCAAGGGCAGAATACTGGAGTGGGTAGCAGACTACAACTGCAATGCCTTGATATCCTCCATATCTCCCCAGATCTGGACGGATCACTACCTCATAACCTTTACCCTAACTACTGCCAAACCTACATCGGCACCTGTACCTCTAGCCCCTGCCATTCCTATCCCAAATAAAAAGAACATTATTTGCGACAAACTACTCCCCCTTATCCTCCCGACACTCAATGCAATCCTGGAAAACATGGGTCCCGAAGCACTGGTTAAGGAATGTAACCACATCATTGTAAAGACTGGTAGGGGGTGTCTGTACTTCTGCTCTCTATATGGTAGAAGAGAGGCACAGAAGACCCAGCCAAGATTCTCTATTACGGTAGCAATGGACGAGCAATCAAGGCCTAGCTTCTCAGGAGGTGATGCAGGCTGGTTCTTAAGTACAGTGTAGTCCCCAAGCCCCCACAAAGGAATGTCCACACACTGGCCCTCATTACGACCCTGGTGGAAAGCAACTGACCTGACCGCCATAGCGTAAATAGCGTTTCCGCCATTGCACGACGGAGTAAAGTGCGGCTAATTCTGACCCATCGGGCACGAGCACTACGCCATGGCGGAAGTGCAAAGTCCGCGATGGCGGAAATGTCCCCAAAACGCCCCTCACCGCCGTCGTACGGCGACCTAGGTGCAATTCCGCCACCCATCATAGCGGTCACCGTAATGAGCGGCAATCGGAAAATACGGTGACCGTAAATATACGGAAACGGAAGCAAAAACATGGTCCCGGAACGGGAAACAGCACGCCGTACACCTATAAAATCAGAATTTCCACACAACCATTAAAAATACTACCCTGAGACACATCCCAACCCGTCATCCACCCTAGTGAAAACAATAACAATGGGAAAAGTAGCGAAAAAAGCGTGCGACCGCAAGCGGCAGGTCCACTTCTCCCGTGAGGAACTCACGGTGCTCACAGAGACCCTCCAGGAGAATGCTGCCGTCGTCTTCTCGACGCAAATGACCAGGACGGCACTTGCGAACAAGAAGGCCATATGGGCCCTGGTGGCACAGCGGGTAAGTGCGGTGGGGACTGCACCCCGCAACCCACAGCAATGCAGAAAGCGATGGGACGACTTGCGGATACGCGTACGGAGCATACTATCCGCCAACCGTAACATTGCCACAGCTACCGGGGGAGGATCGGAATCACCCATCAAGTTGACCCCCTGGGAAGAAATCTGTGCCTCCACCATTGGAATGGAGACTATAGAGGGAGTCGGAGGGATGGAGAAAGGAGTGCAGACATCCGAAGAATCAGGTAGGTGTCCCAAATAAAACAATGCTAAAACCACAATGTCCAATCTTGTGAAGTACCATGTGTCCACATAGTGCAACAGAAACACATGTCCAGGAGAACGTCCACATACATTGGCCTGATAGCGCACATTAAAAGTCAAATTAAATAAATAAATAATTAAAATTCCTAAAAACACCCTCTACACGTGCAGCAGGCACCCCCTAACTGCAGGCTGCAAAACAACTGCATCCTCAATCCACACAAAAATGAAACCACCTCCAAGGCCCTGACCCAAATCACCCTCAGGTACCACCCCAATGCATGTGATACATTGCCATTCCAATTTCCACAGACCCATTAATAACGCTCGCCCTCCTTTACTCCACCACAGGGTCCGATTCAAACGACGAGCTCCAGGACACCCCTACCAGCACACCTGCAAAGAGGGCCAAGACCAACGGCCAAAGACCCTCCACCTCAGCTGCACGGATCAAGACACGGCAGCAGCACAAATCAAGTGGCAGCACACAGGAGGGGACTTCAACAGGCACCCCAGCAGCCAGCATGGCCACAACAGCACCACCACAGGCCCCCCCAATGGATGCCACAGAAGGCACTGCTTCTGGTGGCAGCAGCACCATAGGTGACACTCCATTAATGGCAGCATGCTCCGACACAGAAAACGGTGATGTCGATGTAGGATCCATCCATGACCTGTCTCAATCCCTCTGTTTGTTTCATCCCGTACACCATGAGGATACCACGCAGGGGCACCCACAAGACGACGACTGGCCATCCCCCACAAGCCCTGTGTCAAGGCAACATGAGGTGATCAGCCCCTCTGTGACACCACCGCAAATGGCCATGGCCCAGCAGAGGCAACAGTCCCTCGACCAGGTGATCGTGCAACAGCAGCAACTGGCCACTCTCCTCAAGGACCATGCTGATGAATGTGGGGGTACTAAGGCAGCCATAGAAACATGTACAGAGACACTAAGGGCACAAATGGAGAGAAGCACCGAGAGCCTGAGAGTACAAATGGAGAGAAGCACCGAGAGCCTGAGAGTACAAATGGAGAGAAGCACCGAGAGCCTGAGGGGGGAACTGCATGCGACGTCCAAAGACGATGGGCTGAACTTGCCGCTGTGCGCCGTGTGCTCACTGAGCTCTCACAAACCCTTAGGGACATGCATGGACGTGAGCAGGCAGAGACATCATCCGTTGCAAGTTCCATCCAGGGCAGCCCCCAACGTAGATCTGGGAGGAACCTGCGCTCCACAGGCAGGGGTGCCCCTGATACCCGGAGAGGGGGCTTGCAATAGCGTCTGCCCACTGACAATGAGCATCTTTGGACACTGGTGTTCGGGGGGGAGGTAGGAGGGTGGAGGGGGTGTGTTGGGCTTACTTGGGTGGCGGGTCGATGGGGTGTGTAACATAATTTCACATATGCTATAAACATTTCACAATCATCCAATGAGATGTGTGGACATTGATCTTTGTGTAGGAGGCCATTATAGGCGTACAGTCCATATTGTGCATGTTCCAGACACACACAGTGCCACAAGTCCCGTGTCCATGTATCAGCCACCAGGCGTGAGTGCTAGAAGCATTAATCTATGATAATCTGACGAATTTCACGGCCCTCCTGTGCCTCGCGGACTCCTTGAGGTGCTGCCACATCCCCACCCTCATCATGACCATATTCAGGTGCTTGCAGTTCTGCGTCAGGGGGCATGGGCACATTTCTACGTACACACATGTTGTGTAGCATGACACATGCCATGACCATCTTTGCAACCTTCTCATGGCGGTACAGGAGTGCCCCGCCAGACCTGCTGAGGCAGCGGAAACGACCCACGGGTACGTGAGTGGGCATGGTTGTAGTCCTCCTCATGCTGGTTCTGTGGGTTCCAGAGTGGTGTAAGGAGCCATCTCTTCAGTGGATACCCGGCATCACCTGTATGTGGACAATAAAGGATGTTTGAGGAATGACATTGCTACGTAAGCGCCCCCCCCCTCCTTCCTGCCAGGTCATTGCCGCATCACATACCCCACATTATCATGCATGAAATGAGACTCACCGAGTAGCCAGGATCTGTTCCCTGCGTGTCGCTCCATGTAGCGTGGTATTGTAGAGTTCCGTAAGACCATGGAATCATGGGTTGATCCAGGAAATCGGGCACAACAATGTGTAATGATCCTGTTGGAGTCACACACCATTTGTACATTAAGAGAATGATATTGTTTTCGGTTGCGGTACTGGGCCTCCATGGCATGTGGGACAACCAATTCCACATGGGTGCAGTCGATGGCACCAATGCAACCCGGTATGCCGGCAAGTGCATGGAATCCCACTTTTTGTGTTCGTAATTTCCTGCTCCGAGCGTGGTAGAGAGATGTAGTCGTCTGCGTGCTTCAGGAGGGCATCGAGCACTTGCAATAGTGTCCGTGACAACAGTGGCTGTGAAATGCCATGCAACTGTCCGACTGTGTGCTGGTAGGTGCCTGTGGCCAGGAAGTGGAGTACAGACACCACCTTCAGTAGGGGTGGGATGGCGGTTGGGCTATCTATCATGCTGACAAGGTCAGCGTGTGTCATGTCCACAATGGCGGTTATGGTGTCCCGGTCCAAACGGTAGAGGGTGTGGATCTGCTCATCAGTGAGGTTGAACGGATGTGCTCGGAGGCGTGGGATTGCGGGCTGCCTGCGTGGTGGTAGTGGCTGTGCTGGTGGGCCTTGCTGGCCCGGCCTTGCCCTCCTCCTCCTCCTGCGTCTCCTCTGTGCGGCCGGTTGTTGTAGTAGTTGGTGTTCGTCTTCTTCTTGAAGTTGGAGTACTTGCAGTGCTATCAGGTCCCCCAGGGCCAACATCGCTAGTCCTGCCGGTAGCATTTTGGAGTGGGTGTGGTTGTGGGAGGGGGTCGGGTGTGCAAATTATGTGTTTTCAAGCTGTATAGCCTCCACCTGTGGTGATTCATTCCACCTGTGCAAGCTGCAATCCCCTTTGGGCGAGCACGTCCCGCACACATCGCTGCAATTCGACGCATGGCATCTTGCTATTACAATCATGTATTTCATCCCGATGGCAGTGAGATATTGGTTCATATGTTCATTCTGCTATGGTCCCATTGTTTCACATACTATCTTTGCAGTTGCGAACAAACTTGTGAAGGGTCAGTGGAATGTAGTACTCGATTAACGGTGGACCCTCATGCAGCACTGTACCGCGGTTCACCGACGGGCGGGGCGTCCCATTTGTGAGTGAAGCCAGTTGCCATTTTCACACACTGCCGCACTACATGGATGGATTTGTGATTTCAAGCGGTCACAGATGCCTTTTCGACGTGATGTTGCAAATGAGGAATTCGAAGGACAGCGCTTTCGGTTTCCAGCTAGCGGCGAGGAGACGCCCACAGGTCTGACTGCAGATATAAAGTTCTATTGTTTAATGTCCTTGGGACAGGGGCCATGGCGAGAATGCAATCATTGATATGAATAGTATGGGATGCGCAATAACGTAGTGGAGGATAAGGCAGGACGTTCCCAAATACATGTTACTTCACAACACTAGAATTCCGGCCTGGAGCACAGTGGATTTTGCAGACTGCATTACGCACAGACTCAATGGAAATTTCAAATGTTATGTGAGTAAATAATCAGGCGTTTTTATACCGGGATGAGGGAATGATGTATGGATGCATGGACAGATGATTTAATAGAGAGTCTGCCATGTACATGGCTTTTTGGAATCTATCCACTTCCCCTGCGCTATGTGATGCAGGGCTGCCATAGTGGGACCATCGTCTATCTGCCCTTGTTGAACCCTCCCTGCCTCGACGCGCCTTCAAACACTTGTGTCTATGCACGTTACTAATCCCATCTAATGGATTCTGTTTTAACAGACGCATGCACACAAACACTCGTTTGTAATAGTGTTTTCACCTCGATTTATATAGTTATGATTCGCAAGTGATTTTTGGGTGCGAATAATCCTTTTGAGGGGGCTAGCATGCATATGGCTGTGGATTTAGTGTGATCTTTGAAGTGAGTAATTCAAATGGAGTTCTGATGCCCATACTATTCTTTTTCATTTAATTTGGGTGACAGGTATCTCCTCCCCTTTTGCCGCTGTCATCTGTATGCCACTCCTGCAGATGGCTTTTACTCCCGACACCTGCTGCTTCGTGTTAATCAGTGGAGCACCATTACGATCTTATGGGACGATCGCCAATGGCCCACATGCTCTTACGCAGTACTAGTGGCTAGGAGCAACATTTTGATCTTTCAGCTGGACTAGTGCCTACCTAATGGGACGGCCCTGCGGTTCTAGGCGCTTCCATGTTGCCTTTTTGAACGTGAATGTAGCCCCTGTGTACCATGAAGGAACAGGGCGTCACACAAGAAGAAGCTGGTCATTTATTGCGGATGCAGCCCACAATAATGAAATATATTTTGGAGTTCATGACCTAATAGCTGTATGGGCCGGGTGATTTTGTTGTGCATTAAATTTTGATTATGATATTGACCGTGTAGCGTTATTCTTTGCAAGTAATGTAGCATATTCCTATTTGTGGAGCGATTTATTGTGAGAAGATCTGCTTTGGGTTCCGGCTTCTGAGTATAGTTGCGTGGTACTGTACTGGGCGCGTTTGCCTACGAAGGCCAGTAAGGTCAGGGATAGGGGCTGCCATTATGTCTGTTTTGATGATGTCATGCTCATGGGAGGGGGATTAGCTTTTGTGTAACAGATGCCGGTCAGCCAGGTGGATTGGTGGAATGATTTGATTATCAAAATATGGCTGGTCACAGGTGCCTGTGTTTGCGTGCGTTTCTTGGAGGGAGACTGAGGTCATGTCCATTGGAATAGCTTCTGTATTCGTGCCATCTGTGCCCTGCAGCTCCCATTGGCCCCTCTTGAGATGAGCCTGGCTGCTCAGTCACTCTGCCAACTTGTGTGGTACATGCTTATGCTGATGGTTGGTTTGTTTACTGGCAGGAGTACAGGGCTGGTGCAGTCTCACTCAGGATACTGCTTTGAATGTTGCCTTACACTGGTGTCAAGCGATGGGGGCCTGTTTTTGTTTGTCTCAGTTTTCAGTTCATGTTGCTGTACTTGAAGCTTCACATGCCTGTGCTGCATCAGTACGGCAATGGTGCCATGGCTAATATGGATGGCCACTCACAAGGCACTTGGAGCCCCTACATTCATTTGTTTGTTGGCATGCATGGGTGACTTGTACATTTCACTGGTTGCATTTTGTGACTTCATTGCACCTACGAGGAGTTGTGCAATGTGGCCAGGGATTGGTGTACAGGCACTCAGTAGGGCCTTTTACGGTTGGTTCGCGATGCCGTACTTCTCACCATGGCGGAATGGTACTTTCCGCCATGCTTGATGGCGTTAGGTACATGTCCGCTAGGGTCAGAATTCCCGTACCGTTGCGCCATGGTGGTAATTACGGTTTCGCATGGCGCGCGTGCGCGTACTTGGTGCAGTTAGCGTTGGCGTTCACTACGGTGTCGCTAATGGCATCGTACTTTACGGTGACGGGTCATAATCGCACCGAGCGCTATTCGATGGCGGTATTGCATTTCCGCCATCGTTTTTCGATTTCCGCCAGGGTCGTAATGAGGGCCACTGTCTTTATATAATCAATATTCAAGGTTATGTACACTTATCATAATAACTCACTTTATACTTAGGAAAATCAACAATGGCAAATATATACAATTCTAAAGTGGTACCACCCTTTGTATTAGATCTCATTAAAGTGCATCAACAATACTGTAACAATGTCACACAGATCAATAGAGTGAAACCAGCAATAGAGAGAGGAGAGAAAATAGGATGGTTGAGCAATAGGCAGAATACTGGCCCCTACCACTAGACACAGTTCTGTGTGGAGATCCCCCACCTGGGCAACCTGTAAAATAAAGATATAGCACAAGCCCAGTCCATATATTGTTCTGCAAGTCCTATTCCCCTCCTATAATGTTTTTACCCCCCCAATGTACCTGGTGGAGTCGAGTTCTTCGAAGAGGCGTCGACAGATCCTTCTTGAGCGACCCCCTTTCAAGCGGGAGTCACGGGGCGTCGAACGTCCGTTGAGGAACTCGGCGTTCGGCATTGGGGAATCGACGGCCTATCTTGAATGCCTTCCCTTTCAAGCGGGAGACACGGGGCGTCGAACCTCCGACAACAAACAGGGTAGAACGACGTCGATGAGGCTGCAGCTTCGTCCGAGCGGTGCTCGTCGGCGTCGGAGCGTCGGCGTCCTGCAAGGCAGAGGCGTGCGGGGCACCTCGGTGACAATAGTTCTGGACCGCAAAGATTGTGGAGACGGAGGCCCAGCAAGGGCATCGAGTCGTTCGAGTCTTTGTGGTGTTCGGGTGGCGGGAAACCCACCGGTAGGTTTCTCCTCGGCGCGTTGGTCGTCCTCGACTTTCTCCGGCAGGATAAAAGCGGTCGACGGTGCGGACGAGGGAGTCCTTCGATTCAAATGTTCTTAGGCAAGGAGCGGACGGCTCCGGTCGTCGGCGGAACGTCGTTAAGTGGTTCCCACGGCTGGGCAACACAACTTCGACGGGCCTCCAGCGTTACACAAACCTGCGAACCCTGGTCGACGGCAATGGACTTTGACGGCGGCGATGTCCGGGTGCTTCACTTCGATCGCCTCGGCGGTCCCGTCTCGGGTCGGCAGCCTTTCGAGGGTCTGTCTTCCAGGGCGCTTCGGCGAAGATGGAGCGGTGCTCGATGGTCCCTCTGAGCACGGGAAGAGGGCGCCTTACCAGGTCCTCTCTCGGGTCAGTCTTCGACGACTTCGGCAGCCTTCGGATCGGTCGAAGCAAATTCAACAGCAAGTCTTCTTCTTCCAGCTGGACGTCGAGGATCAGCAGTTCCAGGTACTCTTAGAGTGGAGACTCAACTCCAGAACGCTTCTGAACGCTTCCGAACAATTACCAGTGGTGAGAGGTCCCCAGGTATACTATTCTGTCTCTCATCCACACTGCTGGCACACACTCAGCAGCCAATCATACAGAAGGGCATTCATGCAGTCAGTCTGCCAATCAGGCACACAGTGCATTCAGGCCACACTCCTCCCTTTCAGACACTCACAACAAGGAATGTGGATTGGGACAAGTACCCAGCCATTCAACACTACACACTGCATTCAGGCCAGTTTCGGGCAGGGCTGTCTCAGTCTTTGTCTCTCATGCCAGAAACCAGACAACCACAACAAGGAGTGTATATTGGTCACACACTCCATTCACCCAGGTCCCACCCAAGGAGGTACCCACAACATACAGTCACTGGGAAGGCTCCAGTCAGTCTAGCTGGGCCTTCACAACAACACCATATATGGAACTTCCACCCAACAGCCAGTCAGGGGGAAGGGACAGAGTCAGGGCTTCCCAGGACTTTGGGAAAACAAGGTAACAGGCAATAGAAAGCAAGAGGCCACAGGGGCCATCTTGTTTCCTATCAGGAATCAACTGATCCCAATGGCAGGGCCTGGGTATCCCAAAATGGAGGACACCCAGACCACCTGTCAAATTCAGCATGGAGCTGCCACCAGCCCATACCCTGCTCTGTGGGCCACCCACAGGTGCCCAAAAACATACACTAGGGGCACAGGGTTGTACCCCTACCCATGGGTGCCATAAGGGTATCCCATGGGTCTGTTCACCAAACCAAAAGAGAGAGCTGCACTGCCAGGAGTCCCACATGGACTCCTGGGCAAAATACGACAGAACACACAATAAAAAGCAGTAAAGGACAAGGATTCAGAGGCCCTGTCCCTATGATGCATTTCCAGCATCACAGTCGCCCCCCCCAGACTGAGGTGGAGGGTGTCTAATCTCCCACGGGATAGACACCCTCATCCAGATGGTCAACATACCTTCTGGAAAGGCCATCTGCATTATCGTGAATCTTCCCTGGTCTGTGCTCTATGGTGAAGTCTAGCCCTTGCAGGCTAATGGACCACCTGAGCAATTTCGGATTCTCACCCTTCATCTGCATAAGCCACTTCAGGGGCTTATGATCTGTTTGGACCTTGAAGGTAGACCCCGTAAGGTAGGGCCTAAAATGCCTAAGGCTCCCAACTATGCTAAAACACTCCTTTTCAACAGTAGCCCACCTAAGTTCTCTAACCTTGAGTTGTCTACTGATGAATATGATAGGATGTTCTCTCCCTTTGTCATCTAACTGGGACAAGACAGCTCCAATTCCGGTGTCACAGACATCCGTCTGGACGATAAAGGGTCGGCTGTAGTCAGGCGCAACAACACAGGTGCCCTACACAGACTTTCTTTCAAGCCATCAAAGGCCCTCAGACAGTCTTCGGTCCAAATAACCTTCCCAGGCTGTTTGGGTGAAGTTAGAGCTGTCAGGGGTGCAGCTATGGTTCCATAGTCTGCCATGAAATTGCGATAGTACCCAGTGAGGCCCAAAAAGGCTCTCACCTGGGTTTGAGTAGTGGGAGTCTCCCAGTTCTGTACATCCTGTACTTTACTGGAGAGAGGTTGGATTTGACCCCCTCCTACCTCATGACCAAGATAGGTAACTTTCCCCTGAGCTATCTGGCACTTGGTGGCCTTGATAGTGAGGTTAGCCCTTTTCAAGGCCTGCAACACCTTATCCAGATGTGTCAAATGCTCTTCCCAGGTGGAACTGTAGACGGCAATGTCGTCTAAGTAAGCCACACAAAAGGCTTCCAGCCCACTGAGCGCATGGTTGACCAATCTCTGGAAGGTGGCAGGGGCATTCTTCAACCCAAAAGGCATGACCCTAAACTGGTAGAGTCCCTCAGGTGTTAAGAAGGCCGTCTTTTCCTTGGCATGGTCCGTCAGAGCTATTTGCCAATAGCCTGAGGTAAGGTCAAAGGTGCTCACAAATTTGGCAGCACCTATGGTGTCCACGAGCTCATCAGCCCTGGACAATGGGTGCGCGTCAGTTTTGGTGACGGCATTGACTCCTCGGTAGTCCACACAGAACCTCCAATCCTTGGTACCCGCCTGCGAACTTGCCTTGGGGACAAGGACCATTGGACTGGACCAGGGACTGGTTGAGGGTTCAATAACACCCAGATCCAACATCTTGGCGACCTCAGCCTGGATGTGGTTCTTGACGGCATCTGACATACGGTAGCACCTGCTTTTGACAGGCACACTGTCACCAGTGTCAATTTCATGCCTACACCACGGTGTAAGGCCTGGCGTCAGTGAAAACAGAGAGGCATACTGTTGGAGCAAAGCCCTGCAGGCCCTCTGTTGCTCTGTTGTCAAATCCGGAGAGAGATGTACTCCCTCCACTGAGCCATCCTGAGGGTTGCTATGCAGCAAATCAGGAAGGGGCTCACTCTCATCCTCTTCTTGCCCTGAAGCTAGCAAGAGACATGAGACTTCTGCTCGCCGGTGGAAAGGCTTGAGCCGGTTGACATGGAATACCTGAGGGGCTACCCCAGAGGCTCCCATGTCAACCAGATAATTGACTTTGCCCATCTTGGAGATGATCCTGAAGGGTCCAGTCCACTTGTCTGCCAAAGCTCTAGGCTTGGTAGGCTCTATCACAAGGATTTCCTGTCCCGGAGTCCAATCCACTTGCGAGGCTTTAAGGTCATGCCAGTACTTATTCAATTCCTGGCTGGCCTTGAGATTTGCTGTTGCCTGACCCATCATCTGTGTCATCCTCCGTCTGAGGCCTAACACATAGTCCCCCACTTGCTTGGCGGGACCTGGAGGGGTGGCTTCCAAGCCTTCTCTGATCAAGGCGAGGGGCCCCCTCACGGGATGTCCAAAGAGTAACTCAAAGGGGCTGAAACCAACACCCTCTTGAGATACCTCTCTGTAAGCAAACAGCAGGCATGGCAGGAGGAGATCCCATTTCCTCCTTAGGGGTTCTTCCAAAGCCCCTAGCATGCCCTTGAGAGTTTTATTAAATCTCTCAACCAGACCATTGGTCTGGGGGTGGTAAGAGGTGGAGAACCTTTAGGTTACCCCGCACTCTTTCCACATGGTTTTCATGTAACTAGACATGAAGTTGGATCCTCTGTCAGAGACAACCTTCTTGGGGAATCCAACACGGGTGAAAATGCCCAGGAGAGCCCTGGCAACCACCTTGGCAGTAACAGTCCAAAGGGGTATTGCCTCAGGGTACATGGTGGCATGATCTACCAAGACCAGGATGAACGGATGTCCACCTGAAGTGGGAGGGTCAAGGGGACCGACGATGTCGATGCCCACCCTCTCAAATGGTGTGCCAACCACTGGCAATGGCGGCAGTGGGGCAATGACACTGCCTCCAGTCTTGCCAGACAACTGACAAGTTGGGCAGGTCCTGCAGTGGGACTCCACCTCTACTCCCATCCGTGGCCAGTAGAAATGGGCAGAGAGCCTCTGCTTAGTCTTCTTGGTCCCAAGATGACCAGCCAAGGGCACCTCATGCGCCAACTGCAGTAGGAAGGGCCTGTAAACCTGGGGTACCACCAACCTCTTGAGGGCACCAGGTTCAGGCTTAGTGGGCTCACTAACAAGGAGCTCACCCTCCCAATAAATCCGGAATGTCCTAGGCACTTCTCCTTGTGCCTGGGACAGGGCCTGTTTCCTCAGTCCCTCGAGAGAGTGGCACTCTCTCTGTCCCTTACAGAAGTCTGCCCGGGAGGGTCCCCCTTCAGCTAACAAGCATTGAAGGTCGGGATGATCCTCCGGGTTGAGAACCTCTCCCACAGGAGAGTCTTCTGTCTCTTCTCCCACAGGAGTTGAGTTTGGGTTTTCCACTGGACCCAACCCGTTCGGAGCATGGATCCCAATGGGTGCTGTCGGAAGAGCAGGAAGAGAAGGTGTTCCCTCCACAGAGGTGGCCTTCTTGGTCTTCCTTCTTCTTGCCTTAGGCCTCGCCTTTGGCTCGGGTACCTGACTCACAGCCAGACCCGGTGTCACCTGTGACCTAGTGACTGCAGCAGCAGTCATGGGAAGACCATCCGAGATCAACCCCAACTCTACTAGATCATTTCCTAAAAGAATGTTAGCGGGGACATTGTCCTGAACCAGGATAGGAAGCTTTGCTGTCTTGTCTCCAATCATGAGTGTGACTAAGGCTACAGGCGATAATTTGGGAGGACCACCAGCTAACCTGGTGGTTCTCAGAGGAGCACCTACATAGTCCTCTGGCTTGAGCAGGGTCCTGTCCACCACTGTCAGGCTTGCCCCAGTGTCTCTCAAACCAGTAGAAGGCTGGCCATTCAAGAGGACACTTCTCAAAAACCTACGGGTGTTCTGTGGGATAGTCGCCAGTACTTCTGCATACTGGTCCCAGGCCCCAAGGGACACTAAGGAAATCTCTACTGGAGCACCAAATGTGATCCCGGTAGAGGAGGGGAGGACAGTGGCCTCCACCTCAGACACGGGGTGAGGGTAGGTCAGGCTGACAGCCTGTACTCCAAGTGCCTTACCTTTACACTCAGAGTCACCCCTTCTGTGATCCAGAGCCCCACAGTCCCAACAAGCGCCAGGAGTGTGGGGTACGGTACTGGAACCACTGGGAGCCTGCTTTGCAGCAGGTGGACCACTACTCTTATTCCCACCCACAGATGACTTATCCCCACTAGATCTTTGGGTCTTAGGAGAGGAAGGTTTAGGTTTACCCGACTGTGACTGCTTGTGGGACTCATCAGCTTTCTGAGAGGCCCCCTTTTCTTTGTCCTTGTCCTTCCCACTGGAGTCCTTAGGGGACACCCGGTGGGAGACCCACTTGTCAGCCAACCTAGCCAGCTTAAAGGGGTCCAAAATGTTCTGGTCAGCCACATACTGACGCAGCTCTGGTGAACAGGCTTCAGAAACATACTCAAAAAACAAGAGGTGGGACAATTCAACAAAAGTCTTAACCTTGTATCCATCAATCCACCCCATCATGTTCATGTGCGCAACACTCACCCAGTCAACCCAAGACACATTGGGCGTCATTAGGACCCTGGCGGAGTGGGTTTCCGCCAGCGCTAATCGCGGCGGACCCGTCCGCCGTACTACGAGTTCCCTTAGCGCCATGGAGGTTTTCTCCGCCTGGTTTTACCGGGCGGAGAAAACCATGGCGCTAAGGGACCTCGTTGTTAATTACGCCGCCGTACTTTACGGCGGCGTAATTAACTCCTTCCCCACTCCCATTATACCCTATGTGGCAAGAATGGGAATGGGGAAGGGTAAAATGGGGATTGGGGATTTACCGCTCCGCCAAGGTCGGCATGGGGTGGTAAATCCGCCAACCCCCATGGCGCTATCGGCGGCTTTCCGCCATGCTCCGCGGTGCATTTAGCACCGCGGATTCCGCCAGGGTCGTAATGAGGGCCATTCTCTCTTTTCTTAAAATCCCTGAACCTTCTAAGGTATTGGGTAGGTGTCTTGCCAAACTTGGCAATCAAAGCAGACTTCATACACTCATACTGACCCCTTTCTTCCACACTCAGCTTCAGAATACAGTCATATCCAGTTTGAGGCACTCTGCTTAACAAACACTTAGTCCAATCCCTTTTATCAACATCATGAATCGCACAAGCCATTTCAAACGCTTCAATCCATTGGAGGATATCTGAACCCTCCACAAATACACCAACCAAATCTTTCATAAACTTGGTGGCTGGGGACCTGACACTCTCACTGGTTTTAGCTGAAGTCTCCACTCTAGCTTTCTCTAGCTGGATTCTCTGACATTCAGTGTCCTGGCTCTTGAGTTCAAGGTCCTTATTTCTGAGTTCAAGATCCCTATTCTTGAGCTCCACTTGTTGAGCCAACTCCTCTTTCTTAAGTTCAGCATCTATTTCCAACTTGCGGTATTCAAAGGCCAATTTCATCCTTAATAACTCAAGCTCCAAGGAATTGCTCGGGTTTGGAACAGAGGCAGCAGGAATGGCGGCATTCCCAGAAACAGATTCAGCAGAAACCCCAGGGGCAGAGTCCTCATTGGTTGCATTCCCCCCCTCATCAAGAGTTTCACCATCAGTCTGGTAGTCCACCAGGGCAGCTATCAGCTCAGCCCTAGACTTATCCACAAAGTCTAACTCCCTGGCTTCACAAGCACTCTGGAGAGCCTCCTAGCTCATCCGAGTCAATTTGCCATTTGCAATAGACTCCATTGTTTGTAATGCAGTTATCTTGTACACAACTTAACCTTAATTTCATAAAGTGCAGATATTTTGTAAGTGGCATGGTTATACACTGATTCTTAAAACCATAAGCATCCCACCGCTGCCACCAGCTGTAAAGACTGGTAGGGGGTGTCTGTACTTCTGCTCTCTATATGGTAGAAGAGAGGCACAGAAGACCCCAGCCAAGATTCTCTATTACGGTAGCAATGGACGAGTAATCAAGGCCTAGCTTCTCAGGAGGTGATGCAGGCTGGTTCTTAAGTACAGTGTAGCCCCCAAGCCCCCACAAAGGAATGTCCACACACTGTATTGGATAGAACACAGTCTTTATACAATCAATATTCAAGGTTATGTACACTTATCATAATAACTCACTTTGTACTTAGGAAAATCAACAATGGCAAATATATACAATTCTAAAGTGGTACTACCCTTTGTATTAGATCTCATTAAAGTGCATCAACAATACTGTAAAAATGTCACACAGATCAATAGAGTGAAACCAGCAATAGAGAGAGGAGAATAAATAAGATGGTTGAGCAATAGGCAGAATACTAGCCCCTACCACTAGACACAGTTCTGTGTGGAGATCCACCCACCTGGGCAACCTGTAAAATAAAGATATAGCACAAGCCCAGTCGATATATTGTTCTGCAAGTCCTATTCCCTCCTATAATGTTTTTACCCCCCCCAATGTACCTGGTGGAGTCGAGTTCTTCGAAGAGGCGTCGACAGATCCTTCTTGAGCGACCCCCTTTCAAGCGGGAGTCACGGATCGTCGAGAGGCGTCGAGAAGCGTCGAGGAACTCGGCGTTCGGGGGCGGGGAATCGACGGCCCTTCTTGAATGCCTTCCCTTTCAAGCGGGAGACACGGGGCGTCGAACGTCCGTCAAGGAACTCGGCGTTCGGCGTCGGGGAATCGACGGCCCTTCTTGAATGCCTTCCCTTTCAAGCGGGAGACACGGGGCGTCGAACGTCCGACAACAAACAGGGTAGAACGGCGTTGATGAGGCGGCAGCTTCGTCCGAACGGTGCTCGTCGGCGTCGGAGTGCCGGCGTCCTGCAAGGCAGAGGCCTGCGGGGCACCTCGGTGACAATAGTTCTGGACTGCAAAGATTGTGGAGACGGAGGCCCAGCAAGGGCGTCGAGTCGTTCGAGTCTTTGTGGTCTTCTAGTGGCGGGAAACCCACCGGTAGGTTCCTCCTCGGCGCGTTGGTCGTCCTCGACTTTCTCCGGCAGGATAAAAGCGGTCGACGGTGCGGACGAGGGAGTCCTTCGATTCAAATGTTCTTAGGCAAGGAGCGGACGGCTCCAGTCGTCGGCGGCATGACATCAAGTGGTTCCCACGGCTGGGCAACACAACTTCGACAGGCCTCCAGCGGTTACACAAACCTGCGAACCCTGGTCGACGGCAATGGACTTCGACGACGGCGATGTCCGGGTGCTTCACTTCGATCTCCTTGGCGGTCCCGTCTTACCCGGTCCTCTCTCGGGTCAGTCTTCGACGACTTCGGCAGCCTTCGGATCGGTCGAAGCAAATGCAACAGCAAGTCTTCTTCTTCCAGCTGGACGTCGAGGATCAGCAGTTCCAGGTACTCTTAGAGTGGAGACTCAACTCCAGAACGCTTCTGAACGCTTCCGAACAATTACCAGTGGTGAGAGGTCCCCAGGTATACTATTCTGTCTCTCATCCACACTGCTGGCACACACTCAGCAGCCAATCATACAGAAGGGCATTCATGCAGTCAGTCTGCCAATCAGGCACACAGTGCATTCAGGCCACACTCCTCCCTTTCAGACACTCACAACAAGGAATGTGAATTGGGACAAGTACCCAGCCATTCAACACTACACACTGCATTCAGGCCAGTTTCGGGCAGGGCTGTCTCAGTCTTTGTCTCTCATGCCAGAAACCAGACAACCACAACAAGGAGTGTATATTGGTCACACACTCAATTCACCCAGGTCCCACCCAAGGAGGTACCCACAACATACAGTCACTGGGAAGGCTCCAGTCAGTCTAGCTGGGCCTTCACAACAACACCATATATGGAACTTCCACCCAACAGCCAGTCAGGGGGAAGGGACAGAGTCAGGGCTTCCCAGGACTTTGGGAAAACAAGGTAACAGGGAATAGAAAGCAAGAGGCCACAGGGGCCATCTTGTTTCCTATCAGGAATCAACTGATCCCAATGGCAGGGCCTGGGTATCCCAAAATGGAGGACACCCAGAGCACCTGTCAAATTCAGCATGGAGCTGCCACCAGCCCATACCCTGCTCTGTGGGCCACCCACAGGTGCCCAAAAACATACACTAGGGGCACAGGGTTGTACCCCTACCCATGGGTGCCATAAGGGTATCCCATGGGTCTGTTCACCAAACCAAAAGAGAGAGCTGCACTGCCAGGAGTCCCACATGGACTCCTGGGCAGAAAACACGACAGTACACACGATAAAAAGCAGTAAAGGACAAGGATTCAGAGGCCCTGTCCCTCTGATGCATTTCCAGCATCACAATCATGACCACTGCTTTAGACTCTACCACACCACTCAAACTAAGACAAAGCAAACCCAAAGCCCATCTCAAATCCTGGTACACTCCATACCTAAAATCATTACGTACCAAAAAAAGGCAATGTGAGACATCCTGGTGAGCACAACCGTCTGAGGAAAATAAATCCAATCTTAGTGCCATCACAGCCCTATACAAAAAAGAAAATCCTCCTAGCTAAACGTGAAACCTATAATGCCAGAATATCCCAAGCCAGTTCTAGCATGAAGGAACTCTGTCATCCTCAAAGAGTTAGAAGACCCTATCCCAGTGCCAGATAACTGCATCAAGGACAAACTCTGGTGTTCCAACATACAGCAAGCTCTAGCAAGCAGGAATTGCCAAAAAAAAGAAAGTCACACTATCTGGCAATTAGCCTATTTGCACTAACCCAGAGCAACTAAGTAACACTGCCAATCACTTCAGATTTAAGTTCTCTAAAGTCACCATTAAAGAAACAGAAAATACTATACTATCACTTAAACCCTCCAATTGTCATGGTGATCTATGCCCTGCTCAACTTATAAAGGACGCAGCCACAGACCTGACCCCCTTTATCACGAAGCTCATTAATTTGTCATTTTCCACTAATACCATCCCATCCAACCTCAACGAATCATAGCTCTATTGAAGAAGCAGACTTTAGACCCACTGATAACTACTAACTACCGCCCAATTACCACAGTGTCTTTTCTTTTGAAGATCTTAGACAAAATGGCATACTCCCAAATACAAAAACACTTGGAAACTAACTCCCTACTAGGAACTAGGCAATCAGGCTTTCGACCCCAACATGGGACCGAAACAGCCTAATAGACCTCAAGTCACAGATAGAGAAAACTAAGGGATAAAGGGAAATCAGCCCTACTCTTACTCTTGCATTTATCAGCCGCTTTTGAATTGGTCGACCACAGGGTCCTATGCAGCCACCTGGATTTGGCAGCACACTTCTCATCAGAAGCCATAGCGTGGATACAATCATTCTTAAATAATAGGACAATGAGAGTTTTCTCACCCACGGCAGCGGCTAACCCGATTCCCATCACATGTGGAGTGCCCCAAGGATCTTGTGTCTCACCTACACTCTACAATATCTTTACCAAGCCCCTTTTCGATAATTTGGATATTCTGGGTGTCACCTATACTAACTATGCCGATGACACTCAGATTCTCCTACCGCTTACTTGTTATTACGACAAGGATTTGGCCTTGGTAATCAGGATCTATCTCATCATTCAGGCATGGATGGCCACCCATGTTCTATGCCTGAATGATGACAAAACAGAGATCATCACCCTGGGCACACCTTCGACCCTTAAAAAATTAAGACCCAAATATTTGGCCTTCAACATAGACCATAATATTATTACTGTCGCCTAGGAGGTAAAAACTCTGGGTTTCTACTTGGACTCTACTCTCTCCTTCAACAAACAGGTCAATGCCTTGGCCTCGGCCATGACTTACACATGCAAGCTAATTAGAGCAGGCAAAACTTTCCTGTCACAGTCTAGCTGCATTACCCAGGCCAGAGCTCTTATTTTATCCAGGCTTGACTACTGCAATGCACTGTATATAGGGGCCAACAAACAGACCATCAAAAAAATCCAACTCTTACAAAATAATGCCTTGAGAGTAGCCCTAGGAGTTGCTAAGAGAGAACATATTTCTAGGACAAGAAGAGCCAACAACTGGCTCTCCACACATGATAAAATAAAACAAAAAGTTGCCTCCCTTACCCACCAATGCCTGAATAATGCGGTACCCCGCTACCTATCTCACAGATTCACTCTGAAGCCTGCAACAAGAATAACCAGACTCTCCAATACTAACTACATTTGGGTCCCCAGATATAAGCTATCCAGACTCAGAGGTAGTAGCTTCCAGGTTAAGGCAGCCCTCTTATGGAACTCACTACCTTCCCCTTTAAGAATGGATCAAGCCTACCAAATGTTCAGTCGGAGCATTACTAGTTGGCTCAAAGACGCTGACATCTAGGCCTGCCTAATTTTTATGAAACCTACCGACTCTTCTGTATATAGTCAACCACTAGTCTCCGCACTGACTGTGCCCTGCACTGATTTTACCCTGTATGAACCAGGACGGCTCCTGGCCTATAATGCAAAATTATGTTTGTATATATCCCCTGCATGTACCAGGACGGCTCCTGGCCGAGATTGTGAAATTATGTTTGTATATATCCTCTGATCTCAATGTGCCTGTATGTAACCAACTGGCACATGTACCTACCTGTACTTTTATGTTGTCACTAAGCTGTGAGTATCCTTATGCCATGGGCCCAAATACCTACAGGTCTGGAGCTCAATACAAGTAATAAACAAATAAACAAAGAAACAGTAAGGAGAGTCTTAAAAATGATACCCATAAAAAGAATTAAAGATAGGTGAGTGTGGAAAAAGGTTCCCACTCACTGAGGTATTAATGAAAAATATCCCACTAGAAAAGCAAAACGTTCTGGGGTTGAACCAGGAAAGGAAGATTTACCAGTTCTGTGTAAATCTGACCTAACACTCGCCCCCCGCCCCCCCCCCCAAACTAAGGAACAGGAGAAGCTAATCCTCACCTGGATGGATCTCTTGTTTCAAGTCAGTTAAACCGTTTGCTGAGTCAACTAGCAATCTTTTTGTAGCCCTTGATGTGATACTTTTTCTTATATTAGTCATCATTTGCAAACAATATGACCTACAAGTAGTGTTGGGCACTTTACTCTTGTGTAAGGTATAGGGGATTTGAATAAACAGTCCCTCAGAAGTTGTGACAACCTCTGAACCTACAATAGGCTGTTTAAAAGGGTTCTTATTAAGAAGTCCCTTAGACCTAGAGGGATCTCCATGATTCCTCACCACCTCTCTCACATGAACAGGTTGGGACTCAGGTATCCTAGTTGGATGGGTTGTGGCAAAGCATTGTACATCCTTCCACTTCTTCTTAGATAAGTTTTCACCTTGGTTAGAGTTTTCCCTTCTAGCACTGGGACTTACAAGGGGGTCTTCAGCAGAAGAGACCACAATGTCAAGGGGTTTAGCCTTAGACATATCTTTTCTGGATTTCCACCAGCTTTGAGCTTTACCAGTCCTCAAAGGCCTAGTTATTTTTCCAACTTGTTTATCCACCCCTTCCTCAGAAGCAATGTGGGTCAAATTCTTTAGAATTGGAACTGAAATGGTAGAGCATGGTTTGGGCTCCCATTTCCCTAATATTCTAGATTTTGATTTGCCTTTGTTAGAGGTTTCCCTTCTAACATTAGAACTTTCAGTAGGATTATCTATAGGGGATCCCACAGGTTTAGAGTGGTATCTTGAAACAGAGACACTAGTCTTGTCAGAACACCTATCCATCTCTCCTGTAGGAGTAGTTGGAGTCACAGGCTTTTTATTAAAAGGCCTAGTAAGAAAGCTATTCTTAGGTTTCTTATAACTCGTTTTGGTTTTCAGATTTTCAGGCCTGGAAGTTACATTCTGGGCACTCTGAACTAAAGGAGAAAACTCAATTCTTACCTTGGGGTCAAGGAAACTCCTGGCCCTCTTAGGGCTGTTAAAAACACCTAAGCTTTGTACATCCATCTGGATCACCTCCACTGTAAGCAGATTTTCAGGTGTATCCATGTATAGAGTTTTACGAATCACTTCCACTGTAAGTTGGTTTTCAAATGGTTCAGCCACTAATGGTTGAACTGAAGGGGCCTTTATTCTAAAGGACATACACCACACAGGGTGGGTGACATGAACACTAAGGTTCTTGTCAGTTTCAACAAAGTTTTTACACAGTGTTATAGATTGGACAGGAATATGTACGTTTCTATCCACAGGGTGATCCACTTCCACTCTAGGTGGGTTTTCAAGAGGTTCTTCCAACTCAGTGTTAACTGAAGGTGGGGTCGCAACAGTGACCTGGTTAATGGTATTACACCATATTGGAACTAGGAAAGACGTTTTTAAGTTTCTGGGAACTAGTTGAACCACTTCCACTACATGTGGTTTTTCAATTGGCTCTATCACCTTAGCAGCAGCTAAAAGTGGGGTCACACGAGTGACCTCTAGCTTTGTGGGCCTAGTTTCTTTTCTCCCTATTTGAAGCTATGGGTGCTACACCCAAGTGCCCTTCAGAGTGGCAGTTAATGCCTTTTATCTCTAAAACGGGGTCTCATAAGGGGACCTTTCTTACTTCAAGATTAATAGCCTCAGCCCTTTTACAAGGGGGCTCAGCTGAGTCTAAGACCACAGCTTTTCTGCTATACTTAGTATCGACAGATTTTTTTAAGGGATGAGGAGACAGCACTTGTTGACCTACCTGTATTCTCAGAGTCCCTTAAGGGGTTTAGATATGGAGAAACTTTCTTCTTATATCTATCTATGCGAGCTGTTTTTACCCTATCCCAGTTAGCTTTTTCTACTTAATGTAAATCTAAGAGCACTCAGTAGTCTCTCTTGGGAAGCCTAAAAAGAACCCAGGGTATTCTATCACTCTCAGACAGACCAAACCTTTTACAAGTGAGGTCAAACGTTTTCAGCCATACAACAATGTCATACTTCATATCATACTGCCTCACCAATTCTGGGAACCTGGAAGCTGTAGACACAGAAGACGAGGAAAAAGAAGAGGGGTGCAGAAAACTGTCTTCTACAGACCTGTTATACTCATTCCCATATTCCTGCATTTCCAAATTGTTTTCCACAGATATTTTCTTATATCCAGTTCCTTAGATATCTCAGAGCACATGGTAGGCAGTAAGGTAGAGGCAAGAGAAGGAGAGGGGGGTGAACTAACATCCTCCTCATCAGAACCCTCATATTCCTCCTCTGAGGAGTTTGGACAGCTGTCTGAACCCTCATCATCCTTACTCCCAGCAATATTGTTAGAAGTGGACACAGGTTCACTGAAGCATTCATATGGTCCCATAACCTTTGTAGTAAGTCAAGCTTACTTCCTTCACAATTGAAGCCCTTCTCTATACACATTGTGACCACATTTTCCATTGCAGCATAAGAGTAGTCCTCAGGCCTAAAGCATGCCATGGTGTTGGTTCTTGTGTTAAATACAATATGTACACTTTACCTTGGCTAAACCAAACCTACTGTATGGTTTCCTTTGGACACAATGTATATCAATAATCAATGTAATGCAATCCACCTTTATCCCAGAGCATGCCAACAGTGTTAGGATAGTTTTTCTGAAGTCCAACTAAGGGCTTAGTAAAACCATTCAAGTGAGGCATTACAAGACTCCACTCTTAGCATAAGGCTGTACCACCTGAGTATATGGTAGCGTAGACAGAGCAGCCAGGCTTATTTTAGGAGGGAGAGAGGGCAGTAGACACAGTACAAGTGAAATTGTAATACAAATGATCCAAAGAAACACTGAAACCTATGGGCCTCATTACGCGGTAGGTGGTAAGGGATTACCAGCACCCATAAGGGTGCCGGTAATCCTTTACCGCCATATTCCGAAGTCCCTTAGAGGGTCCCTTCCTTAACCCCTGGTCTGACAAGGTGTTAAGGACGGGACCCGCTAAGGGACTTCAGAGCTAATAACGGTACCGCAAATTGTGGTAACGTTATTAGCTACTTCCCCATTCCCATTGAGCCCTATGGGGACTCAAATGGGAATTGGGAATGGTTCTCAGAATGGGGACTTACCGGGTCCTCCAAGGTTGGAATGACCCGGTAAGCACCCATTCTGAGAACCCGGACCCTGTATGCAGTAAGGGGGTAGCAATGGTGCTAATAGCATCATGGCTACCTCCTACCGCATAATGAGGCCCTATGTATTGTATAAATAAAGGATTTATTTAAATACAGGTAGGCCCAGATAAATCTGGGGGTTAAGTAAGTACTAACACATTATATGAAATCACAATATAAAAAACCACACTATACTTGAAAGTACACAGACCCAAGTATAAACCTTATTTGGAACACCTAACAATAGTTCTAGGGAAGTCAAAACCTTGTTATACACATTTAGTATAGGTCAAGCTTATTCTTTGGGAGTAAAAGACCAATGGTTACTTTCAGATTACATTCAGTAATACAAGGGCAGTAGGCCCTTCCAGTTGTACAGTGACTCTTGGAACAAATCAAATAAACAGTGAACTGACAAAATATACTTTTGGTGAATAGTGAAACACGTATCCTAGGTGCAGTAAAAACCTATTACTACTTTTACTGTAACTGTTCACTCTTAGAATTGCAGTTACCAACCAACTCTTTACAAATAAAACATGTGTTTCTTTTCTAGGCAGAAGTCACAATCCCTTCAAAGTCTTTCCGTTATTCTTGGAGCATGAGTGTTCTAAGTGGCAGAAGGGGGGTCACTGGGACTAGTGACCAACAGACAGTGTTAGAATAAGTTTGGTTGGTAGCAAAAGTCAGAGTTCCTTAGGAAAACTGGGCAAACAGGTGAGTATTTTACTTTTAGAGTTAGAAGAGGGTCCAGGGGCTTCACAGAATACACCCCAGCAGGATTCTAGCAGTGGGACTGGGTGCACTGGACGAGGGACCTCCCAATCACAGAAAACACCCCAGGACTACACAGAAATCCCAAAAGGCTTAAGGTAAGAATATACCCAAGGAAACACAGTACCTCAGCAATGAAGAAGAGATTGCAGCAGGAGAACTTCAGGGTCTGCAGCCAAATACCCGGTGAATGGTTTCCTTGTCATGGAGACTGAAAACAAGACCTCAGAAGGGACTTTGCAGCAGGATTCGACGAAGAAGGCTCTAGGCAAGATTTCCCTTGCGGCTGAATGCAGTGCTGCAGTTTTGGCACCTTTCCAAGGAGCACAGAACAAGACAGAAAACCGTTGTTGAATTCTCGTCGTTTTAAAGGACCAGCACTCTTGTGAGGGGACTTTTCAGACTCAATTCATCTCTTTGGAGATACACCAGCATGCCCAGAAAGTTTAAACAAGATTCAGAATTCAAAAGACTGTGCACCGCACAGTGGCTGGAGTTCCCAGGGTATTGGGTTATTGCAAGAACGCATGATCGCAGCAACCCGTGAGATGGCTCAAAATGCAGGTCTTCTTGAGTCTAGTGGGTCTCACCAGGTTCTGGGTTTGGGTCATGGTTTTCGGAGTCTGCAGCCCGTTTGGAAGGAAGGGCTGCAGCAGGCTCGGTTTACACAGCAGGCTCTCCGGTTGCTGGAAATCTTCGCTGGAACTTTTCTTTCGTCATCCTCTCTGGTTTTATATTCCAGTGGTCGACATGACTTCAGCTTCTAGGTTTCCACTATTTATCAGGAACTACATCACAACCTCTGCATTCTCTCCCCACATTTTACAACAAAGGGGCGTCTGGTTGTCCAATCAGGACAGTCAGCACTCCACTGGGATTTGTCCCAGTTGAAGCAAGGCGTAAGACAAAGGAGGGGGAAGTTTGGGACTCCTCCCCACTTCCTGTGCTTACAGACTGACTGGAGCCTGGGCGGGGTGTCCAGGGGACTCCCGCCGAAGACAAAACTCACACAAAGGAATTTCCCACCCTGGATATCAGGGGATGGAACATGAAATGATAAGAAATACTAAAATGGCAGAAAAAGAAGACGGGCCATTTTGGTCAAATTAGCACCCTTAGGTGCCTTTAATGCAGCTGTGATTACAGCCCACGGTAAAGGTGCACCACATTAGTAAAACATATCACTGCCACCAGCCATTAAATGTAAGCTTGTCACTTTAACAGAATTGTTACAGTTTTAATGTGAAAGGGGATACATTTTATCTCCCCAGAACTCTACTTAAGGTGGGTTGTGCTGGTTTCACAGAATAGAATGTAAAAGGGATCCAAAGGTCCTTTCTACCCTTGGGAACTGTAGTTCACTCAAGGTTAGCACAAGAAAGTTAAATGGGGAGCCCCTAGGGCAACCCAGCCTCAACAGGCACTTATTGTCAATACGTTGTAAAAACATGATAACTTTAAAAAAGACACTATGGAGAGTCTTAAAAATGACACCCATAAAAAGAGTTAAAGATAGGTGAGTGTGGAAAAAAGGTTCCCACTCACTGAGGTAATAATGAAAAATATCCCACTAGAAAAGCAAAATGTTCTGGGGTTGAACCAGGAAAGAAAGATTTACCAGCTCTGTGGAAATCTTACCTAACAGTTGGAGGGAGGACTAGTAAAGGGGAAGGTGAGGATTAGTAGTGGGAGGAGAGTAGTAGTAACTCTGGTAATTGTAGGGACGTATAGTAGAGTGGAGGAGGAGGAGTATTAATTAGGAAGAGATGAGCAGTCTTAAAGTGGAGGAATTCCTAGTGGAGTGGGATACGAAGTAGCAGCAAAGGGTGAAGGTGAGAACTAGAGGTTGTGAAACACTGAAGGGACAGAAGACTGGTGGGAGAAGTAAGGCGTTGGGGTGTGGTAGTATTCATAGAAGGGTAAAGCTGAGCGTGGGTGGGTGTGATTGAACCAGCTTAAATCTAACAGCGTAAGTGCAATACCCCATAGCACACTACACTGTGGTTAGAGTAAAGGGAGTTAGGAAGTTCCTGAGAGAGCTTTGATAGCCAGAACCCAGGGGAAAATCCATAGGAGAAGACATTTTTAAGACAGGAAGGGGCAAAATTCGGGAGCACTAACTGGGGGAGGCAGATGAATGGGCTGGGAGGGAGGGCCATAAAAAGATGAAAGAGAGAGGAACTGCCTTAAGCCCCACAAAGAAAATAAACAAAAAACTATTTAGCTGTCTCAAAAGCTTGCAATGTTTTTTGTGTCATCTGTGACAATATTGTGTTGTATTTATGGCACATGCACCTAGCATATATAATGTATCATTTCATCTTGTAATGTTTAGCAAATGTGCATGAAAGGTGCAACATTTTGAATGTTATGTTTGACAAATGTTCCGATCATTTTCATGTAAAGAACTGAAAACAGGTGCTCTAGGGAACGATAGACAAGTACTTCTAATGCTGGTTTCACATTAAATGTCCCATGATCAATTGAGACCAGATAGCACATATTCACTAACATGGCTAACCACACTAGCAGGTAAAAACCTGCTAATGTAATGTTACTGTACTAGTCATCATAACTAAAATAATAACTTGCCTGCATTTATAAAAAATATTCTGTGATTTTTCAGAATTCGGAATGTCAGCAGCAAAACCTTGGCCTGTCTAAGCCATGTTTGTCTCTATCCATGTTACAGAATGTACCGACAAGGTTAGGGGGAAGATTGGGTGGACTGTGCTGATGTGCCTCCAAGGTGCGCTGCAAGAAATTGATGGTTTTGAGAAGCACACACAACCCAGCCTTTATCTGTCAGGCCAGGGGCACAAGGCAAGAGGAGGGTTTACCAAAACAGTACAGTCCACATTACCAGACAATGGGCCTCATTACGAGAATGGAGGTAGAATATGGAGCTGTTAGCTCCATGGCTGCCTCCGTTCCGGGCTCCATTACCGGGTTCCTGCAATGGGGACTTACCGGGTTACTCTCACATAGGAGAACCCGGTAATTCCTCCTTGCAGGAACCCATCCCCATTCCCATTTGAGCCCCCATAGGGCTCAATGGGAATGGGGAGGGAGGTAATAACGGGCAGATTACATCTGGCCCGTTATTGCCTCCCTCTTCCCCTGGCGGAACCCAGAAAGCATGCCTGGGTTTACCAGGCGTGCAATCCGGGTCCCGCGATGGGAAGCTCGTAATCAGCGCTCCCGGAATGAAGGGGGCCATTCCCGTACCGGCCCCCTTCATTACGGGAGCGCCAGCCTTATAATGAGGCCCAATGAGTCATCATCTACCGACCCCATCTAGCTGCGTAGGTCTTGCTGCTGAAATACTTTGTATGGACTGTGGAAATTATATTATCCCTTCAGACTGGGAATAGCCTTCTGAGGGATATGCATATCAGAAAATGCACAGCGAGGACAGGTATAACCTCTTCATGCAGATGCTGTGAGAAAAGATGTTCTGATAATCCTCTTCTGCTTGTAGCTTTTGTCGCTGGTCGTCCTTTGTGAAAGTGTGAGTGCGTTGTGGTCCAGTCCACAGGCCAAAGCTTCTGGATCCTACCATGTTCCATTGTCTGGGAATACTAAAGTCAGAGCATACACTCCAAAGACAAAAGTAAGTGATTATCGCTTTTGCTTAGAAGATCACGATGATCACATAGGATTTACAAGTGAACCCTGCTGCAGGGTGTAACAGCTAAATACAGTTTCCTCAGAGCACAGATAAAAGTGAAGGATTAAAGGGCAGACAGAACTAGTATCAGTCAGAACACAGATTGGTCAGAATACATTTGTTATCATAGCTGGTCAAGTGGCACAGCGAGTAGAGCGCTCGCTTTGACATCCGTGCAGAGCCTGCTAACCCAGGTTCGAATCCCGGCAGGGCCAAACTCAGCCTTTCATCCTTCCGAGGTCGATAAATGAGCACCACACACCGTGGGTAATAATAAGCAGCGCTCAGATACCTGAGGGTTCGTAGCGCTATATAAATGCCAAATTATTATTATTATTTATTATTATATATGGTAAAAGCCAACTACAATAACGTGTAGGCTAGACACTGATTAATTAACTGGGTCTGAAGGAGGAGGGGAAACAGGTGATCCATAAATATCTGCAAATGGAAGTGCAACACTGTTGATAGAAAGACATTGGCCCTCATTACGACCCTTGCGGAAATCGGAAAACGATGGCGGAAATGCAATACCGCCATCGAATAGCGCTCGGTGCGACTATGACCCGTCACCGCAAAGTACGAAGCCATTAGCGACACCGTAGTGAACGCCAACGCTAACTGCACCAAGCACGCGCGCGCGCGCCATGCGAAACCGCAAACACCACCATGGCGCAACGGTACGCCAATTCCGACCCTAGCGGACATGTACCTAACGCCATCAGGCATGGCGTAATGTACCATTCCGCCATGGTGAGAAGTACGGCATCGCGAATCAACCGTAAACGGCCCCACTGAGTGCCTGTACACCGCTCCCTGCCCACAAAGTACAACTCCCCGTAGGTGCAATGAAGCCACAATGCAACCATTGAAATGTACAAGTCACCCATGCATGGCAACGAACAAAAGAAACACAAGAGGGGCCAATGGGAGCTGCAGGGCACAGATGGCACGAATACAGAAGCCATCCCAATGGACATGACCACAGTCCCCCACCAAGAAACGCACGCAAACACATGCACCTGTGACCAGCCATATTCCGAGAATCACATCATTCCACCAGTCCACCTGGCTGACCGGCATCTGTTACACAAAACCCAATCCCCCGCCCCTGAGCATGACAACATTCAAACTGTCATATTGGCAGCCCCCATCCCTGACCTCACGGGCTTAGTAGGCAAACGCGCCCAGTACAGTACCACGCAACTAAACTCCGAAGCTGGAACCCAATGCAGATCTCCTCACAATACATCGCCCCCCAAATAGGCATATGCCACATCACTTGCAAAGAAAAACGCTACACGGGCCAAATCAGAATAGAAATTTAATGCACATCAAAGTCACCAAGCCCATACAGCCATCAGGCCATGAACTCCTAAACACCAATCACCATTGTGGGCTGCATCCGCAAGAAATGACCAGCCACTACTTGTGTGTCGTCCTGTTCCCTCATGGTACACAGAGCCACATTCACGTACGAAAAGGCAACATGGAAGCGCACAGAACCGCAGGGCCGTCCCAATGGGGAGGCACTAGTCCAGCTGAAAGGCCGAAATGTTGCTCCGAGCCACCAGTACTGCGTAAGGGCATGTGGGCCATTGGCGATCGTCCCATAAGATCGTAATGCTGCTCCACTGATTAACACGAAGCAGCAGGTGTCGGGAGTAAAACCCATCTGCAGGAGTGGCATACAGATGGCAGTGGCAAAAGGGGAGGAGATACCTGTCAACCAAAAGAAAAGAAAAAGAACAGAATGGCCATCAGAACTACATTCCAACAACTCACTTCAATGATCACACGAAATCCACAGCCATATGCATGCTAGCCCACTCCAAAGGATCATCACCACCCCAAAACCACTTGCGACTCCTAACCATCTATATCGAGGTGCAAACACCATCACAAACGAGTGTACCTGTGCATGCGTCTGTCAAAACAGAATCCATCAGATGGGAATGTTAATGTGCATGGACACAAGTGACTGAGGGCGTGTCGAGACAGGGAGGGCTCAACAAGGCCAGATAGACGATGGTCCCACCATGGCAGCCCTGCATCACATAGCGTAGGGGAGGCGGATAGATCCCAAGAAGCCCTGTACATGGCAAACTCTGTATCAAATCACCTGCCCATGCATCCATGCATCATTCCCTCATCCCGGAATCAAAACGCCTGAATAATTACTCACATAACATTAGAAACATCCATTGAGTCTGTGCGTTATGCAGCCTGCAAAATCCACAGTGCCCCAGCCCGTAATTCCAGTGTTGTGAAGTAACATGTATTTGGGAACGGCCGGCCTCATCGCCCACGTAGCAATTGCGCATCCCAAACTATTCATATCAATCATTGCTTCCTCGCCATGGGCCCTGTCTCAAGGACATTGAACAACAGAACGTTATATTTGCAGTCAGACCTGTGGGCATCTCCTCGCCGCTAGCTGGAAACCGAAAGCGCCGCCCTTCGCATTCCACATTTGCAACATCACGTCGAAGAGGCATCTGTGGCCGTTTGAAATCACTAATTAATCCATCTAGTGCGGCTGTGTGTGAAAATGGCAACTGCCTTCACCCACAAATGGGACGCCCCGCCCGTCATTGCAACTCGGTACAGTGATGCATGAGGGCCCACCGTTACTCGAGTACTACGTTCCACTGACCCTTCACAAGTCTGTTCGCGACTGCACAGATAGTATGTGCAACAATGGGACCACAGCAGAATGAACATGTCAACCAATGTTACATGGCCATCGGGTACAAATACATGATTGCAATAGCAAGATGCCATTCCCCGATTTGCAGCGTTGTGCGCGGGACGTGCTCGGCCAAAGGGGAGAGCAGTTTGCACAGGTGGAATTAATCACCACAGGTGGAGGCCATACAGCCTGAAAACACATAAATTGCACAGCCAGTCTCCTCCCACAACCACACCGAAATGCTACCGGCAGGACTCGCGATGTTGGCCCTGGGGGACCTGATAGCACTGCAAGTACTCCAACTCCAAGAAGAAGACGAACACCAACTGCAACCGGCCGCACGAAGGAGACGCAGGAGGAGGAGGAGGCCAAGGCAGGGCCAGCAAGGGCCGCCAGCACAGCCACTACCACCACGCAGGCAGCCCGCAATCCCACGCCTCCGAGCACATCCGTTCAACCTCACTGATGAGCAGATCCACACCCTCTACCGTCTGGACCGGGACACCATAGCCGCCATTGTGGACATGACACAGGCTGACCTTGTCAGCATGATAGATAGCCCAACCGCCATCCCACCCCTACTGAAGGTGGTGTCTGTACTCCACTTCCTGGCCACAGGCACCTACCAGCACACAGTCGGACAGTTGCATGGCATTTCTCAGCCACTGTTCTCACGGACACTATTGCAAGTGCTCGATGCCCTCCTGCAGCACGCAGACGACTACATCTCTCTACCACGCTCGGAGCAGGAAATTACCAACACAAAAGTGGGATTCCATGCACTTGCCGGCATACCGGGTTGCATTGGTGCCATCGACTGCACCCATGTGGAATTGGTCGTCCCACATGCCATGGAGGCCCAGTACCGCAACCGAAAACAATTTCATTCCCTGAATGTACAAATGGTGTGTGACTCCAACAGGATCATTACACATTGTTGTGCCCGATTCCCTGGATCAACCCATGATTCTATGGTCTTGAGGAACTCTACAATACCACGCTACATGGAGCGACACGCAGGGAACAGATCCTGGCTACTCGGTGAGTCTCATTACATGCATGATTATGTGGGGAATGTGATTTGGCAATGACCTGGCAGGAAGGGGGGGGTGTGCGTACGTAGCAATGGCATTCCACATCATACGTTTCTCGTCCACATACAGGTGATGCTGGATATCCACTGAAGAGATGGCTCCTCACACCAGTCCGGAACCCACGGGACCAGCATGAGGAGGACTACAACCATGCCCACTCACGTACCCGTGTAGTCATTGAACAGGCATTCGGCCTACTGAAGACTCGTTTCCGCTGCCTCAGCAGGTCTGGCGGGGCACTCCTGTACCGCCATGAGAAGGTTGCAAAGATGGTGATGGCATGTGTCATGCTCCACAACATGTGCGTACGTAGAAATGTGCCCATGCCCCCTGACGCAGAACTGCAAGCACCTGATGATGGTCATGATGAGGGTGGGGATGTGGCAGCACCTCATGGAGTCTGCGAGGCACCGGAGGCCTGTGACATTCGTCAGCATCTCATTGATGTATGCTTCTAGCACTCACGCCTGGTGGCTGATACATGGACACGGGACTCGTGGCACTGTGCGTGTCTGGGACATGCACAATATGGACTGTACGCCTATGATGGCCTAGTACACAAAAATCAATGTCCACACATCTCATTGGTTGATCGTGCACTTTTTATGGCATATGTGATGTCATGTTGAACACCCTATCGACCCGCCACCCAAGTGAGCCCAACACACCCCCTCCACCCTCCTACCTCCCCCCCGAACCCCAGTGTCCAAAGATGCTCATTGTCAGTGGGCTGTCGCTATTGCAAGCCCCCTCTGCGGGTATCAGGGGCACCCCTGCCTGTGGAGCGCAGGTTCCTTCCAGATCTACGTTGGGGGCTGCCCTGGACGGAACTTGCAACGGATGATGTGTCTGCCTGCTCACGTCCATGCATGTCCCTAAGGGTTTGCGAGAGCTCAGTGAGCACACGGCGCACTGCGGCAAGTTCGGCACATACGTCTTTGGACGTCGCATGCAGTTCCCCCCTCAGGCTCTCGGTGCTTCTCTCCATTTGGACTCTCAGGCTCTCGGTGCTACTCTCCATTTGTGCCCTTAGCGTCTCTGTGCCTCTCTCCATTTCTGCCCTAAGTGTCTCAGTTGATGTTTCTATGTCTGCCTTAGTGCCCCCACATTCATCGGCATGGTCCTTGAGGAGCGTGGCCATTTGCTGCTGTTGCACGATTAACTTGTCGAGGGACTGTTGCCTCTGCTGGGCCATGCCCATTTGCGGGGGTGTCACAGAGGGGCTGTTGTCCTCATGTTGCCTTGCCACAGGGCTTGTGGGGGATGGCCAGTCGTTGTCTTGTGGGTGCCCCTGCGTGGTATCCTCATGTTGTACGGGATGGGACAGACAGGGGGATTGGGACAGGTCATGGATGGATCTGACTTCGACATCCCCGTTTTCTGTGTCGGAGCATGCTGCCATCAATGGGGTGTCCCCTATGGTGCTGCTGCCACCAGAGGCAGTGCCTTCTGTGGCATCCATTGGGGGGACCTGTGGTGGTGGTGTTGTGGGCATGCTGGCTGCTGGGGTGCCTGTTGATGTTCCCTCCTCTGTGCTGCCACCTGATTTGTGCTGCTGCCGTGTCTTGATGCGTGCAGCTGAGGTGGAGGGTCTCTGGCCGTTGGTCTTGGCCCTCTTTGCAGGTGTGCTGGTAGGGGTGTCCTGTAGCTCGTCGTTTGGATCGGACCCTGTGGTGGAGTAAAGGAGGGCGAGGGTTAATGATGGGTCTGTGGGAATTGGAATGGCATTGTATCACATGCTCTGGGGTGGTACCTGAGGGTGATTTGGGTCGGGTCCTTGGAGGTGCTTTGATTTGTGTGTGGAGTGAGGGTGCAGTTGTTTGGCAGCCTGCAGTTAGGGTGTGCCTGCTGCACGTGTAGTGCGTGTATTAGGGGTTTTTAATTATTTATGTATTTATTGTGGGTTTTAACGTGCGCTATCAGGCCGATGTGTGTGGCCGTTCTCCTGGACATGTGTTTCTGTTGCACTATGTGGACGCATGGTACTTCACATGGATGGACTGTGTGGATTTGGCATTGTTTTATCTGGTACACCTACCTGAATCTTCGGATGTCTGCACTCCTTTCTCCATCCCTCCGACTCCCTCTATGCTCTCCATTCCGATGGTGGAGGCACAGATTTCTTCCCAGGGGGTCAACTTGATGGGTGATTCAGGACCTCCCCCGGTGGCTGTGGCAATGTTGCGGTTGGCAGAGAGTATGCTGCGGACGCGTATCCGCAGGTCGTCCCATCGCTTGCGGCATTGCTGTGGGGTGCGGGGTGCGGTCCCCACCGCACTTACCCGCTGTGCCACCAGAGCCCATATGGTCTTCTTGTTTGCAAGTGCCGTTCTGGTCATTTGCGTGGAGAAGACGACGGCAGCATTCTCCTGGAGGGTCTCTGTTAGCACGGTGAGTTCCTCGCGGGAGAAGTGGACCTGCCGCTTGCGGTCGCACGCTTTCTTCGCTACTTTTCCCATTTGTCTTGGTTTCGCTAGGGTGGGTGACGGGTTGGGGTGTGTTTCAGGGTAGTGATTTTAGTGGTTGTGTGGTTTTAGTGGTTTTATAGGTGTACGCCGGGATGTTTCCCGTTCCGGGCCCATGTTTTAACTTCCGTTTCCGTATATTTCCGGTCACCGTACTTTCCGGTAGGCGCACAATGCGGTGACCGCTAAGAGGGGTGGCGGTATTGCACCTAGGGCGCCGTACGGCGGCGGTGTGGGCCGTTTTGGGGTCATTTCCGCCATCGCGGACTTTGCACTTCCGCCGTGGCGTGGTGCTCGTGCCCGATGGGTCGGAATGGGCCGCACTTTGCTCCTTCGTGCAATGGCGGAAACGCTATTTACGCTGTGGCGCTCCGGTCAGTCGCTTTCCGCAAGGGTCGTAATGAGGGCCATTGACAAGCTTTCATATGTGGTGTGACTGGCTGAAAGAACATGTGAATCAATCAAAGAATGTAAGGAATGGGCATTAGGTAGATATATGCTAGATACATTAGAAAGTGACATGTCGTCGCCTGCTGCAACCCACATGATTAACACTGTGTATGATACTGACAGGTATACAGAGGAGTTTGGGGTCTTTTGAGAATGCAGCAGGGGGTTCAAAGGAGGTGTGAGGGGAGGGGGAAGAGTACTGACGGACAGGTTGATGGGACACATATGCCAAAAGCACCCGATGGGGAAATATGTCTATGGAAGAGATATTGGGCCCAAAAACAAATGATGGTGGATCTAAGTGAAATTGAAGACAGGTTATGGTTACATGTTAAGGACGTTGGAGCAACACAGATAGCAGCAGCAACAGCACTACTTTCCAACACCAAGGAGGGATGTGTGGGATAGACAGTGTAAGACTAGTGGGATGGGAACAGTAACAATACCTCAACAACAGGATAGGTGGGGCAGAATAATGGTAGAAGGTACATTCTCAGCTGATGAAGCCATTTGCATGGGAACACTTATAGTAGACAGTGGAGCAGCTATATCATTTACCATGGCTTACTTCCCAGATCCACCCTGGTCAGGACAACAAAAATGCAGGAGCTGGATAGGCCACCCACAGAGAGAGAATTAAAAGAGACACAGTTTAAGTTAATGGATCAAAATATTGGTCTTAATAAACGTAATTGAGGGGGACTAGAACAAATATTGGGTATCAACATGCTAAGGAGAAAGGCTGTCACAATAGATCTTCACAATAGGTTCCTGTAATGTTAAATGAGAAATGTCCTCCTTTCCAATCTTGATGTGCTCTAACGCTGATTTAACATTGTACATATGGCCACTAGTGACAGAAGCCACATTGCTGATATCTTGTGTATGTGACCCGGGGGAGGGCTACGCTCTTAAGAAGGGTGTGAATCTGCTTTAGTAGCACCCCAAACAGTGTATAACAGTCCAACATAACAGAATGTCCAATCGGGTTCTAGAAAACTATATACTTTAATCAACCACACCTTGTACAATAATACCTAATTAGAAACCACAAAAATCCACACCTGTAGAAGTAACAGAGGATATGATATGATAAATCATTTTTAACATGCCTGTGCATAAGTGTTTCTAGGCGTGACAAGACAAGGCAGGGGAGACAAAGTGAGGACAAAACAAACGATCTTACTAGGCCGTGTGTCTTTCATATCATGCAAGTGTAAGGGGGAAGGGAGAGGAGAAGTGCCAGGGCGAGGGAGGAGGAAAAGTGCAATAGGGCAAAGCTCAAGTAAGTGCCACCGGCTCTGAGTAAGTGCTAGGAGGTAGGGGACTGTTTGTTTGCAGATACAGTCAGTAAGTGCACAGTAAGCCCGGAGGCAGTGCAAGGGGCTACTGGTGGTGTAGGAGCCTGGTGCCCATTAAGATTCAGAGGGTGGCCAGGTAACCAGTTAGCACAGTAGACAAGTACATCAGCAGGGGATAGAGAGAGAGAGAGAAAGAGAGAGAGAGAGAGAGGGAGAAAGCACTAGCCAAAAAAGAAGGTTTTGTGTTGCTTCGATCTTTAGGTGGTCATGCTCAAGTTTGAGAGAGGAAGGGAGGCCATTCGAGAAGGATGACCCAGCCGGGGAGACTTGCAGCTGGTAGTGGGACTTTTTAGAGAGGTCTGTGAAGAGAGGAGAGAAGGACACAGTGAAGTCTAAGATGACACCAAGGTTTTTTGCCTTGCAGGAAGGTGCAGAGAGAGGGCCCAAGGAGGGCGGCCAGAGTAAAAGAGGCAAAGCGGGAGCAGGTGTCCCAAAAAAAAGAATCTCTGTCTTACTGGCATTAAGGCAGAGATAGTTGGAGGTGCACCATTCCTGAATCGTGAATACACAATCATGAATGAGCGAGAGAGAAGAGGAGGCTGAGGGAAGAGCTGAGTGTCATCGGCATAAGACTGAAAATGAGAAGAAATGGTAGAGTTGAGGTGGGCAAGAGGTGCTAAGTAAACAGGAAAGTGATACACAATTCGACATGGTCATACATGACATTTTAATGAAATATTAGCGCTGAACCTGGGGACATGACGCAACATAACGCAAGCCGATTAGCCAATCAGTGTCCTGCCTGCCGAGCGAACAGGGAAGTGTGTCCGCAGAGCGGACAGAGATATCACTAATTTGTTTAGACCTACAACTACTGGACGGATTTTCACCAAAATTATAAAAGCACGCGTTCGGGACCAAGCCGCTGCTAATGCCGCAAATTTGGTGAACATTTGTCCAGCGGTTTGGGCTGTAGGCGTGCGCAAAGTTTTTTCCCGATTCAGTCTATGGGAAAAAAATACATTTTGGGACCCCCCCTTTAACTTTTCCCCCCCTGGACCAAACCTCACCAAACTTTGCAATAAAATTCAGAGTGGGCCATATACTTTATTTACAAAGGTTGGTGTGGATTCGTCCAGGGGGAACAAAGTTATAATCCGTCCAAAAAGTGCTCTTCCTATGGGATTAGCAACTTAACCATAACTACACAGCCACTACTGTGGCTGTGTAATAATTCCAAAAATATATAAAAGCCAGAAAGACAATAAAAAAGGTTCCTTTAAGAACCACCATATCTGTATAAAAAAATATGTAATTGATTTTCATTCCGCCACCCCACGCCAGTTGTCTGCAGACTTTCCTACTGTCCGCGGACTAAGCAGGCTGCAAAAGGTGCTGTGATATTTTGTTTTTTAGTTCTATTTTTTAACTGTGAAAGGTGGCTCCTAAAGGAACTTTTTTTCTTTTTCATTTTGGCTTTTATATTTTGGTGAGGTTTTTTTTTTTTTTGTAGGAGTGACAAGGTAAGGTGGGGGAGGAAAGGGAGGGAGGAGAGGGAAGAGGCACCAACCACAGATATGGAGGGGCAGCTGGACAGGGGAAGATGTTGGGTTGGCCTTACATTTAGGGTAGGTGTCTGGGTTTCTCGTGCTCCTTGAATGCAGCCTCGAAAGCCCTACAAAACTGTTCCCCCCTGCAGATCGGTGTGTCGCAGTACAAACAGTACAGTGACCCTTGAAGGTAAGGGTCAACAGTATCATGTATGGCCGGCGAGGCAGTCGACAAGATGATCCGCCCAACAGGAGTATTCTGTGTTATGGCCAGAGCGGTTGAGGAATATGGGGTAGACGCCATTAACATGCTTCTCCCTGAGAAAGGAAAAACCTTTCTCAAAGCACCTGGGTGGTTGGATCTGGTGTGGCGATGCATGGAGGTGGTCTCAGAAGAATACTGCCCAGGTTTTTTGAGACTGAGTACAATGTTGCACTCAATGCATTTCATCTTGGAAGCCCAGGCCTTTAGTACACCTCCAATGATGGTAAATAAACGCCAGACCCATCACTCTCTCCTGGTGCTAGAGCAAGGTGCTTCCTCTACCTCTTCTTCAACTTTCTTGTCATCCTCCTCCACATCACTGTGCCTGTTCTCCTGTCCAGACCCTCCAGGTGGTTGTTGTGGTGGTGGACCCTGAGGAGTAGGGATGGCCATGAGTGATGTCATTTTGCAGGTAAGTGAAAGCAGGAACTCAGGTGCTCTCTCCTGGATAGCTGGATTGTGAATGACCAAAGGGGGACCCTTCACAGGAACTGTTCGCACACCGTGCGACTGTCTGTGGACTACTGACCTACAAAATAGGCCTGAGAAAGTTGTAAAAAGTTAACAGATCAACTAAAAATGGGTCTAGGAGGTTTGCAAGGGTAAACTTTCAATTTGAAACATCCTAGATTGGGCAGAAATGTGGTTTCAAACTGTCTGCAGTCATGGACACCGTCCACGGACAGGCCACACAGGTGCGGTCACATGATGATGTCCAGGGAGCATCCACAGCGCCAACGGGTGTCAGTGGACTTCAGTGGGTGGCCGGGGTGTCTGCAAAATGGCGTGCTGTCCGTGGACCAATTCAAATTGTGTCATGCGAGACTAGACATGTCTGCACATGGCGCGATGTCCACAGACACCCCATTTTGTAAAGAGGAACCCCGGAGAGTCATTAATAATTGGGGTTTAAAAAAAAGAAATTGATTACAGAGTAATATACAAGATATTTATAGTAGAAAAAATAAATGCATTTATGAAAGGGATGGGGTATCGGAATGGGAAACATAGATTTTGGAATTTCTAGAAAGTCATCATCAGGGAGGGAGGGAGAGAAGTTTCATCAAACCGGTTTTTCATTTATATTTTGTAATTTGATTGGGGTGATTGGGGTGATTGCTGGCAGAAAGGTGGACAGATGCAAGTAGTACAGTGTTAATCAACATTTTTAATAACATGATTTTTTACATAATTCAAACGTTCTTTAAAATCATTACAAAGTTCATCCGATTTTGTAAACAAGATCATGATTTCATTGTGTACAGTTGTTGTGATTGTTTAGATTCTTTATGATTAATTTGTGGTGTTGTTTCTTCAAGTAAAACATATACTATAAGAAAACAAGAAATTATTATTTCAATTAGCTTTATATACATTACATTATTTGTTTATATGGAGAATTTTTCTTCTAGCCACTCAAGCTATTCTGTCAAAATAATAAATGGTGATATGTTCTTATGAGAAATGTTTATATAATGAATTATAATAATAGAGAAATAAATACACTGTATTTATTTTTTGTGAGAGGTTGTTTTGCAATAAGCTATTGGTGTATCTCAGTTTGTAAGAAGAGTTGTACCGAACTGAGAATTAGAGGTGTACAGTTCGGCTTGTGCTTGGTGAATTCCATTATATTGCGTGCTAAATGAAACAATAGTTTTTACATTCTGAAATGTTGAATTGTAAAAAAACGTATATCTGGGTGCAGCAGATAAGTGCTGTTATTTTATGTGTATGTTTATGCTGGTTGAAGAGTACACAATGTTGTGTTCCCCTGTGCTTCTGGATTCTGTTAATGCTAACTGCTGTCCGCAGACCTTCATTCTGTCTGCAGACTCTAGAGCTGCTTCGGTGGTGGTGAGTATAATATAAGGAATTTGTTGCAAATTATGGGTGCACTGGAAAAAACCTATGGAATTCAGTGAAAAAAAGATTTCTTAAATTGAGTAAAACCAAAAGGCTCCAGAAATGTGCCAGTTATGGTATGTTAAGCAACCATAACTTGTACAACCACCATGCACTGCTATGACTAACACCCAGGACATCAAAGATGACATCATAAATGTAATTGATGACATTTCTAATGACATCACATATCTGGCCCACTTGTTTCTGTTCATTAACATATCTAGGCCACGTGGTTTTATTCAGTGATTGAGACCATTTTAAAATTAAAAAGGTGCTACATATGTAGACATTAACCTTGTTTTAAATTCTACTTCCCGTAAGAATTGACCTCAGCTACGGTGCACATACATGTGGAAATAACCAACCCTGAAACACACAATTCATGTGTGTTCATGCTGATGAAGTCTAATGTTACTGTAATTTTTTGGTGGTGGTGTTTCTTTCCTCTTACTGAAGCTTCCTTGTATGTGCCTCAGATGTGTATGCATTGTGGATCTTCAAATGTATTGTTTGTACTAACACAAGTATGTAGGAAGTCTTCAATTAGCTAAAAAGTCAAGTAAAAACCAATCATGGTTTTCCAGTATGTTGAACCATGAAATCCTTCAAGCATGAAGAGTTGAACGTAAGAGGCTAAACACCAAAACTGTTGCGAATGTTTCCCTCTTAAGCCAAAGACTTGCATCTATAAAAATAATACCCTCATATCTAAAATGAGTTTTACTAATAAAACATTTTCAAGAAATAATTGAGTGTTTGGATTAATTTTTCCCAACTAAATTTCAAGATCAAGAGGACACCAACTATCAAAATCTTTCTGATAATGTAACTAATTAGTTTGAGAGCAAAATTGCCTATTCGTACTAAAAAGCATGTAACATTTTACATTCCATACAATGATGTTATTAACATGTTTCTCGGACTCAAAGTCCTTTGCTCTAAATTTAACACCTTTCACTTATTTATCAGATAAAGAAACCTATCTTCTGCAAGAAAGACTGCATCCCTCTGGTTATACTTGGAGATGTATGTAGAGAAAATATAAAACATTATATTTACCAACAATAGCTATCCCAATAGGAACCTTTCTAAACACTTCATTTGAACCTGGTCACTTTTCCTATGTCTTTGAGTCTTGAAATATGGCCTTTGCTACCTCTTATAACGCAGAGAGGTGTAGACCCACAGCGAGACTGTATTTCAAAATAATGTATATCATATATGTTTTGCCTCTTCTTTAACTCTTCCAATGCTAATGTATGGTTCCTATAAATAGTCACTATGAAAAAGGGGGGTCTCTGTTCTTTCACAACTCAATCAATCTGGGAATTCACTACCAGAATGTCCTAGGAAGGAAGAAAGTCTCCTGCCTTTTTGAAAATACCTTTACACTTTCCTCTTCCCTAAATAAATTGAATGTCATTCTTTGTTTCAGTTACTTTTCTGTTTTCTTTCTCCCTCACAGGGCTCGAGCCTAAGCCTGTTACAATTTGGCCAAGGTGTCCCTTTGTGGATGTAAGCTGACCAGCATAAGGTAACTTAATATATAAACTAAGATTTGCTGACTTTGCAATGACAATTTGTCAACATGTAGGTTAAAGACAGCAACAAGGAATAGACATGAATTTATGTGCCCGAACATAGTGGCAATTTAGTTGCAAGCATAATCATTTTCAGCAAGCTTTTATTCAATACAGATAATTCCCAAGAAAAGTCCTGTTCTCCCATCTCATAACTTTAAAAACAAAAGGAAACTTAAATGCATTCATAGACCACATTTCCATAGAAAGCAAGAAATGATCATTATAAATCAAAACCAATGAAGAATCTCCTTACTTAATGAGTATGCATATGACACAAAAAGTGATGGTAAGAAGTGCCAGTATTATCCCCTCTTCTGCAACCAAAGATGCACACTACCATTACACATTCGCTCATGTCAGAGTCCATTTTCCTGGGGATATACCTTGTGTCTGATCCCTACCCCATCGCTAACAGGCTTCTAAATACAAAGATGTATCATTTAAGTGGGTTTGGTCAGACACTGCCAGAACAAATAGACCCGGCATGTCTAGTCCTATTTCTGGAGGTGTATTTGTGCGCTGTTGGTCTGACTAGCCAACAGCCTTAATGTGCCTCCATGGAAGTACATTGTAATGTTCCAGGTAAGATAAAGTAGGGTAACAAGCCAGTCCTAAGTGTCCTGGATGTCACAATATGGCAGCTGCAAAAGGGGAGCACAAATAGTGTGTTTCTATCCCCTACCACCATGTAGCATTCATCCCTTTTTCTAATTCTTCTCCACAACAAAATATAGCCCCCAAGTATCTGCTGGCATAATTAGTTCCAAATTTTCAAAATCTTAGACACCATGCAAATCATATAGCATGATGGGTGTGACTTAGATAATATGCCTGGAGCCGAGGGAGTGCAGACGTTTTTTTTTTTTAACAAATTCTACTTTCTGTCTTTTTTCTGCCGATTTACCTAATCCTAGTTTCTGGCTCTTTTCCGGTGATTTATCATTAGAGTTCATCATTTAACAGAGAGGACTTGTGCATTTTTTCCCGGCAGGATGGTATTTCATTGTGCCAATAACTTTGTAGTTGTTTTCTATTGCTAATTGCCATTTTCAAACATATGTTTTTAACATACATGGTCTAACTTATCTGCCCACTGTTGACGTGTTTCTACCTTTTCCTGTGGTTCCTCCATTAGGAATATATGCAATGACAGACTTAGCATCTGAACTGATGAACTATCTCCCATGTGCCATCAATGTGGCATTGTCCTTCATGAGTGCATGGTATGATAAATTTACCATCTGTCTGGATAGGGGGCAAGTTAAAGTTGAGTAATGTGGGTTCATAGATTATCAAGGAGCTGCCTTTACACACTGGCCTACCCACTGGCCATAAAGCCAGACTTCCCTGTAGAGCTGGTGCATATTTCTTGATGATGATTCAAAGGTGTATATGCATCAATTGCAGACTCAGTTGTTCTAATCTTTGGGCCATGTCAGTTCAGCAAAAGGAATCGCTGGCGTTGAGGTAGAGATGGGGTCAAGGCAATGACCTGTCTGTTCTGCAGTAAAATGAATTAATGTCAGTATAGAAATGTTTTTCTCCAGTGAGAAACAGAGTCAAAGAAGTCACAGCAGCGATGAACACAGAAGAATATTTCCTCAGCAGAGTGCATGTTCAAATGGCTGCACAATTCACCCACTGTGGCAAAGCATGTCGGCACACTCAGACAGTTCTCCTTGATTTCCCTATACTCTGTTAAGCTTTATAACGGTAGCATACATTGATTGCCAAGACTAGGGTATCTATGCTTGAGTTGTTTCCTCTTCTTCATTTGGTAAGTGCAATAATCTGACCAAGCAAAGTTTCAAGAGGGCACATGGCCAGTGTATGTCACTGGGCGTGTGCCTGTTGGGATCTGTCTTATCATTTGGGGTTCTTAGCCCATGTATACCTTCCAGAACTTTGCCATCAGCACAGATCTTAAAAGAATGCACAGGTCCGCAGAGCTTTCTCACAATTCATCTTTGGTTCGGTGACTTATTCGGTGAATCAGAACGTGTCCCTGTGTTTAACAAATGCAAGGATGCAACCCATCACGTTAAACTGGAGATTCAGGACTGAGGGGAAACTCAGCTTCCAGTCACAGGGTGCATTAATTCAAACTGAAGTATGCAATCACTGGGGGTAACAAAATCACTGGCAGCGGTCGCAATCAACTTTAGAGAACATGTTCCATTGAGTGCTCTTAGGTGACAATACCAGCTTGAATACAGATACCATTCACACACAAGTCTCGCCATTGGACATAAAACTGGATTTTTCAATGGGTTACCCTATAGGGCCCAGCCATATTACAGCAGGGTGCATTCCACAAGTATCAAATAAAAGCTGCAACCAATGAATGAAGCCTCACGTAGGAAACATATATGGTCTGATACCCCAACCCTGAGTGACTTGAGGATTCAAAGGGACAGATTCAGCATTTACATCACAGATTCAGCCTAAGGTAAGGGCTTGTCAGGTGAAATTCAGATATGTCAGGTCAGTTGTCTACCATTCTTCTCTATACCTGTGACACTTTCTACTTCTGTCCCCCACTTTTTATCAATTTCTCTCTGACACTCATTCTGTTTCTCTGTCTTTCTCTCTCAACCGGGACAAAAGGGTGCCGAAGCACAGAGAATGAATTACCCCTCTCTTAATCAAACTGGGAGCTGCGATAAAAGAGTGTTAGTCACACCAAAACATGTATACCAACATGTGCATTCTGTTTCTATTAATCATAGAGCAACTAGCAAGACAAAAAAACATATGCAATTGTTGATTAGCAAAAGAACATTTCTTTTTAATATAGTTCAAAAATCTTTTTTTTTTTAAATATGGTGAATTCATACATATTTGTTATAAAAACAAACAAAACAGCAAAAAGGGGTATGTCAAACTAGGGGTAACAATAAAAATATATGGCAAATTAGTTAGACGGCTAACTTTAGACGTCCGTTGAGAGATTAGGTGTCGACATGTTTCGGCCATGTAACGAATTGGACATCCCCTCTAGTGTCCATTCGGAAAAGGGTGCCAAGGCCATCTTCAGGACAAAGGATTTCTTCCCACGTGTCTTCACGTACAAGGTTGTACCCCAAAATACGATATGCAATCCACATCATTGATCTAAAAAGATATATATATATTTACAATTAGTTCATCAACAAGTTGCTACCATGTTATAGACAATTAAACATGCTGTCTAATATGCTAGTTTTAAGTGAAGTCAAAGGGTATTCACACTTCTGAGTAATATAGCCAGAGACCACATGCGTAACAGTGACTGTGGGATCAAGTTGGCATACTTAACAGACAGCAAGTTACATGAGACAGAAGAACTTATCTAAGTTCTGTTTAAAATCTGAAACTAACATACAAAAACAATGGTGTCACATACAACTCTAAAGTATTCTCTTACTTGCTTCTCCAGTTTGAATGAGAAAAAAGACGATGGTAAATAGCGTCAGAGTTGTGGGTGAATTCTTTTCACGCACTGCCCAGGCTGTGAATGGTGGTATTAGGTCCTGTGGCAGAAGGACACCTTGTTCTACATAAAATAGAAGTTTGAATGGTTTAGAAAAAGGTGTTCTGTCAATTTATATATTGCTCAGATATGTATTATGTCTGAGCCCTGCCTTGGCATGTTAATTGCAAGTGCGAGATTACATTTTAATGTTTTTATATTTTGTGATGCTGACTGTCGAAAAGTTTTCAAGTAGATAACGTTTTTGCCGAAAATGATTTCAAAATTAGTTAAACCTATGTCTTGTAACAAATGGACACAGTATATTAATGCTTACATTAGAGTGATTGTTCTTTTTTCACAGACAAAAAAAGGCCAAATTCAGGCGAGGTGGTGGTTCGCAAAAATATGGCGGCTAGTGTCCCTAATAAGATAAAAAGGAGATTGGTGTGAGTGTTAACTCATACATGCGAGAATGAACTAGCATTTGAAGGCTGCAAGGAGTCTGTTTACCTTATTGGGTGATCAGACAAGAGACTGTTTCTACAAGAGCCCCATATGCGGTGCTTAGCTGGGACTGGAACAGTGGTCTGAATCAAAATAAAATACAGCACATTTTTTTGACAAGTGTGGATGTAAACAACAAACTTCTAGAAGTTTTCTTGTTTGGATACATACCAGTTGGTACTTGGAACAATTGAAATTCAAAATAGGCAGTCGCTTCGCAGTCGAAAGAATCGGTTGCTGATAGATGTAGTTAATACATACATCTTAATAGTGCATGCGTCACTGTTATTGTGAGAGAGACCTAATCAAGAAAAAAGAAAAAGAGAAAGAACTGGGTGTGAATTCTTAATAGTATGGCAACATACACGCTGTTGGTGTGGGTGTTAAGGGGGTGGAGTATGCATAGCCACACATAATTACTGTGTGCTTGCAAAGTTGTAGTTTGAAGGATTGGATATTGCTCTGATCGCTGGCCGAACAACCGGGAAAAACTCTGACTTAGCCTTTAAACGATTAGGAAAGGAAAATACATATGGAGCATTACGCGACTTACTTGTTCATTGCATGTTGGTGTGGGCGTTAAGGGGGCGGAGTATGCATAGCCACACATATTATGTTCTCGCTGTATACTGTCCTCCCTTGAGAACCACTTCTAAAAGAACCTACAGGAACTAGCCAATGGTGATAAGGATGGGATCCCTCCTTTGAAAGTGAGAAATACAGAGGCTCTTGTAACAACTCACACTGCTGATGAGAGTGTGAATTGGCACCATAATTTGTTGACCACCAAAATGTCAGAAACCGAAGAACCAGGTAGCACTGCATCTTTTCATCAACCTGGACCATTTGACATGGGTGACCAGCAAGCCTTGGAGCCCTGATGGGAAAGATGGATCCGGAGATTCAGAAATTACTCACATGCCCACAATAAAACCGTGCCTGACAAGTTTGCTAGGCGACTGCCGGTGAATCTGGTGTGAGATGAAGTGGAATATCTCATTCCTCCCTTCCCGGCTGAAGATGTCACAACCTGCAAAGGCCTCACAGAAGCGCTGAGCAACTTCTTCGACCCACATGACCATGATAGACACGCGTTCAACATTGCGTGCCAAATGGCAGGTGAGTCCATGGATGCCTTTGCCACCCATCTTCACAAACTAGTGCGCACTGCGAATTACACAAGTTCACAAATGAGGAAGCCATCAGAAGGAGGATCATAGGAGGGTGCCTGTCCTCATAATTCAGGGAAAAACTACTACCTGCACCGCTTCCTATGGCAATTATGCTACAAATGGCTAGGACGTTGTCCCGAGCAGACACGCAAGTTTTGCTAATTGAAAAAAACAAGACTCTAGGACAAGAACAAGCATACCAGGTCTCGTCAATATAAAGAGTTGAGTGAGGCCTACAAGCAACAGCACTCCCAGACGGTCCCCTTCACCTGGAAGATGCTATTGGTGTGGTCTTCAATTCCCTCACCAGGAAGGTGTGAAATGCCCTGTCTTAGGGCAAGCCTGTGCCAAGTGTGGTTGCCAAGAGTGGTAGAGAGAACCATTTAACGGTTGTCTGCAATTTTCCACCCCAGACGTTCCCAGGGGTGCAACTCCATGTCATATAGGTCAGAGTGAGGCACACGCAGCAACGCTTCAAGGAAAGATGCAGGCACGAGGGGAGACCTTGTGAGACACGTTAGGCAAGTGACTGAAGAAATCTGTCACCCTCACTCTCTACAGATGGCACCCCACAGCAGGATGTACATATGATGGACGGAATGAACTCAGCATCGGAGGGCGACATCACTCTACTAGTGGATGATCACCAGGCTAAGTTCCTCATTGATCCTGGTGTCAACCTGAACATCGTGTGTATATCGGAATATTGCAGGATGGCATCTCCGCCCCAGTTAGGGTCAGCTGATCTCTGAGTTTTCCAGTGGTCCACGAGAGGTTCTGTGCAGAGCCACGGGAATATCTCCACAATAATCTGTTGCAAGGAGAAGTATGTGTGAGCTCCATTTCATGTACTGCAAAGAGAGGTCCCTGGAAGCAACCTGCTAGGGTGCTTCACTGCTCTTGAAATGGATATTGCGGCTGTGTCCTAAACAATGCAACATGAACCGTCAGAAACGCAAGCTTTCCCGACTTAGTTCAAGGGCATCAGAGGCCTCAAGGGAGACTGTGTTTCGCTTCACATTGATGAATCCATAGTTCCCGTGGCTTAGTACCTGAAGAGAATACCAGTTCACTTGCAACTCCTCATTGAAGAAAAATACAGTTGTTGCAGAAGAATGGAATAATTAAACCGGCTGAAGGTCTGACCCCCAGGGCGTCCACCATAGTGGCCGTACTCAAGGGAGGATACTCTGTCAAGATACGCATATGTGTGGACATGCGACAAGCGAGCAAGGCCATCGGGCATCAAAGGCATCCTGGAATGCACCTGGATGATGTCATTAGCCTGCTGAACTGGCAAAAGTGTTCTCAAACCTTGACTTCGACAAAGGCTATCATCAGATCATGATAGACCAACAGTCTCGATACATCACCACGTTTGCCACACCAATTGGGCTCTTCAGATACAAGAGACTCCGTTTTGGCATCTGCTCTGCAACTGAAATATTTCAAGAATGGTTGCAGCGAGTGATTCGGCATGTGAGCAACCTTTTCAGCTACAGTAATGATATCCTGGTGTTTGGAGCCACCATTGCTCAGCACAATCGGGTACTCCACCAAGTATGCATGTTTAACTTTGCAGACTGTTGGCGGTGAAGTCAACCATTTAGTGGATATTTCCAAGAATAGCCCCCCACTATGAAGATTGGACTGGGCTACTACTAAATCAGGTAGGAAGCCACTCCATTGGTTGGTTCACTAATTTGTGTCTATACACAGTTATACCTCCTCCACCACTAAATATTCACCCCTTTGTGTTTTCTCCCCCTTGTAGATGCATCACACATTTGACTGTGTACTCTAGAAATTATATTTTGTCCTGATGAAGGCATCATACTTGTGACACCACAGTGGGTGATGAGACGGCCCAAACGCACTGTGTCGACCTTTTTTATACAGCTACCAACAGCACTGCTTACGCTAGGGCAGGTTCTACACAACAAAGAAACGATATTGAAATAAGACACTGCAAAATACCCGTGTCTGGATTATGTGTCTAAAACAGATATGTGTTTTTTATCATTGTACAACATATTATGTGATGGCCCTGTGTGTGGCCAATGAATGAGTGTAAATGCATGGTATGTAAATGTGCGGTTTTAAGAGAGATTTATACAAGTCAGTTTGGTACAAAATAATAAAACATATGTTTTTATGAGAAACTTAAAAGTTCAATGGTACCAGATGATAAAGAATGAAAGAGGGGAGTGTGACACAATAGCCTTGGCGATTTTCTGTCTGTTTACCAATAATATTCGTGGACGTTCAAGGCTCACCATGAACCCTTATATTAGATACTATCATGTCTCACATTGACACTGACAGATTGTCCACTTAATAAAAATGAATTCTGATGACCATTTGCTTTAATCAGCATTTGACCATTTCAATTTCTAACTAGCCTGACACAGCCTTTCATCATATTACTTAATACATGAAATGCTGCTAACGTGCGTAATAGTAACGCATCTTGGTTCCACCAACCTGAAACAGCAACTTTCGGGGTAGCGAGAAATATATTTTAAAAATATAGTATTCGGTTATTATCATTGATCATATGGGCTTAATCACTGCCATATGAGAAATACTGATTAATCTATCCATTTTCAGATTACACATGGAAAAACGCCTTAAATTAGTTGAGATTGCTCCATACTGTAAGAAAGTCTGTATACACTCGATACAGTAATTACACACAGCTGTATAATGGCGCTGTAAGGTTTGTGATACAGAATGCTTAAAGACAGCAGATTTTATAAACCCAAAGTTGCAGTAATACTAGATAAAGCTGTCCCTCCTGACGATTTACTAACTAAATGTACTCATTTTTTTCCTTGCTTGGAAGCAAATTGTTATGCAGTTCGTGTTTGGTATGGAGATTGTGTAATAAGCGGGAAAAATCACTTATGCTTTTCCCAATGCGCGCATGTTATACAAAACTCCCAAATGTGCTGTTCAAATCTGAATCACTCCGTGCCATTGTGCAGCCTGAACAAAGCCTTCAAATGAATTGGCAGTAATTTGTGTCTATTATAGTAAATGCCAAGAGCATTTTGGGCTTTCTGCAGACAACAGATTTATGGATGACAATAAAATGGAGCTCTCCTGGGCATGGCCATCAAACAAACTTTCGAGGGCTGCAGGTATAATTTCATTTTTGCATATATTTCGGCAAAAAAAAGAAAAATCCAGTTGCTGAAAATAGGCGAGTGTACTCCTACTTTTCACACGCTGATAGAGGCAGCAACCTTCCTTGATGTCTGTGCAGTGTAATGTCCATACCATTGACATGCAGGGAACCATTATTTTTTTTTTGCTTGCTACCTACAGAAATACTGTATACAGTGATAACCCGTGACGAATGTGACTTCCCTGGTCCAAACAATGCAGGGGGTCCCAGAGGAAGGAGAATGCGAGCATCAGCAATGCTCACATTATTACCTATTGTGTGCATGGACATGCACAGTGCTTAACACGGTTAATCTTGATTCTTCTGTGCATTTATTCTCAGTGGGACAACATCTCTGTGAGCTGATGCTGTTGCACATTCATGTCTCTCCATCACACAGGGGCAGACATGTATTTGTTTTTAAATGTCGACAAGCGAAATAGGTATTTCAAAAATATTGGATAAGTATCGTCTTGGCTGAAGGCTATGTTTTTGAGACATTGCATGTCCGACATGACACGGCTATCGGACATCAAAAGCACTATGACTTGGTACACTTCGGCATTCTGATGTTAAAGAATCGCCATCGTATACAGCAGTGAATGAACCTATTACAGTACCAGACTCCAGACATTTTAGAAGTGGGAGTTTGCCAGCTGCAGAAAAAAAAACCCATAAAATTCATTACCAAGAGTCAGAAAATGACTGGGGCATTGTGGTTGCGGCTTTGTTCTTATCCAAATGCATCACACATGTGCCTTCTTTGTGTCTGCTATTGCACTTTGCACAGACTATTTTCTGCCTTGTGAGAGGTTTTGTATTCATATCTTTGCACAGGATTACATTGTGCAAACCTAGCTAAGGACCAACAGAGAGCTTTACAATATTGGTTGATGATTCCAACACACTCATAAACTGGCCCCAGAGGATACATGTTCCAACTGAGGATGAGGGAGTTCCTGGCCCAAAGTGGTGACTTACTCCTATGAGCACGGACCAGGGGTGTCCGGTACTCCCAAGTTACTCCTTGGAGTGTAGGGTCATGACGACCTTCCCTTAACTGTAAGAGGATTGGTTGTATCCACATTTTAAACAGGATAGTCTTCTAGTAAGTTCAAGCTTAGCAAGAATATGCTTAGGTTCTGTTTTCTTTTCTCCCTGTGAGTGCCACATTTGTCTTGTCAGATTTGTCTTGAGCCTTGCAATTGTCTGACTCTTGAAAGTGCATATTCCACCTGAGTGAGTGAATTTTGTGGTGAGGTAGGTATTCTTGCGGCAATTGACCTGTATGTGATACAGCATACCTTTAAATATCTCATGACTGGGATAGGTAACCTATGCAGTTCTCATAGGATGGGAGACATGTGGTCACATTTCTTTGATCATGTTTACAGGCTAGGAGAAGAATGCTTATTGGCCCATTAGGATGCTAGGTGTGTGACCAAGGTGCTGACTAAAACCTTGAGGTATGAGATGTATAGGCCTGCAACTGTGGCTCAGAAGACCTATGTTGTGGGAAGGGTTGTATCTTGCTGGGGCGAACTCGTGGTTATCAGGCAGTCTTTTTGTGCATGTATTTGTTTTTTTGTTCTATTAATGTGTTGTGAGAAGGTATGATCAAAGGTGGACCCAAGTGATTTGGTAATTGAGCTGAGGAGTGAGAACACTGAGGAAGAGAATTCATGTTGGCGTTATTTTATCAGTGTGCTTGAACTTTAACTGAAAATGAGAAAGGCAGAAAACATATGTATATTCTATCGTCAGTGGTGTGGTCTCCTTCACTTAGAGTAACTGAACTATTGCAAATGCGCGACATCTCAGGTCTTCTCATGTAAATGGTAAAATGATGGTTCAGAAAGCATACAAAACTTAACAATGGAAAGTAAATGGAATTTAGGGATCCAGAGTATGTCCATCCACTCCTGTGACAAACCGGGGAGGGGCGAATCTCAGTAGGAGTTCATCTGCCAGCCAGTGAGTAAGGAATGGGTGTCCGTAGGCATATTTGCACATTTCCAATGTAACTTTCATCTGTTACACTATTACAGCACTCTGGTGAAATCTAACTTTGAGGCAGCGGGTGCCATTTTGGTGCTGCTGAGCATGGATGGGCATGGCCATTAAGGGGTGCATACCGGGGGCAGGGGATTTTTGATGACACCAGTCAGTGTCATCCACATGACTGCACCCTGACTAATACAAATGAAAAGTTTTTCTTGATCTGAGTGATTGCAAACGTGCTGTTATTTCAGGAGGTGGGATTCATGTGAATTGGCATTTTGCACACGTACATGCAGTCTGGCCAGCAGGAGAATACCAGTTGTTCCTGATGATAGCATATCATGGGGTGAAAGCCAAAGTTTCCCTGTAGTGATACATTTTCCCCATCTGTTGAAATCTATGGCCCAACATGGTCCTTGACGTTCCTTAGAATGTATAGAATTGCTGACTGGAAAACTAGGGCCCTCTGTAGATAATGCTACTTCAAAAGGTGAGGACCAGCAGATCTCCACACTGTCCATCAGACTCAGCAGAGTTTCTTTAAGGGAGTCAATGAAGAGCATCATAAGATATGAATGTATTTGTAAATTCCTTTGGAATCTACAAAAAAGTCATTTCTAACCCTGTGTGTATGTTAAAACAACTGGGGAAGAGGACCAAACTAGAGTTGACTACCTGAAATGATTAAGCGTAAAATGAAACTGAAAAATGTTAGTCACTTCTTTTCGAATGTTAACACGTTCAAGATGATAATGGGAAGGAAGTTAAAGAAGAGCCCCCTGGTAATATTTATAAAAGACCTTGAAAGAGAAGCGTGTGCTGATCAGAGAATTGCTACGAGCACATTCATAGAATACAGCACAGAGTGAGTCATCTTTATATAATGTGGTATTACGTGCCTGCCAATAAATGTTAGAAGCTTCAGTGATACACTGTTGTAAAGATTACTTGTATATTGAATTATATTTCACCACTGAATTCGTTTTCTGGCAAGTCACTTTAGTCCCACTGCCATGTGTGTTCTATTTCTAGGATGCTTTCCTTCGTACAAGTAGTACAAGATCAACTCCCCGAACTACGCTTCTGTCTTTATATTGTCCCGTCTCCATGTTGGTCTACTTGTTGTGTGATGTGTCTTCATGTGGCACCCTGATGCATGCGTGCGACCAGCGCAATACAAAAAAATAAATAAATAAAATGAAATTGTTAATACAATATTCCTGGTGATTATGTGAAATTGAGTTACAAACTGAGATATTCAGAAAGGAACAACATACTATAAATTACCATGACTCCCTTTAAAATTCCTTCCCAGACGTTCACCTAGTGCTCTCTTCATACAGGATGAGAAGACATGTATTATTCTCTGTTGGTCCAGTGTCTGCTATGTGAGACTATGTGAGACTATGATATGTAGTAAATGTTGTCTGACTTCTGCCAAAGCTTTGTCATGGGTATCACAATTCTCATACATCAATTTATCAACTCGAACATTTTATTTAATTTGCTACTTCCCTCTGATTCACATATTTCTTGATGTGAGGTAGAGTAGAGGTTAACTGTCTATTCTTGCAAGTATAGCTCATGACCTAAGTGTTCACCTCTGTTCTGGGGCAAGCATGTGCTTTGCAAATTCAAATCCTAGCAAGGCCGACTCAACCCTACATCATTCAGACGGTTATACATTCAAAGCAATTCAATAGGGCAATAATTACTGATTTTATTAGAGCAATCTTGCATAACGTTTTGTCAAAAACTCTGCTATAATAATAACAATTGTATTATTATTATTATTATTATTATTATTATTATTATTATTGTACCGGACGTACTTGAGAAACCATATTTTCCTAATACTCAGCGAAATAAAGTTATCCAATTACTTCTTTAGGTTTGTCTGCATCTCCAAGTGGGTAAAGGTTCATATGCACGTCAGTAAGAAGTGCATGAAGATAATGAATCTAGCTATTGTCTGAAACGCTTCCCTTTTATTATTGTCTTTGTTTTTATAGATGGTCCATCAAGTAGGTTTCTCATTGACTGCTAGTTCGCAGTAGTTTATGGAAAATGTCAGGGGTCATCTTGGAATGTTTATTATAGTATTCATGCTTCTAATGTCTGTTTATTTATAAAATATTTCTCCAAGTGTCCTTTATGGATATACACACGGTAAAATCACTTCCTAACGTGTATTTCATTTTCCTCTTTTGTTAGACAGACCAGGGCTAGTTCAGATTTCAGAAATAGATAAGATTCCATTGATTTCAGAAGCAGCCCACCACATATAATTCAGTTGCATTTATTTGAGGCCATTCATCCATGCTTCTTTCCTAGGCATATGCTTAAAAAAGAAAATCTTATTGTATACATTTTTTCAATAACCTTATGTGATGACATCCTGAAAATGTAGGTCATTTAGCAATAAAGTACCGTCATGATCCTGTGATGTCCTCTACTACAATAACAATTTGACAAGGGGGGTCCTGGGAGTCCCTCTGCCAGACATTAGTCCTGGATTCGAGAGACTTACCCAGAGTCTTTAGCTCACTATCTTTCACAGAGAAGAAATATCCCAAACATATCAGTCTTTGTCCTGCCCTGGGGCAGTCCTGTACCGAAATGCTAGGCAATTCTCCTCTGAACAAGAGTACCAACAGCATCCCCAGACACGTGTTTCGGTCTGGTTGGACCTCATCAGTAGGGAGGAGCTGTGCCTCTCTAAGAATAGTGAGCAAGAGGTCCACGTCTAGATTCCCCTAGTAACTTAGGGTGAGACCCAAAGTTACTTAAAAATGCAAATTGACAAGGGGGGTCCTGGGAGTCCCTCTGCCAGACATTAGTCCTGGTTTCGAGAGACTTACCCAGAGTCTTTAGCTCACTATCTTTCACAGAGAAGAAATATCCCAAACATATCAGTCTTTGTCCTGCCCTGGGGCAGTCCAGCACCGAAATGCTAGGCAATTCTCCTCCGAACAAGAGTACCAACAGCATCCCCAGACACATGTTTCAGTCTGGTTGGACAGGACAAAGACTGATATGTTTGGGATATTTCTTCTCTGTGAAAGATAGTGAGCACAAGACTCTGGGTAAGTCTCTCGTAACCAGGACTAATGTCTGGCAGAGGGACTCCTAGGACCCCCCTTGTTAATATTTTACTACAATAATACATGATTAATCTGGCTTCACTAGCTAAACGATGTGTTTTTTTTTGCATTGTTGAATAAGCAATTATGATGCACGCACTGCTAGTGATGTTGATGCCCAGGTGCTTAATTTGAACTTGGACACACCGGAAATTAACTTGAACTAAAGGGAGGTTATTATATGTGTTTGTCAGATAGAGAATTTACATTTTCAGCTGTTTGCTTTGCAGCCCTTTTAAAACATGTTTACTTTGTGAATCAATATGAGCATTGAGGCTCTGGCTGCCACATGGTTCTAATAGTTGGCTTAAAGGGGTTTGTTTCTACTGGTGGAGTTTGAGTCTCTACAAGTTCTCTCTTTTGGCCAATGGTCTGCAGTAGTACTTATGAAACCATCAAAAGAAGAGCTTGCAATTTGCAGCCCCTTCTCGTTCATGCTAATTTCAAATTGGTTAGATTTTGAATCATTCTATGTTAGCTAAGGATTTTAAGCAGCATTTCATTAGTTCAAGGTAGTTTAACAGTGAGTCTAAAGTGTGCTGTTCCCATTCATGTTGGTTCTATGTTGATGGGAAGTCAATAATAAAATGCCAATAAAAACATTTAGAAATAAAAAAAAATGAAATGTTTGTTAGTGTCAGTCCTTGCATCTCCAGTCCTTGTTGCATCACACTGGGGAATATTAGCTAACGCATTAGGTGTCTTATTCATTCTTGAATGTTTCACCAGAGATCCCTGTTCAAACTCCGGAACACAATATCCAGTTACAAACAAAAAATACTGAAAATCATAGGAACGGTTGAGGTTAAGATACAAGGATTCAGCTGTGATCTCCTTATTACAATTCTAAAGGTCTTTTCTGCATATTCACATAGCTAAAATCCAATATAGTTCAATTGACCTCGTGCACCACATCGGTCACAGCCTTAGACATTACTAGGATCTCCATATCCTTTGTTCAAGTCTGATCCTAGTGCTTCTGAAGTTTAATCAACTAATTATATTTAACCGAAGGACAGATACAATACTAGCCATACCTGCAAACCATACCGGCTTGCCAAATGAGGAAGTGTAAGAGATCAACCAAAGCACTCCTTCCTTATTCATATAGTGTACCATACTATTTATTTTATTATTTGGAGGCTAAACAAAGCTCTGTTGATCACGAAATAATGTACAGTAGATAAGAAATCAGATTTCATGTGAAGCAGTGAGCTTCTTACAATGGGGTAGGTTTGAGGGACATTCCGACCAGGTTGTGGAGGGGAGCAAAAGGAAACAGTATCTGGGAACAATACATAAGTGGACAAACATAGATTCAGGACAACCAACTTTAGACATGTTTAAGTGCAGGTAGGTGGTACGAATAGCTGTGCTTGGGAAGTGGCCATGATGATATTACGTGTTAAAGTGGAGGCTGAAAGATTGACAGAGGTAGGTTACAGGTGACCCAGAGCCAAGTGGGTAAACTTTTAGTTTGGTTTTGAAAAAAAAAATCTATGTTTCTTGTATATAGGGGGGAAGAGCATTCCATGCAAGTGGAACAAAAAAAGAGGAAGAGCAGAAGCAAGAGGAAGCACAGGAAAGGCAGCGAGCCACCAGGGTAGTCAAAGAGGCAGAGCAGAGATTATTAGAAGGCTTGTAGAGTTCAATAGAGGAGGATAGATACAGTGGTGCTTTACAAAGGACAGATTTACGAATTGGGTGAAGACATTTAAATCTGGCTCTGTTTTGTATCATCAGCCTTCCAGCCTGGAGACGGTACGAGGAAGTAGGTGTGCAGTGAGCAAGTTCAAAGAGAGTTCTTTTAGCAAAGTTAATGATCCTGTTGAGAGGACAGAAATCATAGTTGAGGAGACCAAAGTGGATGTAGGCAGAGTAGTCCAGTGTAGAGAAGACAGCAGAGGTTAAGCGATGCTACTGGTGTTGATAGGAAGGAGGTGCATAATTCTCCGAATAGGAGGTTGTGGTTAGCTGCTTTTGCATATTTAGAGATGAAAGTATAGAGGTGTGAGAGAGGTCCTAGCTAAAGAAGAGTAGCAGAGAGTAGGGAAGAGTGAAAGGTGGGAACTGGATAGGCAGAGCAAGAGCTAATAGAGAGCATTTGTCAGGGAAAAAATCACCTCTGTTTTGGTAGAGTTTAACATCAGAGGGTGCAATGCCATTCAATATTTAATGGCATGGTGACAGTTGAAAATGATGAAGAGATAAAGAGATCAGAGGAATGTTCAGGAAAAGAGATGAAGATGTGGATGTTGTCCCTGAAGAATTGGGATGAGAACCTAAAAGATGTGTGACCCAAGAGCAGGTTATAGAGTGTAAACAAGAGTGAGAGAAAGACAGTGCCTTGTGGAACCCCAACAATTAGTGGAGTGAGTTCAGAGGTGTTGCTGCATGCCCAGGCTTGGTCGTGAATCCCAAGACGAAAAACAGAGCATTAAAGAGATCAGAATGATCAACAGTGTCAAAGGCAGCAGACAGGTCAAGGAGACATATGATAGAGGATAGGTGCAATGCTTAGAAGGGTCTAGTAAGATGGACATATTCATGAGAGCAGTTTCTGTAGAGTGATGGGAGTGGAAAACTGCTTTTAGGGGGTCTTGAAGGGTGTGGATGTCTAGGAAACTGGTAAGACTGTTGATCACAACCCTTTCAAGCACTTAAGAGAATTGTGGAAGGAAAAAACACAGGGCAAACATGAGCAGGTAGGTTTGTGTCAGCCCCTTGACTTTTTAGTAGAGGAAGACCAGATGGATGTTTTGAAAATAGAGTGAAGGATAGGTTAAAGAGTTCAGTGATGTGAGAGGCCACTAAAGCGGCAATAGGCTTGACTAGCTGTGGAGAAAAACAGCCTGATGGGGCAGAAGGGGGTTAGCATTCATCAGTAGAGAAATTAGTTCCTCAGTATTGGTGTGACTAAAGTGATAGATATAGGCAGAGGATGATTTTAGAGCAGACAAATTGTAGAATGTAGGAGGGGGAACGTCAGGGGGGAGTCTCGAATTTTGGAAATATTTTGATTATGTGATTGGTACAGCTGATTTTGATTCTCACAAGCCATGCCAATAAATAGCAGAGTGCACAATACAAACAAAATACAAGGTACCACTTTGTTGCCACTCTTCAGCTGACAATGTCCTGTGGATGCCAACAATCTGCAATATGCTTTTGCTCCTTTGCTCCAGAAGCAATAACCATTAGAAACCTGTAAATAATTGCCTCTCTTAATGGCACAACTTTGTAGCGAGGAGGCAGCAACAGATACCACGCCCTTCATTTGTGTTTTCCTTTTCCTTCAGATGAATAGCAATTGATAAAACATACTCTATGAGAAGTTTGCAGTTAGTACACAGGGGATAACATTCAGGATTTCTATTTTAAATTATACAAAGCCTTACATTGTTGGAAATGTACATTTCATGGGGCCACATATTGTATATTTATTTTCACACTTGAGATTTTATGTAAAAGAAACTTGCATATCAACCTACATATAATTGTATATGTAATCAAGGACAATACATGAGGGTAGGAATGGTTTACAGTTGTGCATGGCATGATCATGGAATGGGGATGGGATGTGATCTGGGACAGCATGGAGCAGAAGTACAAGCTAGGTAAAGAGCAAGGCATAAAAGAGCATGAAAAGAAAGTATTGTCCTAGGTAGCAATATGTTGTTATTGTGTTCTAAGTGTTTAATATCTTTCTTAAGCATTTCCCATGTGTGTGTGTGTGTGTGTGTGTGTGCGTTTGTGTGTGTGTCTGTGTTTTTGCTGTATTTATAGACTGTGATGGACAACATATATTTTGGGATTTTAATGATTATATTTTTGTTTTAATCATATGACATGTTTTTTTTTTTAAACAAAGGAAGTATTTTGACTGACTGACGTTCTTGAGTTATGTCCTGAATTGCAAGAGCATTGGCACAATCCAGAACATGTGCACACACAAAATGCTTAATATTTGGATAGATTTCCGTCTGCAGGGTCGGAGTGACTTAGTGGCTTGATCCCCCACTTTCTCCAATGGTAGCCATAATTTTCACATTTGGAACGTAATACCCCTAAATGCAGGTATGTACAGGTGATAAACCACATACCCTCAAACAGTACAAATGTCATTACATGATGGTTTTGCATGACATGGTGACATCATTGTATATGAAGCCATTTCAAAATGGTGGCTGTACAGGATACGGAAAGGGAGCACGTGGACCAGAACACTGCATTTTGAGGTGAGTCCTTTAATGGAGTACTTAGTTTAAATGACATTACTGTCGTCAAAAATGGAATCCCTCAAACTAGTCTCAGGCAAACATTCAGGCGAGACATGGGTAATTTGAGCAACATTTCATTTTTCCCCCACAGAAGAACCACAGACGGTGTTCACTCTTGAATAGATTGAGGCATTTCCAACTGTTTTGACAACTGAGACAACATTATATTGGGCACTGGTTGGTCAGCAGGTAAATATATTGACTCTTAATTATGTTTATCATTGATAACTTTTGTGTTTTAAGGATAGAAGGGTTTCCATTACTTTGCACTGGTCTGACAATGTCGCTCTCTATTTTTCACAGATGAATGTTTGCTGAAATTCAAATGAACAATAAGAGAAGTGACACATAATTGATATGTGAGATTGTCCCAAGGAAGATAATGAGCTTGGGTAGGACTATTTCCAGTTTTGAAAGGTGATTGTAGCTAAATAGGTGTCTTGTAATCCCTCATAATTATAATGTAGTCTCATAAAAACATGTGTATGCTTTTTCAATAGATTACATGCAACACATGCCCAATGCCTTTGAAGAAGTTCCTCGGATGCCTACAAGGAGTGGAACATGTCAGGCAGAGATGTAAACATCCTCTGAAGAAATAAAAGAGATCAGGGAACTGGAGAATAAGACCCACTTAGTTTATTTGTTGCTGCCATAAGGAAGAATTAGTAATTAAGAACATAGTGAGTATTTACATAGTTCTTGGGCTCTGTATATGTAACTAAGCTGTGAAATCTATTGTGCTCATGGTTGCGCGATGATGTATCATCATTACTTTTATAATTAACAGAATTGCTTTCCAGTAAATTTGTTAGATTTTCCATAATTACGTATACATATTTTGGTTTGTGATGTTTTGAATTAATGAGCATAAGAGTTGTACATTAAAATGCTGTAAAAGTGTACTCAATTTGTATCACAAAAAGTGACACACAGAGAATTTGTATCACAAAAAGCATCAGTGTTTAAGAGACATGCAGAGAATGGATTTGACTTTGCATATACAAGGTAGGGGATTGTTGTGTAGTATATATGAAATCTCCCAGAATGATTCTCCTATTTGTGGCGAGACCCACTTTTGTGACCTGGTATCCGGGTACCTCTTTTCTGTTGAAATAGAAATCCAGACTTTCACAGGGACAGTGTTCCAGTAGACAAGGGCATAGCAAGTGAAGGTTCGTTTCTTTGTTTTTTCCTTGTATACCAGTTTTGGCTCCAGCTTAATGACAACCAGTCTTATGGAAGAACATGATCCACCTGAGATACATGGTTTTGCAGCTAAGTAGGAAGGTGTACGAACGGTGGTTGCCTTATATGTAAAGACATTTTAAAGAGTATTCTGGCTTGGACGCAAGACAGAACATTGTGTGGCCCTATGTGGTGCCAGGTGTATCAGGATAACACCAGTAAGGAGGGCACTTCACCAATAGATGTGGGAGATTATCGGGCCTAGACTGTGGCTATGAAGTCTTTAAGTAGTGAGCAGGGTTTCATCTCCCGAGGAGGGTTAGCTGGTACCAGGCATATATGACAGCTTGTCTAATTAAACAGAAGCCGATCTTTTGCAGTTACCTGTGGCATAGCTCAAGCTAAAGTATGTCCGGTGATATGTTAAATCATAGACACCACCTTCAAATTGTCTGAAATTAACACAAGAGACTTGAACACAAATAGCACCTTTTGGCTTTTAAGGAAGTGCTTGTTTTTGTCAGGTTCTTCAATAAATATGGCTCCAGGAAAAAAAACAAGGTCTCATGTCCCAAAGTTAATCTAATTACTGCTCGAAGGAAGCATTTTACTTCTTCCGGATCTTCTTCTGGATCTTCATCATAGTACTCCTATTATCAGATGTGGCCTTCAATTGATTATTCTCCAATTCATTATTTGTGGCTTCACAAACTGATGGATTTTGTTCAATTTACCATTCCTGGATTCTTATTTTCTTGAGTATGTGGATGTCAATGAACTACCTCAGGTTTGAATTAAAAGGTAAGCATGCACCCCAAATATGAAACCCCTTTCTAGAGGAAAGAACTCCAAGCACAAAACAGCCACCTTCATTCAGATTAGCCTAAATCAAGTAATATGGATACAAGGGCCACTCAGAAAAGCATGGGCAAGCAGTAGGAAAAGAGAGGCTGTATCACTTGTCAAGCGCTTACCAATCACCATTGAAACCTTATGTACCCACCATGGTCCATGTGAAAAGAAAGAGTACTCAGCAGTTATCCTGCCTATTCCAAATCTGTTATATGCATGGCAAACATATTTTAAGATACAGTACCTGAGAGCAATGTTTTTGTATATCACTTGTTTTAGCATGGGAATCTGTCAAATTTACAAATGTCAATGCTGTGTTGAATCCAACCTTTCAGTCCTGGTCATACACACACCCTTGTTTTTATCACTAGCAGGACCCTTGAAATTTAACAAGGTTGGAACTCTGATACCTTAATTTGCTGACCCTCACCACATATGTGCTGTGTTATATGAGAGGATTATCTAGGTGCCTTTTCAAGCACATAGATGTACAGCCACCTGACTTTATGTAACAGCAGTGGCTGGAATCCTTCCATGGGCCCCAGTAATACATTGAGGACCAGGGTTCAGATCTGGTTTGATCCTTATCAACTGGAATGATGCCTCATAAATAGGTTGGCCACTAAACAATAGCATGGCCCAGGGATTCACTAGGTTCCTTGTTTCTTTAAATGCATACAGTAAATCGTACATTGTACATATGTGTCATTAATTTAATAGTTTGCAAAAATGGATTAAGATATCATTCCCTAACTATTTTAACATAATACAAATACAGAATAAATCACAGTTGAGCAAAATAACAAATAGATTAAGAATCAAAGAAGATCGACAGCATAAACTATATTATAATGGTTGATATTTTAATAATAACAATGATTTTAAATGGTGCCAAATTAAATATACACATACATTCAAAGTTGGTACAGAAAGCATATTCCACCGCCAATATTTTGACCACTAAACTCAAAGGTGCACTGGCCATCCCTTCAAGCATGCATCATTTGGAAGACATTCTGCATTACCTGTTCTCTTGCAGTACACTGCAACAACTGACATTTTCATTGTATTCATTTGCTATATGCCAATGTAAATGCTTTTTAATGTTGTATTGTTAACTTGCATTACTTTCCAACTTTTTACACATTCAGCTCAGGGCTTAAAGTGCCTCACTTTCCAGAACGTTTCAGGATTTGTCTAGACCCTAGTGTACACGCACCTTGTTTTTCTCTTTTCTTCTTCTTTTTTCAAATGTTTCCTATAGGTGCTGTTTTCAGCCATGTCCTTGTATCAATACTAAGCTTGTACCGGAGTTGGGACTACATTTTCCATCATCCCTCTATGTTGCCTGAGATTGCACTATTACACAAGTTCCCTATGTATACCATATGTGGGTGCACTTACCTTGTATTTCCTTTTAAGGGTAGGAAGTAAAGTGCTCTCTTAAATCGTAGACTGTTATTTGACTTATTGCTGGTTTGGAGGAAGGAAGTTGTTTTTGTAATGGCTATTGTACATCTTTTTATTGCTGCTGATTTGAAACTGTATACTGTATTACTCTAATCTATCCTAACATGTCAATTAGAAGATTTGTAACTCTTCCAAGTATAATTCAGGGGTGTAAATGCCAAGTTACCTCTACTAGTCAGCCATAATAAAATCACTAGACATCTCAATTCTATACATACTGACAACACTGCATTACTTACTCACTAAGAGTCAATTATTACTAGTCAATGACTAGTGGCAAGTGTAAATGTTCATCCTGCTTCAGATCAGCCAAAATAAATCTTTGTGATATATACCGTTATTACCCATTCATGCAATCAAGATGATTTTTGTGAAGCCCTGTTGAATTACAGGTCTGTAGATTCTTATTCTAATGAAATTGAGGAGCCAGGTACAGAACATAAATACAATTTACTGTTCCTGAATGAAACTTGGTGTGAATGGAAATTGTACCTTATTTTACATGTTGACATTTGGGCAGTGTGGTGACAGGGTTGCTGTAATTCTTAAGAACATATTTAAATGTGAACTGTTACCTCCCTATAAGCCATCAGCATTTGAATATTCTTCCATCTTAAGTGTGTTATCTAACAATATATCTTATGATTTTCATTTATTATATAATAATCCTGGCTCTTGTTCAATCTTATTAGAAGAGTTTTTCAGTGCAGTAAGTGATGCTCTGAATACTCTCACTTTTAACATATTTTAATTTCCATCCTTCTGATTTCACATTTCATTGTTGAATACTCTTACTCAAATGTAAACAATTTTAGATTTAACTGAACATTTATTGTGTCTAATGTACTAGATTTAATAGTCAATAATCCCTCCTTGATACAATGTCGCACTCCAATACAATTCGATTGGATAGCTAATTTTTGAATCCCTCTATGCCTTTTTTCTGCCTCTAAACGTCCACCAAAATGAAACACAACAGCAATGATTACTTCTCCCAAGATATTTTAGATCAAATCAATGAATTAATATCTTTAAGACCACAAACTTTAAATTGTTTTATTTCCGTAGAAAAAATATTTCAGAATTATCATTTGATGCTTACTAATGTCCCAGGCTACGTAGTTCCTGCAATATCCTGAAAGATCAAAGTAAAGACTCTAATGGGTGTGAACATGCAAACAAATATTTGGTTCTCAAATTGGAAAAACAATAGTGTTATTTTAAGAAGAAAGACGTTCTCATGAAGATGAAAAATGCTCAGCAAGATAGAAATGAATAAAAATGGTTAATGCAGAATATTATTTACAGTTTATCTCATAAGGGAAGGCAATACTAAATCTCGTTTTAATAAGGTTAACAAATCTGCTAATTCAGTTACATCTATACCATTAGAAGCCACTGTTAATTCCTATGACAGTTTCAATCCCTTTTTCATTGAAAAGATTGACCTTATTTGTTAGAAGGTTGAACATCAAACTGCTCGTGAACATATTTACTTGGAGAGCATGTCAACAAAACTCTCTTGGGATTTTTACTTCATACCCAATTTATATGCTTTCTAATTATTGTAACAGCGTTAAAACATCCCTTTTACTGAAGGGATACACTGCCAGCTAACATTTTGAAAGAGTTATCTGCTAACTCATTATCAATACCATTTTAGGTAAGGTTTAATCTTTGAAAGAATATATCATCCCTATTCAATTAAAACATGGATTATTAATCCAGTATTAAAGATGACCAATCTTCCCCCTGGGAGGTCTGGTCACTAAGTAGAGTATATCATATACCAGCATGCTGATCACAAACAATTATATTGTCATCATAGAATGACATTCGATGATAGGCCAACTGTCTTTCAGAAATTGAAAAATATATGAATTCAGTTCATTTCAAATTTAACAACACCAAAACTGAATATCTATCTTTTAGATTGGATACATCTATAGATCTAACTCACGACTGGATAAATGCACTTCTTCCTTGCAATATAAGGCTTCACTATAATTCCTTAGCTAAAACGTTAGGCTTTGTGTTTGATTCCAAGCTGTCTATGGTTTTGCATACTCATTAGAACATACTACCAATGATGACTTTCATAAATTCATAGCATTTCTGCACCTTCTTTTAGTTTCATTTTACAATGTTTAGTTTTGTCAGATATCGATGGAGTCAATGCAATTCTGATATGACTCTCTGAATCTACCTTAAGCACTTTATAAATAGTCTTTGATGCTGCAGCAAAATTGAATGTAGGGGCAAAGCATTATATGTCGGTATCTGTTATTTTAAAACATATGCGCTTGCTGATTTTAAAAGCATTTGTTCTTTTTAAATGTGGCTGCTTGGTTTTAAAAGGTTTGTGATTAGGATAACCTTTCCATTTGATAGATAACGTTCAGTTATTAGGGACCAATGAAAACTCTCAAAATAGAACTGTAAAAACATACATTCAGACACAGGACTTTTCCAGTACAGCTCCAAATTGATGGTACATTTTACCAGCCATCATTCGTACTTCAAACACATGTGTGTACTTTAGGAAACTGTTGAAAACACATCTCTTTTGAAATCACTTAGGTTAAAATGCAACAAAATGTATTTGGTATGAAATATATTTTGATATCATTGGTTGCTTTTAAACATATGCATGTATATCACCTCTTCTTCATGATGTTTGTGTTGTACAGTTCTCCATATGTCATCTATTAAATTAGATAAATAACAAATACAACACCTACAAAGAACTTGCAATTAAAGACAACACTCTACCTTAACCAGAAACATACTATCTTGGGAGGCCAGTAAAATACCAGAAGCCACCACATTGCCAGCCATTAAACACTGAATTGTAAAAAGGAAACAAAGGAAACCTGTCTTTTGCTTCTATGCACCCTGTCTGTGGAATTGGTAACACTGGCCCACACTATGCTATTCTCCAGAAATGCCCTGCTGACATTCTCTTACGAGAACATGGAAGAAATATCTGATTGTTCCACGAAACCCTAATTCCCCCCTGCAGCTTCCCATTCCTCCTTGCTGATCATTTCCAACTCAGCATGTCATTTCCCTCTGTGCCCTTACTTGTAATACGCTCAGTGTATTTCCTATGCAAAATGTTTTCCTTTTCTATACAGGTAGTTTTGTTCTTTATAAAACCGATACATACAGCATTAGGGAGTGAATGTGGGAAGCAAAAAAAGGCTGACACTGGGATTAAGTTCTCAAGAAAATAAAGTGTGTTTACACAATTAAACCAGAAGAAAGATTTTTCAGTATTGAATTGCCTTCAAAATGAAGGTTCTTTACAAGTACATGACAGACTTGGAAGACCTTGAGTTTCTTTTTCAGAAATCTGAGATAGTGGTGGGAGTTTCTCAGCACCAGTGCACTCTCCTATGATTTCAGAAACAGCGTTGTGGACCTTGTTCTTGTGTTCAGGTTCCTAGGATACGCTCCTCTTTGAAATCCCTGCCATAGCTTCCCAGGCCTTAAGCGACAGTACAACATCTTGTACCCCCTCCCACATTTGAAGTCTGAGCCAGCCTGACCTGGTCCAATGTAGCCACCCTGGTCAATGTGGCTAATAAGGGGGGTTGTTCTACTCCTGCTCAGGTCGTGTAAATCTGCGACCCCCTCTCACCTCCCTATGTCATCTTCCTAAGATGCTGATGGTTCTCTTCTTCTTCCACCTCCTTGCCATCTCTCATGATAACTCTCCTGTTGGAGTAGGGGGCTCTGAATGTTAGAATTTCAACTGTAGCTCATCATTTTACCACGCACATGTTAGTGTGGGTTTGAATTGTAATAGGGGCCCAGGGGGTGAAACTAATTTCTGGACTCAAGAGTGTGAGTCTCAGGCAGAATTAAATAGCTGTCATTGCACAGAACAGATGCCTGAAATTGCACATTGCTTCATGATGATATTTCAATGAACTAAGCTGCAGTAAACATAATAATAATATAAATTAAGATACTAACCCAACCCCAGTAACATGTAACTGAATCCCTTAATAACATTTAAAGCATGTTTGCCCATAATGAAATAGCCCGAAGGCAGATTGGAAAATGCATGATGCTCTTTAAAATGGGAAATTAAATGTGCAAGCTAAATTTGCACCCGGTAATAAAACAATGTGAAAATCTGTTTCACTGAATTGTCTTGAGCAGGAAACTCATGGCGAAATATATCTTTTGCTATTCATCAACAAGGCGTTTCCCTTGAGTGACAGGGGAATGTAATAAAAAGGGGTTTTGAGAGGGAGGACAGTCAGGCATCTTCAGGCACAGGGAGATGAGGTAACAGAGGCAGACTAGGCAGGCGAAATTCAGTGCTGGCAGGCCGTTTGATGCTGTAGCAGTCCTTATCTGAGTGACCCTGGGTGAGGCAGCTGGAAAGATTGATGAGAATTTCCATGCAAATCTGAATCAGAAACATTGCTCAACATATCTGGATAAATATCAGTTTAAGTGAGGGGCTGTTGTTTTGCATGAGGTCTATTAGTCTAGATTCACTTTATAGTAGGTGCTGTCTATTTTTTAAATGTGTGTGTAACCCTGTGTTTATGTTTTGAAAATGTTTTCATTTTTTTTCTTTCAAAGTGTATTTCTCTTGCCAAGTTCCACGTTGCCAAGGACAGTTAGTAAGGCTTGGCACAAATACAAACCCTTAGAAAGCTATTGCAATGTATTCGCACTCTGAAACATAAAGTGGGTATAGTGGTTACTCTGTGTATCTTGCATATTTTCTATTTTACGATAAATAATAGATTTCAAAATAACTTGTATTCTTAATGCATTATTCTGCAATTAGTCTCTTGTATTTGATGTGAGCTGTTTAGCGAGAGAGTCTGAATGAATGTGCAGTATTTCAATTGCCTGCTTCACAAGTGTTGAAACTCAGACAAAAGTGTGTATTGTGGTATTGTACATACAATACCACAAGGAAGCATGAATCATTTATCCAGAGTGTACCAAGTTCAGGATTGTGTTTGTTGTTAGTGACCCTGGTAAAAACAATTATTAGGCAATATTCTAAAATTAGTCTCACCACTATAAAAATACCACTACGAGTTACCACAATATACTACCATTATACAAATATCACCCAATAACACTATAATACAAAAATACCACAAAGTAAAAGGTATTATCCCAAAACATATCCAACATATTTGGGGTGTTGGCCATTGGGAAACATTAAAACAGTTACTGGGCGTGGCCTTGCATTCTAAAGCATAACCATATGGTGCACTCAGTAATTGAATTACTGCTGTGAGGTGGTGCATTACTGTGTGCTCATTTGACTCACAAAATCGTGTCACCGTGCCCCAAATCCAGGCTGAGTTTTCTGAAATGGCAAACCATCTTGAAGCAAAGCGTTATGTCCATGTAGTTTAGTCTTCAGAAAATGTGACAATAACGAACAATAGAATTACCACAGAGGTAGAACGGGAGCCATTTGAAAACATTTTTGATGAAGGAAGCATTGTGCAGATGTGCCATCTGAGGCTATACCAAGCACCAGAAGGCAAGGAGGAGAAACACTGCATCATCAGACTATGCACAAAGGTGTGGGTTTTGCTATATAGGTCCATAGGACGCAAGGGAATGACAGTAAAACTATTAGCAAGTTACAATGCAGTGTGGACAATGAATGTGATCAGGTGCAGAGGTTAAAAGCATAATTAAAACAGAGGTAACTAGACACAGAATTGCAAGCTGAATGCAGCAATATGGCTACTCAATTGGTTCAGAGAGAGACACAATTCAATGAGAGTTAACAAAAATTAACCCACTTAATTTTAGATGAAATAAAACAAGACAAAGATAATACAAGCCCTTAGGTTGTCAAACTGGAATATTAATTATGCCTCCTATTGTAACGATTGTACGTATATTGGCCTACGCCAAGTTACTTAAAATTGTACGCAAATAACTCTCTACGGCAAGGTCTTGACCTTAGAAATTGATGTAAGCCGCCATCTTGAATCAAGCCTCCATTTTAGGTTAGAACCGCCATTTTCGGGGTTTTGTACAAAGTCACCCTGTAATCTAAAATGGCCGTCTTGTGTGCTCTTGTTCTTGCCCTAACCTCTTCAACCTCTGTAGGAGAGTTAATGTCCAACCTGCCTTCAGGCTACATGTTAGGGTCATGTAGACCTTGTCCTTTGCTGACCTTGGGAGCAGGGGATTATCTGAATTAGCAATGTTAAACTACAAGTATACAAGAACAGTAAAGTTATCCAAATACGATATGTGAAACATTTGGTTGATCTGTATTAAAACGATACGTAAAGAGTGTAACGTTAAATTAAAGAATAATGGAGTGTGTTAGTAAATGTATTCAAAAGTAAACTGCATGCACGAGATATGTAAATTAGGAAAGTGAACCTGGTGCGACCCTAACCCAATGTATTATTAACTTGTAAGAGGCTGGACATCATTTGTATAAATTGTATAAATATGTCGATGTCCAGCTAGGAAATTTTGTTCACTGCTCACATTGAATCCTGCTGCTGGTCTCTGTGATGTATTGTCGGCCAAATAGCTATTTGTGTACTTTGTTGAATACTGTTCAGTTTTTTAATAAAGATTCTGGGAATCTTTACAAGCCCGTGTCGGTGTATTTTCCTTTGCTTGGTGTAACAACCGTAATATTGTATTTTTTTCTGATTCCACAGATGGCGCCCGAATAGGGACCCTCAAGATTGACTTCGTCTTGTTGAAGGTTGGCTCGGCTATCGGACCGGGATCGGACGGTGCAAACAGAAATGGCCACTCTAGACGAGAGGCGAATTCCTCGACGAAACTGCACGATCTGATCCCTGAACGGTGCGCTGTAGCCCGAGACGACGTCTTGACGAGGGTCCATATATTTGAGGTTTGTAAATTTTCCGAAAATCACCAGACACGTGGGTCCTTACCATTGTCCTTAGTAACCCGATCGGGCCACCCAGTACTTTGGTCAGGTGAATCGTGTCCCGATTCTTAATCTAACCCTGACAATTTGAATTTGGAGCAATGTACTTGCAAGCACAATTATTTAACCAGGTAACACCAGAACTTTGATATGCCTGGGAAATTGTCTGCCTGCTTTAGGGCATTATTCCGCAGCGACAGACAATCTTTGGAAGATAGCCGCCCCGCACCACAGGAGGGGTCGCCGGCATGTACTATGTACTGCAAGAAAGGCTTTGGTAGTATAGCATTTAATGACATTTGGCACAGACAGACCAGACATAATTCAAATCTTCGGTGGCCAACCAATGGTAGTTTTGAAATCCCTCGTATAGAATATTTGGAGTCTGTATTAGTAAAGAAAAAGGCTAGACCTGCAGCATTTGATGCATTGCACAGTTGGAAAACAGAAGCTTTAAAGCAACAAAAGGGTAGAGAGAAACATATGCGTAGACATATGACAAGTGTCAAAAAGGCACGGTTATATGATCAAAATAAACAATTGGAGTCAGTTAGGAAAACGGACAGGGCGTTTCAATTAGGCATTCAGAAAATCTACCCTTCAAAAGATTTTCATACGGCAGATGAATTGATTAATAAACTTTTGCATGAACGAAGGCCCGATGCCTCCGCGCCACCTCTGTACGTCCCTCCTCCTGGCGCTGTGCCCCTTCCCTTTGTTGTTCCCCCTCCTATAGTTCCTCCGGGTCTCCCTGCTGTTCCTCCTGTTGTTCTTCCAGCCGTCGTTCCTTTGCCTGCCCCTTGCCTTCACCTGTTGATATTCAGCATGTGCCTACTCTTCTTCTTCCAAGTGATTCTGCATCGCTTATAGTAGACCAAGGAGCGAGACCAAGGGTTGTGACTCGTAATACTGTGTCCCCAGACAAAAAGACTGAATTGATTGCTTGGGCTAAACATTTTATGGAGAAGGATGAACAAGCCGGTGTTTTTTCTACACTCGAATATTTAAAAAGTATTCCCGAGAAAAATATTTTTATTGAAGGATTAGGGACTCATTTGAGTATAATGTGGAATAGACTAAATAATGTAGATTTCCCACAACGGGATTTGAACGCCTTAGCGTTGTCCAGAGATACTGCGGAGAATGTATATGAGCATGTTGAGAGGATTTTTGAGTATAGGAAGGAGTTGGAAGAGTTACAGAATGAGGAAGCAGATGGTGGTAGTTTAGGTATTATGTACTTACAGAAACGGTTTTCTCCTCACCGAGAATTAAAAGGAGAGGAAGCGCGAATTTGTATAAAGGATGCGATAAGATGGATTTCGGATATGTCGATAACTCCAGATGAAGTATATGACACATATAGTCAGTATATGTTCGAAATCCAAAAGAAAGTGATACAGGTGATGGTAGAGCACCTGCAGAATGAGTGTGTAAGAAGAAAGATTTGTTGTCCCGCAGAATTGTTGAGTGTTTATAAGAGAGCCTTTTCGATTGATACTTCTTCTACTCCCTTAGCGCTTGATTTGGCTCTGTTGCTTAGTAAGCGTTCGGAGCTGCCTACTTCTCAGTTGCCTATGAGAGATTTCCCTCCGACATTTGTCCCAAAGGTTGAGGTTGCGGCCGATGCTGCACAGGGGATACTCGCTGTGAACATTCCCGCACATTATGTATCGCAGTTTGTTCATGTCCCGTTTTCAAGACAGGAAGTGAACACCATAAAGCAATCTATTCCGGATATAAGAAAGAATCCGACCGGATTCTATAAAGAAATAGAGTCGGTCTTACAGTCGTCGGTATTCACCTTAAGTGATATTGACCTATTATTTCCCGTACTCCTGCCAGTTGATTTGTGGAAACAGATTAGGACTATAGATGACATACCTGGGTTGGGAGATACATGGGATAACATGGTTAGTCTAGATAGAGAAAGACCAGATGGTGAAAGACCACCTCAAGTGATATTAACCTTGCCTGATGGAATTATTGTAAAATTAAAAACTATGGTTCCTGAAAAAGGAATCATTTGGGACAAGTTTACAGCCTGTGTCCAAGGAAAGTCTGAGGGTGCTACCGATTTCTTCAGTCATAAATACATGAATTGCTGCCTGACATCCAGTCACAGATAATATCTTCAGAAAACGCTTGGCAGGCGAAGTCTCAATCAGAAGTACTGCATATGGCTCAGTACTATGAAAATCGTGTAAATACTGAAAAGGAAAAACTTGAGAAAAAGAAGGGTGACCTGAAAACCAAAGTTTTATTACAGCAGATAGTTAGAAGCCCTAGAAGGGGTAATCAATTTAGAGGTCAGTACATTCCACAGGGAAGAGCACCCTTTGCTCTGGTAACCATTAACCAGTGTGCCTATTGTCGGCAGGAAGGCCACTGGTGCGCACAATGTCCGACCTTGCAGTAAAGGTCATTTTGGAAAATGGGTAGATGATCCAGAGGTCGCCCAGGTGCAGGGGGCCCTGGCAGAGGTCAGTTTGCACCAGAATCACATCAACCTCCTTCACAAGATAAGCAAGTTTCGAATGTGGATAATAGAAACATTTTTGATCAACCTTCTGCCGCGTACCTCTCTGAAGAGCTTCCTTTTGATAATATTCTGTTTTGCTAGGATTGCCCGAAGCAGGATTTGGAACCTATGCCTATTCCTGTTCATCAGAAAGGCCCCTACATTGAGATGGCAGTGGGAAATAGGAAGCATCTATTTTTAGTAGATACAGGAGCACAGAAATGTTCCATTGATCATTCATGGGTTCCAAATATTCCCCTGTCAGGGCATTTCAACATTTCCGTAGGGTTTTCAGGCACACCTGTAGTTTGTCTGATCTCTCTGCCGGTACCGATAACACTGGGTCCCTTCACGGAACAGTGTCCAATTCTACTTACCACAAACTGTGGGGAGAACTTACTGGGGCTAAATTTGTTGAAGGCATTGCATGCAGTAATACATTGTTCTCCGGACGGAGTTCGGTTAACAATTTCACCTCAACAAACACTCGTCTCTCAGTTTTTGACTCGACCTTTACCGCCAGAATTTAGTAATGTTCCAGAATGCTTATGGGCAATTGATGATAATGATGTGGGCATTCTTCAAATTGAACCTGTAAAATTTATTTTGAAACATGGAGTAAAATTGCCTCGCATCCCGCAATATAAGATCTCAGTTGAAGGCGAACAGGCTTTTAAATGTATAGTTTCTGATTGTGTACATCGTGGAGCAATTGAGGAGATTACGGGTAGCATATGTAACAGCCCCATTTTGCCAGTATACAAAAAAGGTGATAATGTGATTCCCTTTCATTTTATAATTGATTAACGTGCTATTAACAAAATTGTGGCTCCTCAATTTCCTATTGTACCTGATGTTACAACGATACTAACCATGATTCCGGCTTCTGCCACTCATTTTAGCGTTGTTGATCTTAAAAACACATTTTTCAGTATTCCCATACACAAGGATAGCAGGTATTTGTTTGCGTTTACCCTAGGTGGACGCGTGTTTACATTCACTTGTGCACCACAAGGGTATACTGAGAGTCCAAGTATTTATAGTAGGGCATTGAAAGAGCAGCTCGATACTCCCGAGTTGCCTACTACTTGCACATTACTACAGTATGTAGATGACCTCCTCTTGGCTGCTGATTCTAAGAGCACCTGTAAAGAAGGCACCATGTTGTTGCTTTGTCATCTAGCAAAACATGGCCACAAAGTTTCACTTCAAAAATTCCAATATTGTTGTCAGGAGGTTGCCTATTTAGGCTCCCTCCTGTCAAAGGAGGGAAGACGGTTGACACCTGAACGAATAAAGACTATTTCTGGCATGTCTGTCCCAAATACGCAGAAGGAAGTTAGAGCCTTGATAGGTATGGCTTCTGATCGTAGATTGTGGATCCCTAACTTTTCGTTGACGATTAAACCAATGCTGGCTTTGAAAAAGAAGGGCATTTCTTTGCCATTGCCATGGACTTTGGAACACCAGACAGCATTTGATTTGCTCAAATCCGCGCTGTGTTCTGCGCCGGTTTTAGGAACTCCGAATTATGACACAGCCTTTGTATTGTTTGTGGATGAACGTGATGGATGTGCTTTGGCTGTATTAACGTAGGAGCATGGAGGGAAGAATAGGCCATGCGGTTACTATTCATCCGCCCTTGATCCTGTAGCATGCGCTTTGCCAAGATGTTTGCGCGCTGTTGCTGCTGCTCCTGCGTCTGTAAAACAGAGTGAGGGAATGGTCCTGGGTCATGCGTTAACCCTAATGGTACCTCACTCTGTAGATATTTTATTGAATATAACTCAAACGCAACACCTCACTTCTGCACGATTGACAAGATATGAACTAATCTTGTTTGCCCCCCACATTCAAATTAGGAGGTGTTGTGTATTAAATCCGGCTTAACTTTTACCTGTTTCGCAAAATACTGTTGATGGTGACGATACGTCACACGATTGCCTTTATATGACAGAACAGGAGACTAAAGGCAGAATTTATCTGAAAGACACGCCTTTGAATACCCCACAAGGAGAGCTATTGTGTGATGTCTCTTGTTTTAAACTTCCAGACGCTGCATCCACGGCTGCTCATTCTGTCACCACTCTAAGCACAATTGTGGAAACTGAAAGAATTATGCATAACTCTGCACAGGCCGCAGAAATTATAGCGTTAACTCGAGCTTGTGAACTTTCTGAAGGGCTTACAGTGAATATATATACCGATAGTCAGTATGCTTTTGGGGTGGCCCACAATTTCGGTAGACTTTGGAAAGAACGAGGGTTCTTGACTTCGCACGGAACTAAAATCCAGCACGGCACTTTAATAGTGCGATTACTTTCAGCACTCGCACTCCCTGTTCAGTTAGCTATCATAAAATGTTCAGCACATCAAAAGGTTACATATGATGTAGGAAAAGGTAATGCTTTCGCCGATCAGATAGCTAAACAAACTGCCAGTGATTTCAGTTCAGAAATGTATGCTGTAAAAGAAATTGTAAATGTTTGCACTTTGGGTGAAAGTATCAATACTGTAAAAGATATTCAAGCAGATGCTACCATAGAGGAAACTAAGAGATGGATCGAGGGTGCAGGGAGATTTGATGACGATGGATGTTGGGTAGACAATATTGAAGGGAAATGGTTACTCCCTGACACCTACATTACAATGATGGTTATTGTGGCTCATGGTCCGACACATGTTTGTGCGCGAAAATTGACAAAAATGCTACACAGTGTATGGGCCAATGATAAGATTTTCAAAACTGCGGAGTGTTTTGTCCAAAGCTGCATGGTCTGCTTGCAGCACAATGTAGGAAAACGTACCTCGACTGCTAGAGGAAGTTTCGCTCCACCTTCTGTTCCGTTTGAGGTTATTCATTTTGATTTTATTGAAATGGAATGTTGTAACAATCTGAAATATGTGTTGGTTGTCAATTTTGCCTTTAGTAAATGGGTCAAGGCCTTCACGGTTAGAGATGCAACGGCCATAACCGTGGCAAAAACTCTGTTGAAAGAGTTTTTTACCTAGGTTCGGGCTGCCGAGAGCCATCTGGTCAGATAATGGGCCACACTTTATTGCCACTGTAATCCTACAAATTTGCAAAGGATTACAGATTGACAAGTGGCTCCATTCAGTCAGACATGCCCAAAGTGACGGATTAGTGGAAAGCACAACAGCATTATAAAGAACAAACTCGCTAAGACGTATGCTGGCACCAAGCTAAAATGGCCGGACGCCTTACCGAACGTGTTACTGTCGATGAGAACAATCCCTCAAACTAAGACTGGGCTCTCTCCCTTTGAGGTGGTAATGGGGAGACCTGCTAATATTTGGGGCATGCCAAAATGTCGCTAATTGCGGGACATAGAAAATGTGCTTCTTTCAGATTACTGTAACCAGTTGACTAAAAATCTGTTTTCAATTTGTCAGCAGGTGCAAGAGGCATTACCTGTGCGCTATGAGGGTCCTGGTCACAGTCTACGACCGGAGGACTGGATCCTCATGAAGGTTTTTGAGAGGTTGTCTTTCCTTGCACCTCGGTGGAGGGGTCCCTACCAAGTCCTGCTAGTCACCCAGACTGCTGTGCAGGTAGCGGGTCGTAAGAACTGGATTCATGCGACGCACACCAAATGGATCCCACAGCCCGTGCCATACGATACAGAAGACACAGAATCCCTTCCCACTATTGTAACTAGTGTACCTGAAACAGTAACAACCAACAAGGGAGAATCGGAGACCGCTTCAGAATCCGCAAGGCCGGACAAAACGGCCATCTTGTCTCCGTACTCCCCAACAGTGGAACTTCCGGATCAATCCTTTTCTGATCCCATTTTGCCACTTCCAGGAGGAAGTGACGACACTTTGTCCTCATCAGAAACTGCAAAATATAATTTGCGCCCAAGGAAGTAAACGTACAGCATGGTCTGACTGTGCGATTGAGAAAATCATTTGAGGGCTTGCCTTTTGGCCCGACTGTACGGAAAGATTCTTTTGGCTAAGGGTTGTGGGAAAGACATTAAGAAGATGCATGACTGGAGTCGCCAGCAAATGAACAATTGGTGTTTTTTCGGTTGAAGACGACAATGCCTGCACCCACTACCACTCCTACCAAACCTTTGACTAGCAGAGACAATGATCAATCATGTAAGGGGAACCCCAAAGTGTATTGTTGCCTTTTTGTGATCATTACTGGATTTTTAGTAACTGTTGGGTTTGGGTTATGGTATCTGGAGGAAGCATATCCGTTAGAGGACTTTTTACCTATTGAAAATGTATCTGTTATTCCCACTCCTTCCGTGCAATTGCATACTTTATCGCCTAGAGATTCTTTGCATAGACAGAACTATCAGAATAACACTCTTTTGTTAATAATGAATGCCACTCATGCAATTTTTAATAAGACCAATTGCTGGATCTGCTCACAACTACCACAACATGGGGATAAGGGGCTAGGTTGGTATATTTATCCCTTACCTTTGACAACTGCCTGTTACGCTTCTCTTAGAGCACTATTTTTTGGTCGATGGAATGACAGCATCTCAGGGAACTTTGATGGTACAAATTTAAATAGTTTTAAAAAGAATGTTTTGATGCCCCTGGGATGCTCGCTTTTTGCAAATAGAAGTAAGCCAAACGTTGCTTCTGTTAGGCCCTCTGATAGATTGTCTTGTCCCTTTCAGTCTTTAATCTCTTTCAAAATGGCTCCTATAGGCAATAAGGATGCCACACCTCCATCTAATTCTGTTAAACATAGCCCCGATTCAGTATCCTTCTACATACAGAGGAATGGAACACGGTCAATGGGTAATTTTAGAAAGTGCGCCAGCGTTGCGAATTTGACTAGTGAAAACAGACCTCTGTACGTAGGCGAACCTGTCTATTTTGTTTGCGGTAATGTGGCATTTCCATGGTTGCCCAAGGATTGGCAAGGAACCTGTTATTTAGGGATTCTATTACCTGGGGTATTTATTGCCAGTACTGTAGACATTTCGAAGAATCGTCCACGACGAGGTGTGAAAGGGGATACTCCAGCGCAAACTCTAGGAGATATTATGAAATCCTTTGTGCCATTTTTTGGGCAAATCACGAATTCAGAAGATATCAGGGGACTAGCTAGAGTATTGGAGAGAACCATCAACCCGACCACTGACATCCTCTATAATATCATGTTAGAGCAGAGAGCGATAAGATTAGTGGCTCTTCAGAAGCGGATGGCATTAGATGTCATTCTGGCCGAGCGTGGAGGAGTATGTAAATTAGTGGGGTCCGCTTGCTGTGTTTACGCACCAGACTCCTCTCCGATGCTCTTTAGGGCTATCCAAAATCTACATGTTCTTAGTTCAGAAGTACATGTTCCCGAGGGAAACTGGGAACTTATTACATGGTTTTGGGACCTCCTACGGTCATGGGGATGGAAGTTGTTCTCAGCCCTGCTGATTATCTTGGGAAGTTTTCTGTTTCTTTGCTGTTGTATACAGTGTCTCCCTGGTATATGCTCAGTATTAGGGGGATGTTGCGCGCAAGCAACAAGTGTACTAGGACATAATATATACGCCCCAGAGAAGGTTTCCAAAGAGTATGTGTTAAAAGAAACTCTAGTGTCAGACCTAATGGCAATAGATATGTAAGACAATGATTCAGGGTGTATGGACGATGACGTATGGAGTTACTTGCAAGGAGATCAGAAGTAGTGTTAGCACTTGGCATAGGCCAAAAGGAGGGTTTGTCAAACTGGAATATTAATTATGCCTCCTATTGTAACGATTGTACGAATATTGGCCTACGCCAAGTTGCTTATAATTGTACGCGAATAACTCTCTACGGCAAGGTCTTGACCTTAGAAATTTATGTAAGCCGCCATCTTGAATCAAGCCTCCATTTTAGGTTAGAACCGCCATTTTGGGTTTTTTTTACAAAGTCACCCTGTAATCTAAAATGGCCGTCTCCTGTGCTCTTGTTCTTGCCCTAACCTCTTCAACCTCTGTAGGAGAGTTAATGTCCAACCTGCCTTCAGGCTACATGTTAAGGTCATGTAGACCTTGTCCTTTGTTGACCTCGGGAGCAGGGGATTACCTGAATCAGCAATGTTAAACTGCAAGTATACAAGAACAGTAAAGCTATCCAAATACGATATGTGAAACATTTGGTTGATCTGTATTAAAACAATACGTAAAGAGTGTAACGTTAAATTAAAGAATAATGGAGTGTGTTCATAAATGTATTCAAAAGTAAACCGCATGCATGAGATATGTAAATTAGGAAAGTGAACCTGGCTCGACCCTAGCCCAATGTATTATTAACTTGTAAGAGGCTGGACATCATTTTTACAAATTGTATAAATACGTTGATGTCCAGCTAGGAAATTCTGTTCACTGCTCACATTGAACCCTGCTCGTGGTCTCTGTGATGTATTGACAGCCAAATAGCTATTTGTGTACTTTCTTGAATACTGTTCAGTTTTGTAATAAAGATTCTGGGAATCTTTACAAGCCCGTGTCGGTGTAATTTCCTTTGCTTGGTGTAACAGCCGTAATATTGTATTTTTTTCTGATTCCACAAGGTAAGATAACATGGAGAAAGACAGAGAGAATTCCATGCTATAGAACTTGAAAAATTCAATTACTGGAAGAAAATGACAAAAAGGACAGAGCGCTTAATCAGTGTCACGCACAAATCAATGAATTGCAAGCAATAATCAATAAGGTCAAGGATGAGAATTCATGAGGCAGAACAGCTTCATGGACAGTGCATGGAGTTCAGCTGAGATGGTTCTTTCAAGCCGCTCCATCCTGTCTTCTGCATGCCTACTGTCATCCCTCATGAGAGCACCCAGAGTAGATTGAGGGTTTGGCGTTCGACCCTCAGGGCCTCACGGTGTGCCTCTGCCTGAGCAGAAATTGCTTGACGCAGAGCCACCATTTCTGCCCGGCCTGCCCTGTCAGAGGCCGCCATGCCGAGCCTGGATGAGCAACACGTGGACCGCGTAGCCTGCTGCTGGAGCTGTACTTCCCTTTCAGGGGGAGGATGGAACGGGCCACACTTTACATAACTTGATCTATCATCTCAACTGCTCCCTCCTGTTGCTGTGCTATGGCAATAATGGGATACTCCCACTCAGTTGACCCCGGTAGCGCACGGCCACCACATTGCCGGACACGACACCTGCCGGGCCCAAGGAGCCGTGGACCTTGCTGGGTTTGTGCCGCCCACGGCTGCAGCACTGCATCCCTCCATCGACCTGATGCCCCAATAACATGGCCAACTGGTGTGGAGTGTGACCCTGCACCCGTAACCATCAAAAGCGGACATTCCAACCCCGCCTGGCCCCCTACTGCAGGTATCGCAGACAGAAGATCATCCAACACAGGATCACTTACCGGCCACGACACGTCATGATGCAGATCCGGCTCAACATAGTGGTCAGAGGATACATCAGAGCCTGACTCAGAGTCCGCTCTTGACACGATGGCCTGGAGCACCAGTGGGTTCTCGTGGGCTGCCATCCCACGACAACCACTGGTGCCTGGTTGGTCATGTGAACTGACCTCCGTTTCTGGGATGATATCTTCATCCTCTGCCTCCAGTGCTTCATCACCTGCAACATGAACAAAAGAAACAAGAAGACGCATGTCAGTAGCACATACCACACACATACAGATCACAACATTGACAGCCAACTCATGAAGCAGACATGTCACACCTACATCACACACAACCACTACCAGGCACATATCCAAGGCAGAAATGAGAGATGGCAAGAAAGAGATGGCACGTAGCATAAGCATGTGGGAACACACAAATAGCCACAGCTGGCAATCACACCAAACATACCATGACACAGGTAACATCCATGTTCACGTGCAGCACTCAACAACCATTGACTATGCGGAGTACATGTGTCACAGGAGACACCTACGCTACTGCGTTTCGATACAGTGAAAGGAGGTACATGGGTCCCTACATGGCAGGTCACTATCACACAGCAGCATTGTGTTGGCATGTTGAAGGGCTGAAATTGGCACAGCAGTGGGTGTGTGTGTTGCAGTGCATATGTACCCCCTCAACTTCCAACATCAACACGTACGTAGTTATGTCAATCTCCAAACGTTACGGCAGTGTAAGGGCAATTGCAGCCATCATGTGCAAATGGCATGCACCATGTAGCATGGATACTGTGAAACACCCAGGCTCTGGGCAATAGCAGGGAAGCACTGCATGGCAATGAAAGGTTCACCACAGAACTGTGCATTGGCAGACAGTGTTGGCATGCATCTATTTCATGTCGTCAGTCAAATGTCACTACAGCCGATGAGAAGTGGACATGATGCAGGACAGATGAGGAACCATCAGTACTCCCATGCATGCAGAACACACAACACCAGTTGAAAAGAGGCAGGGGGCCTGTAACAGGGGGAGCCATGTGTATGACACAGATGTGGACACCCTAAAGTCGTGCGTGATGACACACAGACCCACAATGATCATGAAATGGCTGTCCAAATAACATGACACTTGGATCATCCTGGAGACATACTACAAAGAGCAGGCGGTCATGGACACCTAGGGGCATGCATGGAATGCACATGGAGCATGAATGTGCACACATATGCACAGGGAGCCACTGCCAGCAGCAACATCAGAGTGAGACACACTGCATCAAGGACAAAGGAAGTATATGCCATGATATGACATCTCATCAAGATTGCCCTCGTACACAAGTGGCTCAGAGCGCAACCAAGCAAAGGTAGGGGGAACAAGGGAGAAAAAGAAATGCAAACAATGATAAAACTGGGCACAGTGACATTGAGAACACACAATTGCATGGAGAAGGGATAAAGGGTTGACGTCCCTGGAAGGGGGGGAAGTGAAACGTACCAAACAGAGGAGACCAAAGAATGAACATGAAGTCCAATGATAGAATATGCATTCAAAAGGTGGTAGTGCAGCCAGCAAGTGGCAAGTGCAAGATCACTTGGCTAGGGCAAATCAGATGAGTGCAGAAGAAGAGTGGGGGACTGTGTGGGTACACACACAGGACCCAGTGCAATTTGAGGCCTGGAGGCAGTGCAGCAGGGAGGCAGGGTGAGCAGGTACCTGTGCCCGAAGGACAGAGGGTGTCCAGGTGCACAGTGCCAAGAGCGGAAACAGTTCAGCTGGGAAGAAGAGGGGCTAATGCAGGAGCAAATAGTAAGGTCTTCAGGTGCTTCTGGAAGCAGAGATGTTTCTCCTCAAGTTTCAAAATGGCAGTTAGGCTGTTCCAAAGGGAGTTCTCAGCCGTAGACACTGATCTGTCCCCAGCTTGTTTCTTCGATAAATGACTGACCCGGAGTGAGTGTGGGGTGGAAGAGCAAAGGACTCCAGAGGGGAGGTATTGGCAGAGGGATAGTTGAATGTATTTTGGACCCAGGCCCCAAAAATCCTTGTGCACAATGCAGAGGGTCTAAAATTTCATCCTCACATCCAAGGGTAGACAATGAAGGGATTTCAGAGCTGGAGAGATAGGATCCCAGGGCTTGAGGCCAAGGACAAGTCTTGCAGTCCTGTACTGGATTAGTGGTAGAGGGCAGAGTGTGGAGGCAGGTAGAATTTTGAAAGAGCCTGTCACAGTAGTCCAACCTGGAGACAACCAGAGCTTGAGAGACAGTGAGCTTGTAGGTGAACGAGAGGAAAGGCACAGTACGCCTGAGGTGGTTAAGCAACAACTTAATATATCTCAAGAGATGTCAAAAATGTGTGCGGAGAAGGAATGTGTGGAGTCAAAGGTGACCCCGAGGTTGTTGGCCTTGCAGATGGGGGTAGGAGGAGGTCAAAGGGAGGCCAGTCAGAGAGTGAGGTGAAAGGATGGTGAAGGTGTACCGATGAGTAGGATGTCAGTCTTGCTGGCATTTAGACAGAGATCGTTGGCAGTACACCAATTTCAAATGGCAATGAGGCTATGAGAAATGAGGGAGGGATGTAGCAAAAAATGAAAATGCAGTAGACAAGAGCTGCCAGGTGCTGTTTGGAAAGCCAGGCCGCGAGGTAAGACCCCTGCTGAACACCACAGATAGAGAGGGACATTCATGAAAGGAAGGACCCAAGTTGTTGCTGGGAGGGTCACACAAGCCAAGCACACATGTCATTCAGTAACATGCATCTATGCTCACCAGACGATGCGTCATAATCCATCCTCTCTACCATGCCACGGAATTGTTCTTCATGGATGAACTCTGCAGCAATATCTTCATGCTGAGTGAGTTCTTCCTCCTCTGGTGCTGGCCAACACCAGTCACCTGTGACATGGAATAATTGGAGGCACACTTTTGTTTTGGACAGCGTCGGAGGTCATTCCAACACTTGTAGCAGTCCTGAGCCGTGCGCACCTAGAATCCCATGGCTGTCACACGATCCACAAAATGCTGCCAGTGGACCCAATCCTGGACAGGCGTTGTATCGCACTGTGGGCCCACAAGCACATTGCGTCTGTGTGCTGACACGTCCACAAGGAAGGCCAGTTCCTGCTTGCCGAAAGGCTTCTTCCTCGACATGCCTAGACCAGAGCCATTTCTGGGGTCTCAGCCTCTTGCTCACCTTCCTCATTTTTGGTCGGTGGTGGTGCCCTGAGTGGCCAATGTGGCCCTGATCAGTGGGGGCAGTGGCGCTGGTGGACTGGACCAAGGGAGTGGGTGTTTGAATGAGGACGGAAGGGCAGGCTTGGGTATGGCTCACTGCTGGGGTGGTGTTGACTGCATCTGCCCATGCAGTTACCACCACCCTGCTACACTGGACACATGTGACACGCACCTCCTGACAAGATGGAAATCGTCCTGGGAGTCCTCATCACGCAACGAAAGATGTGCTGCCCGACCCCGAGCCCGGGTGATGGTCCCTGCTAAATAGAATCATGTACAGTTCCATTAGGGAGCACTACAGAAGATTAAGACTACATGTATGAGCAATAAACTCCCCTTTGGTATCAGTCTGTACCACACAGATTTAATTGGTAGCTGTGGCTAAGCAGTAGGACTTATCTCAAGAGGGAGATGAGCAGTATTCAGGGGTTACACAATAGGGCTTTAGTACTATGGCACAAGGAAACACTGACCAAAGCTTTGCATTAAAAAGAATATATATTTATTTTACACACTTCTAGTTCAACACATAAATCACAGTTATGAAAGCAAGTTAAAATCAGTCAAGAAAAGTAAACACAACTCCCTAGTTAAATTGTAGACAAGTTTGAGCAAGAGTGAAACTGAGCAAAACGGCACAATGAAAATCAAACACAAATGGGACTCTATCATCTCACAAGGGAGGGAAAGGACAAGATATGCAGGAATATACTCTCAGGCACCCTACTAACACTTCCCATTAAAATTGCGAACACATTTAGGCAAGGCAGTACTTTAGCATGTATAATACTGAGGTGAAAACTGAGCAAAATGGCCCTTCACAAGTTTAAAAAGTGGGAGGGAAAGGTGGTTATAAGAGTTAGGTGCACCAACACATTTCTAGGTGAGAAGCAATCTAGAGAAGGCAGTTGTGACAGATTTAGCCAGAGTCAATAGGCTTGTGCCAGAGTCAGTGGGAGCAAAATGTTCTTATAGCTGCAGTCAAGTCTTTGTTAAACGATTCGAAAAGGTGGTTGCAGGAGGTGAAAGACAAAGTTAGAGGATAGGGGTGGCCAACCCAACAGGTAGGTAAAGGATTTAAAACACCTTTAGAACTACCAAACGAAAAGGGAGCCTTGCAGAACAAAGTACCTTCAAATGTAGAAGAGGCTCCAGTGGTGGCGGTTGTTGCTGGCAGTTCCTGCAGTTTGGGAGATCCAGCAGAGGAAGAGATGCTCTCGTCGTGGAAGAAGGTTTGAGTTACCGAAGTGTCCAGGGATGAAACCAGCCGCGGTGCTGCCAAACGAAATAAAAGGTATGCTCCTTTAAATCGCGGTCCATGTGGACGGGTGCCTGGCCATCTGGTCTTCGAGTGCAGGGCACTGGCGATTCGACCAAGGCAGGTCTGGGAAGGCGATTGGCAATTGGTTGGCCCCACCAGCTCAAGGGAAGAAGGCTCTTGCAGATGAACATCTTCTCTCATTGTGTGGAGAAAAGTGGTGAGACACTGCAGCAAGGCTTCACCGGTGGTTCAGTTGATGCAGATGTCTTTGGCTTCTCTCCTCTTCGGCTTCTTAGTTCCAGTGGTGATGTCTTGCCCTTCCAGTCTTCAGGACCCTGCTTTTATGCAGTAAGATCCCCATTCATACAGCCTAGCTGTCACTCACACAGTGGAGTGGTCATCCTGGCGGGAGACCCTCCAACCTATCAGGGCAGAGTGCGACATGGGTTGCTGAGGCAACCCTTTCCAGGGGTCCTACTCGCCCTCCCTCACAATGGGTCCACCCCAGACTCAGTGGCGCCAAAAGAAGGGCTTTTTGGCAGAAGCCCGTAAAAGGACGAACAAAGGATCACCAAGCTGGGTTAGGATCTTAGAGAAAAACACGAGAATTCATTTTTATAAAAGTTCTGGCAAATAAACCACCCGGAGTAAAGTTAATATAAAAATAAACCAGTGGTATGTTAGAGGCTGTCAGTAAATGTGGTAGCCTTGAACAATGGGAAAATTCCATAGGGAAATATTTGCGGTCGAATATTTTTGGTAGTAACCACTACCACCAGCCAGAAACTTTTGTGAGAGGGACTGTATGGTACAGTCTCAAAAATGAACATAAGGGAAAAACTATTAACCCTTGCCAGTACCTCCATAATAAGATGGGTTGTACTGGTTTTGCAAATTAACAAGGGGGGTCCTGGGAGTCCCTCTGCCAGACATTAGTCCTGGTTGCAAGAGACTTACCCAGAGTCTTTAGCTCGCTATCTTTCACAGAGAAGAAATATCCCAAACATATCAGTCTTTGTCCTGCCCTGGGGTAGTCCAGCACCGAAATGCTAGGCAATTCTCCTCTGAACAAGAGTACCAACAGCATCCCCAAACACGTGTTTCGGTCTGGTTGGACCTCATCAATAGGGAGGAGCTGTGCCTCTCTAAGAATAGTGAACAAGGGGTCCACGTCTGGATTCCCCTAGTAACTTAGGGTGAGACCCAAAGTTACTTGCATATGCAAATTAACAAGGGGGGTCCTGGTAACCAGGACTAATGTCTGGCAGAGGGACTCCCAGGACCCCCCTTGTTAATTTGCATATGCAAGTAACTTTGGGTCTCACCCTAAGTTACTATGGGAATCCAGACATGGACCCCTTGCTCACTATTCTTAGAGAGGCACAGCTCCTCCCTATTGATGAGCTCCAACCAGACCGAAACACGTGTCTGGGGATGCTGTTGGTACTCTTGTTCAGAGGAGAATTGCCTAGCATTTCGGTGCTGGACTGCCCCAGGGCAGGACAAAGACTGATATGTTTGGGATATTTCTTCTCTGTGAAAGATAGTGAGCTAAAGACTCTGGGTAAGTCCCTCGTAACCAGGATTAAGGTGGTGTTACTTTCGAAATGAGGGGAGGACCTGGCAAATTGTAAATCCTACCTTACATTTATACAAAAACACTAGCCTCCCGGTTAGATCATCTACTTCCGAGACTCATTTGCACAGATCAATCTGGATTTTTAAGGGTCAGAAAAACTGGGGACAACACTAGGAGAATAATACATTTAATTGAAAAGGTCACTATAAAGATTATCCTGGCTCCAGTGATTGTGCTGGACACTGAGAAAGCGTTCAACAGAGTAGAGTGGCAATTCTTATTCCAGACCATGGTGAAAATCGGGACCAAATTCATGTCAAAGATAAGAATTTGAATCTAGCGTTGCAATTGTTGATTAACTGTCATTTATCAGGCACTGTTAGGGTTTCTAGAGGCACTAAACAAAGATGCTCTCTGTCCCCATTAATATGTGCGATCCAACTAGACCCCTTAATGGCCACAATAAGGAAGTCGGACGATATTGTAGGAGTTCCATTTGGGGGTTGGGTACATAAAGTAGCTGCATTCACAGACAATTTGTTATTAATGGTCAGGGAACCGGATAGATGGATAAGGGCGTTGGACAGGGAATTGAGTAAATTTGTGTCAGTAGCAGGGCTAAAAATTAACATTCACAAATCAGAGTTATTGAACCTTATGGTTCCCGTGGAGAAGGAACATGAACTCAAAGTACTTTCAGTATTCCTTGGCCATCAAGACCATAAGATACTTGGGGTTAATATTACTAAAAACATTGATTTGTTATTCATGTCAAATTATACCCCCCTAGTAGGCGATGTTGGGGGAAAAAACTACAGGAATGGGGCACATTGTCTTTATCGTGGATTGGAAGGATTAATGTTTTGAAAATGGTAATTATACCGAAACTCATTAATTCACAACATTCCCAACGAGGGTACCAAAGACCTTTTTTCAAACTATTCAGAGGCACACTGGGAAATCCATATGCAATTGTAAGAAACCTAGAGTTGCACGAACAGTAATGACTATGCAAAGAAATAAGGGTGGGATGGGAGAGCCAGATGTTAGGGCAAACTATTTGGCGGCACAGACTAGGGTGCTTAGGGACTGGGTAAAAGACAATAGGCAGAAGTTCTGGAGACAAATCGACAAAGCTCTAGTGGGGGGGTCGGAGGTCACCTTGAGGGGGTGCTGTGGAAACCTAAACGGGACAGACAAGACCATATGTACTATAGCAAGATTGGAGGCCTAGTGGGAGAGTCGTGGGATGAATTTGTAACTAGAGCAGGATTCCCCACATTTCCATCACAATTCTCCCAGGAAGCGAGAGGGTCTGTCTTTATACCTCACTAGCCCAACAAACCCTATGCTCAAATCTCTGCATACCTAATACATACACAAATCCACACAACCATCTTCTTGCTCAGCAATTTGTGCGCACTTCACCACACCACAACAACAAACAAACAAATAACCCGCACTAACAGCACACAAGGTCTCACATCGGTCCAATATACACACGAAAGCTCAGCGCACGTTGAAAACCAAACTGAAGCTGTCAACAGCACACCACCTTCTCATGTTCCTTTTCCCTCTTTACCCCACTAACCCATTCACGACTTCTTGTTTGCAGATCTGCTGGAGCGCCTGGGAACCAATTCCTTTGGGGATGGTGTGAAGTACATATACCTTTAACATAAACATTAACATAAACACCTATTTAATATACTGCAAATATTGGGTGTTGTGTGTGAACAGCCCTCTAAACAGTGTTTAATTCTGTGTTATCCTTCTTTTATCTTATTCACTTTGTATGCTCCACCATATATGCCTTGCCTTCTGTTTTGCAATACACAGAACTTATATTCAATATAGAGATTGCAGGGTACACCGATGTGTTTACATTAGTGTAAGCAGCCTTTGACTAAATCCTTTTTATTTATAGTGTTGTATTTCATGCAGAATAGGATCTTATGTGATGAATCACTGAAAATGAGTTTCTGTTATTCCTGCACTGTGATGAGATGAAGCAGAACAAAGATCAGGATTTTCTTTGCATCATGTCATGGTGGCTTCACTGTGGGCCACTACAGCCACTACAACGAACAGTATGCACCAGTGCCATCTCTCTCCAGCAGGTTCAGGCTCCCATTACCAGATGACAAATCTTTACTTTTAATGGTGGAGCCAGGAACCAGATTACAGAGACTTTGCACCAGCATAAGTGCACATTTTCTTGGTGTTAGCACTAGGGCAACCATTACTTTAGCGAAACAAACATATGCTTTCAATGCATTTCTACAACAGGATACTAATACCATTCTGTATTAGCACTAGGGAAAACCTTTCCCTGGTGCAAACATGCATTGAAAGAATAGATCTTTGCCCAAGGGCAATGTTTGTCTATAGCCAATTTCATGCAAAATAGCATTTGTCATGTTGCAAGGGTTTTTATAATATGGCCCCAATTGCATAAGGGCAAATTTTCCCTACTGCTAATACCATGTAAATTTGAACTTGCACTCATACTACATTCCTGCAATATGGCCACAAGAGTTTGTTGTCCACCAACAGGTCATACATTTTATTGCAGATACTGCCAACCTCACAGCCTTCAACTGCCAGTCCTGCCCTTGCTCCATATACTCCACACTGACATCATCAGGGGAGGGAACCTCTTGACCTCAAAGTTTGACCCCATGTGGACGTGGGTAAAATACACAGGTATTAACGTAAAATTAATATCGTACAGCTCCCAAAATATACCCAGAAATTGTCCCTCTAAACTTGATTGAAGGTCGTCTCTTCATCCAAAGGGAAACCCACAAAGTTTTTGTTTTTTGTTTACTACATCCATCCAATTATTGAGTAGGTATACATTTGCAGAGTCCCTTTGTATTTTTTCAAACCCTAATTGATCTACATTCATTAGAATAGGAAGTACTATTTTTCTCAATGCAAGTGAGTTATGCAGTAATACCAATGGAAGCCGAAACATGATGGTTTTATATTGGGGTAGAAAGAAGGAGGGCTTGGCAGCCCGTTTCTGCTACTCTCTTTACTTCTTATCAGGGAAATATTGCAAGACATGGTCGAATAAAATCGTGTCACATGAAGCAACAAGTGAAAGGGTAATAGGAGAGGGTCAGAGAGCATTTACACAAGGATGGACTTTAGATGGAGAATGGGGCACATGGAGAGTTGCAGTGGGGATTGCGAAGACTTTTAGGTTGACAAGCCTGCTCTCTTTCAAACTCTGGGTACGTTTGTTGTATTTTCTTCATAAATTAACACGAGAAAGAAGGAAAGTGCCCAACAAACTCATCCCTAATCCCATAAAAATTGAATCTATGTATGTAGTTATCTTCAGTCTTGGGAAATGTCTGTCTTGGGTTGATTGAGCTATGTATGAAGTAGCAATGCACTGTAAGACAAAGGCAATTTTTGTTACCTAAATAATTGGATTTGGGCTAATTTGCATATGTGGCTCTGAACTGGAGGTGAACTTCCACATAACACGACTTAATGGCAGTCATTTTACCCACTCCATACCATATAAAAGGGACTTTACCTACTTTTTAAATAATGATTATCCTAGCCTCACTGAGATAATATCTCTCCACATCATCCAATATTATCAAATTCTAAAGATTCAAGAACTTGGGCAGCATTCTCTCACTTATGTTTTGTAACTTTGTACATTAATTTTACATGAATTCCATCTTGTCTTGGTGATTGCACAAGGCCCGCCAGACATCCTTGAGTTAATGTTCAATGCTTACGTGTCTTGCAAGGATTCTGGCCATTTTGGTTAACCTGTATGAACATTACATATTACCGTTGAAATCCCTTCTCTCTTTGGGGCTATATATTAGTTCTACTATGTGTAATGTGTGGTACAATCTACAACGGTTTCAAAAATATTAATTGGTTTCACAAACAATTATCCTGATACTTTTGAAATGTTACAATGTGAGCCACCCTTTATGTATAAATTCAGCAGACAACCATCCAGCCTAATAACATGCATGATATCTAGCTTGCACCCTCAATAAAACTATTTGGAGCTTAGTGTAGATATAAGGCAAGGGTACCCGCTGCCACCAATGCGTTTCATCAATCTCAGGGTCGCTCTCAGGGCCTTAGGGCCAGAGCACAGTTGGTTCACTAAAGCCTCTTTTGTTAGATATGGTTTTTTGAATTGTGCCTTTGAAAACATGTATTCAGTGAAACACAAGGTAATTTACATGATGTTGAGATGACAGATTAGCCCAACAACACCCAAGAAATGATACAGGTGGTGGAAGCAATGCAATCTCAACACTGTGCTCCATATTGCTATCCAGCTTGTGATATGGTAAAGGGATTTAACAGCAAAACGTTTTCAAATAAAATCATGTAATTTTATAACGAGGTACTCAATGTATTTCAGGTGCATGGGAGAAAAACCACAACCTTGGCATATAGGTTGTATAATTAACAATGAAAAAGAGAAAAGTTCCTTATCAGGGAACTCACGTCCCCTGGACACTATCTTATAACCTAAATAAGGCAAGTAATTGATAGTAAGTGGCACGTGGTTCCGAATGAGGAACAGGAATTGCTACTTGCAGATTTAATGAAGTACAATACATTAATATTCAACTTATTCAAGGTTCAAAATGAAATGCTTAAACAATATTCAAATAACTATTCAGAAGTCAATTAATTCATATATTTAATGAGCATATTGGCCAATGTGTTTCTAGTACAACTCTTCATCAGGGGCTTCTAATCACAAGAATTTTACAAAGAAATATAAACAGAGCTAACATAAGTGTCAGAAATTAGTTTGTAACATAAGTTTTTAACATGTTCAAAATAGGTAATATATCACAATTCAAGAATAAACAATAACACCTTCATTATTATTAGCCCAATTCACATGCTTGTCCTCGCCACCAGCATGCCACTCATGGATATAAAGTCTATGGGGGTCATTCCGAGTGAGGCGGTAAGGGGTTAACGGCGCCGGTAAAGGTGCCGGAGCCATCAACTCCTTACCGCCTCATTACGAGTCTGCTCCTGGGGACCCGCTAAGGACGCCTGGTTTTACCAGACACCCTTAGCGGGTCCCACAAGCAGACCAGGATGCTAACAACGGGATTTCTCAAGGGAAGCCCTTATTTATATATTTATATATTTTTATGACAAGTTATAATCTAGATGATGAACCCTTGTATAACGCCCCTCTCTTGGAATCCCCCTGACCCCCCTGAGCCAAGAAGTAGGTTTGTTTTGCAAATTAAATGATTTATTGGAAATTAAACAATAGATATATATCACACTTTTATAAACAAATTGATAATTGGTAGCACACTTGTGAATATGAGCAGTAATCAGAAATAGGTAATCCTACAGTAGCACAGTTCTTGTTTACTTATGAGTAAGAACAGAGGACTAAGGTAGCAGAGAATGCTTTACATGGTTCAAGGAAATGCAAGGTGGGACAGAATGAAACACAGAAACAATTTGATATGATTTCAACAAGAGATAATGTGATCACTTTTCCTTTTGACAATTCACCCCCCCCCCTATGCAATAGAAGATGGAAGGAAGAGCACACAGTTCTCAGGAATACAATCAAATGTACAATACGATTCAGTTCCCCCCTAGCAAGCTTAGAGAAACAGTGATGATTTTAAACACAGGCAAAGTACTTTAAAGGTGGTATGCAAAGAAGGGAAAAATATGCTAAAAATGATTTCAATTCCGTATAAGAGATTCAGGGTGGGTGATAGCTACTTCAAATTTGTTCAGGATCACTTTAGCAATGCTCTATGAATGATTGTCAGGTTGCAGGTTGCAAACGAATTTCAGCAAAAGAAAGCAAGAAGCTGCTATTTTGACACGTGAAGAAATTTGAGCCAAATCCCAAATCGCCGCACTTTTTCCGAGTGCATCGAGTGCGATTACGGAAAAAGTATAATGAATAGGAAGTCAGTTAAATCTCGCTTCTAGCACAAACGGTTCAAGAGATACGGACGTTTTCGTGAAGGTAGTTTTTCAGAAATGAAACAATGATTCAAAATGTCAAAATGACACTTTTACAGGTTTAAAATCGGAGAAGGGACACATGATTCTATGATGCAGTTCTGGACAGGTTCAAATGTTTTGAATCAGATTAATTTAAGCTATGAGATTGGTTTTGCACAGTTCTAGCTGGGTACTCACTCCTACTTTTGGAAGGAATGGGCCTTGTCACGGATCTGGTCAACAGGTTGGACTGGACTTCTGGGTGGTTTCTGGTACTAGTTCTCTGGTTCTGCTCACAGCGATCTGGTATGGGTCCAGTCTGTGGTTCTGGATACAGCTCTGCTTTCTGGGTGTTTCTGGCACAGGGTTCTAGGCCAGAATCAGACAGCTCAGCCCGGCTGTTTGAATAATTTGCAAATGATTTTGAGGCCTGCTGAAAAAGGATTCAGCTTGTGGATTCAGGCCTCTGTGATACAAGTTCTGGAGTCTGGATTCAAAGTTCTGGTCTCTGGAGATTGATGGATTTGAAGTCTGGAGTCTCCCGGCAAAGCGTCCCGCAAGAAAGTAGAAAGTGAATGTCCCTACCTGGGTTCCAGTGGCTCTTTTTATGTCTTTTGAAAATGGGTGTTGATGCTAACTTTCTTTGCCCAACCCGCTCACGATTTGATAGGTCAAGTATTTCTCTTTGACCTGATTTGAGAAGGGAACAGTGAGTCAGAGTGATGAGGTAGGTTTATCGTCAGAGGATCAGCCCCTTGTCAAATTGCACACAAATCTATTTCTGATCCAAATACCCATTTATCTATGTACCATTTTTCTAATATTATATGTCCAGTTAACATATTTACTGTAGCACCAAACCATCCGATCCCTGTCTTTGTAAGATGTCGTGTCCACATTTGACAGAATTCTGCCCTTTTCATCCAGATAACAACCTCTAAACTTTTCCAGATTTTACACAAATGTGCACAAGGGATATGGGTTTCAGATGATAAAGTGTCATGCTGGGGGGCATGGGCATGTTGGATGGGCTTCCTTCGGGACATGTGCAGGGTAGTCCCCTGTGGTGTGGGCCGCCTGCAGGGGCCATGGAGGGTGTCGAGTGAACAGCTGGGAGGACCCACATAGTCCCCTGTGGTGTGGGCCGGCTGCAGGGGCCGTGGAGGGTGTCGAGTGAACAGCTGGGAGGACCCGCACGGCAGATTCACGTGTAAGACTGCCTGGCACCCCCGGAATCCACGTAGGCTGCTGCATTCGCATGTGGAATTTCACTTGCACCTTGGAATACACGTACCCTGCTGAAATCGCGTGCGGAACTTCCCGCACACCTTGGAATACACGTACCCTGCTGAAATCGCATGTGGAACTTCCCGCACACCCTGAAATACACATACCCAGGGCAATCACGTGTGGAACTTCCCGCGAACCCCATAATACACATACCCTGCTGATGTTGCGTGTCAGACTACACGCGCAACCCTGATATACACGTTCACAGGGGAATCGCACTGCTGGGGAGTGGGGGGTGGTAGGAAGGAGTGGGGCCTGGTGGAGGATGCCCCTGAATGCTGGGGGGTGGGGGTGCTGGGAGACATGAGTGGGGGCCTGGTGGAGGGTGCCCCTGGATGCAGGGGGGTGGGGGTGCAGGGGGACATGAGTGGGGGCCTGGTGGAGGGTGACCCTGGATGCAGGGGGGTGGGGGTGCAGGGGGACATGAGTGGGGGCCTGGTGGAGGATGCCCCTGGATGCAGGGGGGTGGGGGTGCAGGGGGACAGGAGTGGGGGCCGGGTGGAGGGTGCCCCTGGATGCAGGAGGGTGGGGGTGCAGGGGGACATGAGTGGGGGCGTGGTGGAGGGTGCCCCTGGATGCAGGGGGGTGGGGGTGCTGGGAGTCATGAGTGGGGGTCTGGTGGAGGGTGCCCCTGACTGGTGGGGGGTGGGGGTGCAGGGGGACATGAGTGGGGGCCTGGTGGAGGGTGCCCTACAGTGCTGGGGGTCGGGGTGCTGGGAGACATGCGTTGGTGGGCAGTAGTGCAAGGTGACATGTGGGTTGGCTGGGGGCATGGGCATGGTGGATGGGCTGCCTGCGGGACATGTGCAGGGTAGTCCCCTGTGGTGTGGGCCGCCTGCAGGGGCAGTGGAGGGTATCGAGTGAACAGCTGGGAGGACCCACATGGTGGATTCACGTGTAGGACTACCCGGCACCCCCGGAATCCACGTAGGCTGCTGGATTCGCGTGTGGAATTTCACTTGCACCTTGGAATACACGTACCCTGCTGAAATCGCGTGTGAAACTTCCCGCGCACCTTGGAATACATGTACCCTGCTGAAATCGCATGTGGAATTTCCCACGCACCCCGAATTACACGTACCCAGGGCAATCGCGTGTGGAACTTCCCGCGAACCCCGTAATACACGTACCCTGCTGATATTGCGTGTCAGACTACACGTGCAACCCTGATATACACGTACACAGGGGAATCGCACTGCTGGGGGTGGGGGGTGGTAGGAAGGAGTGGGGGCCTGGTGGAGGGTGCCCCTGGATGCTGGGGGGTGGGGCTGGGGGTGCTGGGTGACATGAGTGGGGGCCTGGTGGAGGGTGCCCCTGGATGCAGGGGGGTGGGGGTGCAGGGGGACATGAGTGGGGGCCTGGTGGAGGGTGACCCTGGATACAGGGGGGTGGGGGTGCTGGGAGACATGAGTGGGGGCCTGGTGGAGGGTGCCCCTAGATGCAGGGGGGGGTGCAGGGGGACATGAGTGGGGGCCTGGTGGAGGGTGCCCCTGGATGCAGGGGGGTGGGGGTGCAGGGGGACAGGAGTGGGGGCCTGGTGGAGGGTGCCCCTGGATGCAGGTGGGTGGGGGTGCAGGGGGACAGGAGTGGGGGACTGGTGGAGGGTGACCCTGGATACAGGGGGGTGGGGGTGCTGGGAGACATGAGTGGGGGCCTGGTGGAGGGTGCCCCTGACTGGTGGGGGTTGGGGGTGCAGGGGGACATGAGTTGGACATGTGTGGGGGCCTGCTGGCAGGTGCCCCACAGTGCTGGGGGGTGTCGGTGCTGGGAGACTTGCGTTGTTGATCAGTAGTGCAAGGTGACATGTGGCTTGGCTGGGGGGCATGGCCATGGTGGATGGGCTGCCTGCGGGACATGGGCAGGGGTGCAGGGTGGTCCCCTGTAGTGTGGGCTGGCTGCAGGGGCCGTGGAGGGTGTAGAGGGAACACCTGGGAGGACCCACATGGCCAATTTACGTGTAGTGCGCCCCGCGCATCCCTGAAATACACATGCCCTGATGGGATCACGTGTGATACTTCCCGCGCACCCCTGAAATGCACGTACCCTGATGGAATCGCGTGTGATACTTCCCGCGCACCCCTGAAATACACGTACCCTGCTGATTTTGCGTGTGATACTTCCCGCGCATCCCTGGAATACACGTGCCTTGATGGAATTGCGTGCGATACTTCCCACGCACCCCTGGAATACACGTGCCCTGATGGAATCGCGTGTGATACTTCCCGCACACCCCTGAAATGCACGTACCCTGATGGAATCGCGTGTGATACTTCCCGCGCACCCCTGAAATACACGTACCATGCTGATTTTGCGTGTGATACTTCCCGCACACCCCTGGAATACACATGCCCTGATGGAATCGCGTGTGTTACTTCACGCGCACCCCGGATGTACACGTACCCAGGATAATCGCGCGTGATACTTCCCGCAAACCACTGAAATACACGTTCCCCGCTTGGCGTTTGCTGTTTGGCAGCCCTGTAAACTGGTCCAGGGTTAGCGCAGCCCTTTGCGATGAATTGGGAATTTTGAAGGCTTTTCCTTGCGCGAGGGCATTCTTGGGGGCGTAACTGGCACTGCTGCAGGGTCGCTGTGCCACTCTGCGACACGGCTGGTTTTGGAGGCTGGAATCCATGAATACGCTGTGCGATGAAATGGATTTTATCGCACGCGGCTGGCACAGTGTACGGCACGGGGACACTGTGCGCCAGCCGCGTGCGCCACTTTTGTGCGAAATTCTATGAATTACCCTGAAAGTGTATTTACGTTTTTGGCTACACTGATAGTTCCCAGCAATATTAAAACTACTGTATGCAGGACACTGTTTCTTAAGCCTTCGAGCAGAAGCCACATCCAAAAGCTCAGTTTTTCCTTTATTGATAGCCAGGGAGTTTTTGCCCATCCAGGACTGTATGGCATCATACATTATGTTAAATGCGATGGAGTCCTGTGCATGGTCCCCGGTGAGCTCAAAGACAACCCAGTTGTCATTGTCATAGTTGGTATAATGGACACCCAGGTTCTCTTGAAGGCTGAGCAGAGGTTTAATATACACATTAAAAGTTGTAGGGGCAATAAATGAGCTCTGGGGAACACTGCACATTTGGCCGGTAGGAGTGGAGCTTGCGCAGCTAAATACAACTTTTGGAGGTATGTGGCCCAAAAAATGAGGCGATACATTGTGCTGCTGAATCTGAGCTTTGTTCCTGGTCCCTGAGTCTAGACACCAAGAGAGAATGATCGACCGAGTCGAAGGCTGCACAAAGATATAACAGCATAAGTAGGGCAGAAAAACCCTAAATGACTATGCTAGACAGGTTGGATTTAAGATCGAGCATTGTAGCTTCTCTCCCATGCTTAGCTCTGAAGCCTGACTAATGAACCCCAAAGATGGCAAGTATTTTAAGAAAGAAAGGTACATTTGTAATGGGTCGATAGTTTTTGGGGCTGTCTGGATATATATTGCTTTTTTTAAGCAATGGTGTGATCCAGACCTCTTTCGGAGATACTGGGACCACACCTTCACTGAAGTAAAGGTTGATACATTTCGTTATCCAGGGGTTCAGTGGCTCAACGGCACTTTTCATGATGTTAGCCTGGCATCTATCTCCCAGACAGGAAGTGGGTTTCATCTCCTGGATGATTTTATACATTTCACTCTCACAGCAATAGGTGAAATTAAAATTGTCAGTATTAGTTAGAGAGGAATTGACATCTGGTGGGGGAGTGAATGTAACTGTTGGCATGCCCAAACTCAGTCATCTGTAGGTGACCCAATATTTTAGATGAGAATTCATTGTTAATTGTCTGACCGCATGCAGAATCTTTCACGGAACCATGATTTCTGCTGGGTTTATCCTCAAAATCATTGAGGATTTTATATAGTTTGCTAGAACTACAGCGAGAATTAGTGATTCTATTGTTGAGGTAAGCTGATATAGCATCTACACAAGCTGTTTTAAAATCTTTGACTGCCAGTTCATAGGTGCTCAAAGATTGGGATTTTTGTGCCAGGCTCTTTCATGTTGTCTTTTGTTGTGACAACACACAATGATGTTGTCATTGTACCACACATTTTTCTATGCATTTCATTTTTAATCTTTTCACTTTCATGGGGGCAAGGGATTCTATGATGGAGTCAATGGTCAATGTAAGATGGACTGCCAGGTTCGATGTAAAATTGTCTATAGGCTGGAGCCTAGCCTCAAGCAGTGCAAATAGTTTGGCTGGTGTCACATGCTTACAGTTCCTGGATGTCTTCTCCACACAAGGCAGAAGATCCTTCTAGGTCATACTGGAAGCTGAATTTGTATGTCCACCATGAAGTGGTCGGACCCTGCACAAGGAGTGACTTCAATCTTTGGGGGATCTGAAGAGTGTGTAATAACCTAATCCAGGGTGTGCCCCCTAATTTAAGCGGGACCCGTAACCCATTGTGAGCAATGTGTGGCTTGGAGGGACCTGATCAAGGAGGAGGCGTGTTTATCAAGTGGGTCATCAGCTCATAACTTTAAATCTCCAAGAATAATGAGGGGGTTTTGCCCTTGGTGGTATGATTGAAGAGTCCAGTTAATTATTCCTCACATTGTTGCTTTTTCCTGGGGGGTCTGTAAATGACCAAGATGCTCAATGAGACATGATGGTTGATTTTGATTTTTGCAAACAGAGTTCCACAGTCCTCAAGGCTAGGGTGTGACCAGATGACAATCAATGTGTTTTTTAACAGGAGGGCCACTCCACCACCCTTTTGGCTGTGCGATCTGTATGCAAAATCAAGTAATCAGGGGGAAGAGATAGTGAGGCTTGAAAGGGGATGGATTCAGTGAGCCATTTTTCAGTAAGAGCCAACCAATCAGGAGCATATTCTGAAAGATATTCAGCTATTTCCACGCCATGTTTTAAAAGAGAATGGGTGTTAAGAAGAGAAAAGGACATCGGAGGATCTGACTAGATCTTATTCACTTCATCATGTAGTGCCTCGAATGTATAAATTGTGGTTATGGTTGGAAGAAAATAAGATTTATGAGCTGGCAAGTGCAGAAAATTGTTACACACCTCTTTTGGGAGGTCACTGATTACAGACATACTAATTAGGACATGTAAAGACACAGACACAACCTTGAGAGCCGTATAGGGTATACAAAGTTAGGCACACTGTGCACACATTATGCAAACCAGCGATAATCGTCCTCTCCAAATGCGCCAGCGCTAAGGCACCACTCATGTCCTTATGAGGGCCGGTTTTGCTGGAAACTGTAGTTCTAATGAACTACAGTATGCACAGAGCAACTGTGAGCTGCTAAGGTAATTAGTATCTAGCATGTCAGAAACATGCAAAGTTACAACAATGATAAAAGTATCCTTGCAGGACTTAAATGTTATCCAGCATTCAGGATGTAATGCGACTGCCTAAGATGAAGCAGTATTAACTAAGGTGTCTGACAATTGCCAAGTATATTTTGGAGTGTTTACTGCTTGGCACAAAAAAGTTCAAAAGCACACAATTCAAATTAAGGTAGCAGATTCTAAACGGGCAGCAGATTCTTGCATGCAAACAAAGATAAGAGGTCCCTTCAAAGCCTCACCGCATTCATACACACAAGATGAAGTGGCCCAGTGGAGCTCCTTTTATAACCGGCCTCTCCAAACGTGCCGGTGTTAATGCACCACTGATGTCGTCATGAGGGCCGGTTATGCTGGGAAATGTAGTTCTAATGAACTACAGTATGCACAGAGCAGCTCTGAACTGCTAAGGTAATATGTATCTAGCGAGGCAGAAACATCCAAAGTTACAAAAATGACAGAAATGCCCTTGCAGGACTGAAATGTTATCCAGCATTCAGGTGGTAATGCTAATAGCTAAGATGTAACAGTATTAAGTAAGGTGTCTGATAATTACAAATTATATTTTGCAGTCCTTACCAAGCCGATGCTCGCATGCAAACAAAGATAAGAGGCCGCTTCAAAGCCTTACCAAATTCATGCATATGTCTAAGGTCAAGGGTTGCAGGACAATAAATAGGAGGAGTTTTAAGGTTTTAGAATGCATAGAGAGACAGCATAGCCAGCAAACCCTCTGTTTGGTAGGAATAACTCTTCTTAAGGATTCTAATGTGGCATCACACACCAGACCAGGACTCTTGATACTGACCTAGGGTGCAGCGCACAATTAAAACAGTTTTACTTTATTTACTAAGAATTCAGATTGAGATGGCACCCAACACGTCTCACACCCCCTTTTACAAATACCCCGGGCCACAATGGACCATGAACCAGACCGGTGGGTGGTAATACAACATTTATTTATTTTAAAATCCAAATTAAATCACACAAATTTAATATTGGGCAGCAATCACCAGTGGGGTGATAATTACACAGTAAATTGATGGAATGCACTTAGTTAGACCTTTTCATGTAAGATAATCACTGCACAATTGAAAGGAAGCACAATTTACTTTTGACTGGCTTTTTAAATGGTATCACAGTTGATCATTCCACCTGCAACACTCCCTCAAAATCCTATTAATCAAACTGTGCATGGATGGGGAGATGAAGCAAGGAGTCAGGTACACTATGCAACAATCGTAACTAAAATCCAACTTACCCCCACTGAATAGGAGCCAACAACTTGATTTAGCTCCCCTGAGAACTGAGCCAAACAGCCTGCAAAATTACTAAATGGTTATTTTACATGCGCGGTTGAATGGTTGAGGTAGAAATGCGTATAACAGTATCAGAGATGTAAGAACACTAGCAAACTACAAAGCAATGTCCTACCAACAGGCATACAGTTCAGAAAATCGACTTGGGAAGGAAAAATACAGTGCAGCCAAATCACACGTGGAGAAATTGCATTTTCTTATTTTCGAAGGTTTAAATGTCAAAACAGCTTGAAAAACGGGTACAACAGACAACATCGGAATGTGGTTTTTATGCTAAGGGACAGATACACATCACAGGAATAATAAGAAAGTGAAAGGGTTACTCTAAATGAATGACAGTATGAGATTCTCAACGGGAAAGGAAATTTGGTTTTAAAAGTGGAAACAGTTGGAACAGGTGGAATCGGTTTGGAAAAGAAATGACAAGTGCTATTACAACTATATTTTGCAACTAGATTATCAAGATGAGAAACACTGCCCGTGGAAAAGGTCAAGCTGCCAGCTTGACCCCCCTCACGCCACACATCTACTTATGGGGGAATGAATTTGTTTATTTCAAATATTACTAAGGATTTATGCAATGGACTATAAGGATAGGGAAAAATGATGCTAACACTTGGCAATCAAGGAACAGGATACACAGAGGGTTCTGATAATTTTAAACAGTTACTAGTGTACTTTCTGTATTACTTATAGGGTTTGAACAAAGGGCAAGGTACCAGAATGGGATATCCTATGTTTTGTTATGGGATGGGGTGATACTTACAATAAGCACTTGAATATGGAATTCTGGACCGCCAACCGGGTATCTGAACAGCGGGGTAAGGGTTTGGTCACGACACAGTGGCACATCGGCTGGATAAAGCAGGTGCAGGGCAAGCAGGTAGCGCTGGATAATCCCAATGAGTATTCAGCCACCTTTCCCCTTTCCCCTTTCTCCCTGGATTAGTGGGATTGTGGTTTGGTTTAATTCTGAAAAGTGGTTCTGCCTGAATAGGAGGGTCTAGATCAGCTATCCCTTTCTTGGTAGTGGAATCTGGAATCTGCAGGGTGAGTATGAAATGCCTGGATCTCTGGATATGCTGAAGCTGGAAATCAGAAGAGTCAGTCCTTTGTCTCTCTGAGTCTCCACCTTTTATAAGGAGGATGACATCACAGGATTATGCTATGGGGCAGACTTTGGCTGGACATGCCTTCAACAACTGGATTGGTCAGGGGTGGCTGTCACTGCCTTCCAGTCAGCCGGTTGGACTTCAGGGACATGGCATCAGTTTTATGGTGTGTGCTTACAATGCGCATGGCCATGCCAAAATCAATTATGACATACATTGCATATTTTGACAGTTGTGGCAATTTTACAAATCACATAGGAAAAGGCCATATTTTACACAGATCTTGTCATTCCAATTCCCAAGTTTCTACTATGTTGTTTAGTCCTTCTAATAATCTTTTGCAGTTTCTGGTGGGAACCATTTCACCTAAAATTCTACAATTATATATGTGTACATATTATAATAGAGCATGTTTGCATTAATTTCCAAAGTTGTACCATGTGTACTTTTCCCAGGAATTACATGGTTCTGCTATTTGCGTCCCCAACATGCTAGGGCAAGCTACAATGTCTTATTTCAATGCCACAAAAAGTACATTCAAACTGTTAAAATTGTTCATTACTGTGTTTTCTGGTTGCAGAAACTAAAGTCTTAAAGTTTATTAAATAAGAAAAGTCTTTTGCCCCAGATGGGCTGGCTTTTTCTTCCAAATATGTGCATTCTTTCCAACCCACATCCAACTGTCAGGCTCTCGTCTTTCCTTAGTCCAGTGTTGACATGGATTTGCCTTTGAAGTTCTTCAGTTTAAGTTGAGGGGGGGTGCCACCAGAAAGTCGCACCTATGTGTCCTGGAAATCCATTGTCCCAGGCTGGGGCACTGCCACATTGCCTGACGAGGGTGCAAGATCCTCCACCCTTGCCTATTCATATGCCCCAGGGGCTGGTCCACTTGGGGGAGGTAGATTCTGTTCCCAGGAAGCAAGGTCCTTTGATGCCAGGGCCTGAAAAAAAACCTGTTCTGCTGGCCTCACAGCACATTTATTTATTTATGTGTCTTTCCTGTTGGAATTAAATAGCCTATATATGTTTTAAAACAAACCCCCATCACATTTCTATGCAAGGACAGGGCCTTATTTCAACATTTCACTTTAAACCGACAGTGGGCCTCATTACAAGTATGGAGGTAGCCATGCCGCTTTTAGCGGCATGGCTACCCCCATACCAGGTACCGGGTCCGGGTTCCTTGAATAAGGAAATACCGGGACATTCTGACCTTGGAGGGTCCGGTATTTCCCCATTCAAGGGACCCGGACCCGGTACATCCCCATTCCCATTTGAGCCCCCATAGGGCTCAATGGGAATGGGGAGGATGCTAACAACGGGGCCGTTAATGACAGGCCCATTGTTAGCATCCTTGTCTGCTCACGGGACCCGCTAAGGACGTCTAGTTTTACCAGTCGTCCTTAGAGGGACCCCCGAGCAGACCTCGTGATGAGGCGGTAGGGGGTTAACGGCTCCAGCAGCTCTACCAGCACCGTTAGCCCCCTACCTCCTGGGTCGTAATGAGGTCCATTGTCTTGTTTGTAAAACACCATTTTACACGTGGGTTAATGTTCCTGGGCTGTCACTTTACAATGTGGCCTTCCTCGCATCCATTTTCTAAACTTTTCCAAAGCCCTAGTCATGTTTCTAATGCACAGGCATCTGTTCAAATAAAAGCTCCTTTGAAACTGACATGAGCTAGGAGAGAGATAGGGCATTTTGGAAGAGTTTGCCTGTGATATTTTGTTGCAAAATAGTAAAACCCTTGCCGCACAGCTTGGAGTCCAGTTCTTTGCTATTTCACAGATCTCGCCTGACACAGCCTGTCATTCAGTGAGTAATGCCCCCATTTGCTGGAGCACAACCGGAATATGGATGAACATAGCTGGGTCTTACAGGTACCAGATTATGTACAGTTGAATGGATGGACAGGGCATCAGTGTGCAGTCATTTTTAAATGCAGAATGCTTCCTTTTTCACTGGGAAATTCTGAGCTGGCAGCATAGCAGCGCTGCCATTGACTTCTTTTCTCTGGTGCAAATGAAGAAATTACTGGCAGCAATTCTCAAGTTGTTCTGTGTTTCCTCTTGCCCCATATGTGTCTGGTGAGATGGTGCAGCCATTATTTTGGTGACTGCAAAACACAGTTTTAAGGCAAGGTGATAGTGCCCAACAGAGCCAGCGCAGCCATTCTGCTGGTAACTTTTGAAGTGTAGTTTGGTGAGGCAGGGGAGTTCTGCTGGGCTGTTAAATGTACCCCACACTCTAATGGGACCCTGACACTGTGAAGAACACACCAAATTAAAATTAAAGCACATATAGATCAGGCGACATGTGAAATAATGAAAAAGTACCTAATAACTTGAACGTGAAGAATGATGTTAATTGATTTTTACATATTCAGTGTATAATTGATAATTCCCTAATTGATTATGGTCCTTAGACCATATCAATGTTCTTAATTTTGTGTTAATATTTATTGAATTTGAAAGGAGTGTCTAATGGTTACAACCTACCTCTTCTGATCTTGGCAGATCATTTTGTCAAGGACTTAGCTATTTCAATGCTGAGAGCATAACTCACAGCCATTTGGGTTTTTGGGAAACCTTGTGGTGTCATCAATGAGGGCCTTGAAGGATTACAAGGGAAACCCTTTGAGTCATTGGCCAGGATCCAATTAAATAGTGCAAAAAAAGGGGGTGTCTTGGAAACTCTCTACCAGCACGAACACAGCCCATTGACTTGTTCTTGAGTGGATGGCCCCTGGGAGAGTCTCAACCAAGTCTTTAGCTCACTGTTCTTTTCACAGAGAAGAAATTTCCCCGCATATCAGTCTTTGTCCTGCCCAGGGGCAGTCCAGCACCGAAATGCTAGGCAATTCTCCTCTGAACAAGAGTACCACAGCAACCCCATACACGTGTTTCAGCCTGGTTGGGCATCATCAGTGAGGTGAAGCTGCGCCTCTCTAAGAACAGTGAGCAAGGGGTCCACGTCTGGATCGCCCTGGTAACTTAGGGTTAGACCCTAAGTTAATTTATGCAAAAAAAGGGGGTGTCTGGGAAACTCTCTACCAGCACGAACACAACCCATTGACTTGTTCTTGGGTGGATGGCCCCTGGGAGAGTCTCAACCAAGTCGTCAGCTCACTGTTCTTTTCACAGAGAAGAAATTTCCCCGCATATCAGTCTTTGTCCTGCCATGGGGCAGTCCAGCACCGAAATGCTAGGCAATTCTCCTCTGAACAAGAGTACCACAGCAACCCCATACACGTGTTTCAGCCTTGTTGGACATCATCAGTGAGGTGAAGCTGCGCCTCTCTAAGACCAGTAAGCAAGGGGTCAACGTCTGGATTACCCTGGTAACTTAGGGTTAGACCCTAAGTTAATTTATGCAAAAAAAGTGGGTGTCTGGGATTCCCAGACCCCCCTTTGTTTTGCATGAATTAACTTTGGGTTTCACCCTAAGTTAACAGGGCGATCCAGACGTGGACCCCTTGCTCACTGTTCTTAGAGAGGCAATAGTTTCACCTCACTGATGATGCTCAACTAGGCTGAAACATGTGTATGGGGTTACTGATGGTATTCTTGTTCAAAAGCGAATTGCCTAGCATTTTGGCGTTGGACTGCCCCTGGGCTGGACGAAGGCTGATATGCGGGGACATTTTTTCTCTGTGAAAGGGACAGTGAGCTAAAGACTTGGTAGAGTCTCTCCCAGGGGTTATTCACCCAAGAACAGGTCATTGGGCTGTGTTCGTGCTGGTAGAGAGATTCCCAGACCCCCCTTTGTTTTGCATGAATTAACTTTGGGTTTCACCCTAAGTTAGCAGGGCGATCCAGACGTGGACCCCTTGCTCACTGTTCTTAGAGAGGCAACAGTTTCACCTCACTGATGATGCCCAACAAGGCTGAAACACGTGTATGGGGTTACTGATGGTACTCTTGTTCAAAGGAGAATTGCCTAGCATTTCGGCGCTGGACTGCCCCTGGGCTGGACGAAGGCTGATATGCGGGGACATTTTTTCTCTGTGAAAGGGACAGTGAGCTAAAGACTTGGTAGAGTCTCTCCCAGGGGTTATTCACCCAAGAACAGGTCATTGGGCTGTGTTCGTGCTGGTAGAGAGATTCCCAGACCCCCCTTTGTTTTGCATGAATTAACTTTGGGTTTCACCCTAAGTTAACAGGGCGATCCAGACGTGGACCCCTTGCTCACTGTTCTTAGAGAGGCAACAGTTTCACCTCACTAATGATGCCCAACAAGGCTGAAACACGTTTATGGGGTTACTGATGGTACTCTTGGTCAAAGGAGAATTGCCTAACATTTCGGCGCTGGACTGCCCCTGGGCAGGACAAAGGCTGATATGCGGGGAAATTTCTTCTCTGTGAAAGGGACAGTGAGCTAAAGACTTGGTAGAGTCTCTCCCATGGGTTATTCACCCAAGAACAGGTCATTGTTCGTTCTGGTAGAGAGATTCCCAGAAACACGTGTATGGGGTTACTAATGGTACTCTTGTTCAAAGGAGAATTGCCTAGCATTTCGGCGCTGGACTGCCCCTGGGCAGGACAAAGGCTGATATGCGGGGAAATTTCTTCTCTGTGAAAGGGACAGTGAGCTAAAGACTTGATAGAGTCTCTCCCAGGGGTTATTCACCCAAGAACAGGTCATTGGGCTGTGTTCGTGCTGGTAGAGAGATTCCCAGACCCCCCTTTGTTTTCCAATTAAATAGTGTTTCAATTAAAATTAGGTTACTTGCTATCATATTGACTATCATATCGGCATGGTGTCTTAATGAAGCAGGGGCATTAGCCTATCCCTGAGATTGCATGCTAATAATGAAGTCCTAAAACCATCTCTCTATTTTTTCCAAAAGGAACCTTTGTTTTAACTGGATCAGGAGATTATCCTCCCCTTATTTTATCTGATAGATCAACAAGATTGCCTGGATGTGGGATGTGCTGTCAGAATTCACTTGGACAAGATGGCAGCATTTGGAATAGGTGAATCAGGGGGTGTATTGCTGTGGCATCTGCGCAATGTGTTCATTTGCCTTTCATGTTCTGGGCCATGAAATCAGTGGCATAGTGACCTTCTCGGCAGACACATAGAGGTGTTAAATGATCAACATGTGTAGAGCTTCTACATGGTACACTCCCTCTACATGCCTCCTTCAACACAAGGTGAACAATGATATGAACATTCACTTTGAGTTTGGTGTTCTACAGACTACCACTTCTGTATTAGATGACTACCATCAAGAGCTCAAGTCGAGGGTACACGCAGGGGATGGGGGGCGGAGTCCACCCACTTTATTGAGAGGGTCGACTCAGTCCCCCCCCCAGCTAAAATGAGAAAACATTGGCTGTCCTCTCTGAATTTATGAATGAAAGCCAATCCCATGGTCAGGTTTGTAGGCCGGACACTTCACCAATGCACTATATAACCTGAAGGAAAATAACAAACAACTAAAGCTGAAATGTCCTAGGGGAAACAAGGGTATTTGTTCTTGCAGTTTGAAACATGCACACCTTACTTTTTCAAAAACACTATTAGAAGAAAATATCCTCTCTTGGTTTTGTGTGTGTGTTGATTTTATGAAAGGCAAAGGCCATTCCTCCTCCATAAATGTGCATATTTTACCGTGCTGTGCTAATTTCTGGCAACGTCGCATCCCATTGCATTTGTTGAGGAGTCCCCCACTTTAATTTTTAGGGCTTGACCCCTGCGTGCCATCAAATACGTGTTTGCTGCTTTTGGAGTCTTTCATTTGCTACATAGGTATAACATTGTTATACATTCTGGTGGCTTGGTAAATTCTCTGTGAATGTAGGATTGAGACAAGAAAGAAGGAAACACGTGAATTAATCCATAGGTTACTTACTGGCACTGTTCATTACACTTAGCCCTTCTGTGCCTTGTCACAGTCCTCGTCCCTGCCTCCCCCTCTGGAGCAGCCACAGACATTGATCCGTTGGCTTGAAAATATTCTAAAGAAGCAGTGGATATGGTGCCCTCAAACGGGAGGAGTCATACAGGCCAACATCGGATTCATAAAGAAACGTATAACTAAAGCAAGGCGGTCTGAAAATGTGCAAGTAAGGAATCTGGATTTAGAGCCATACATTGGGGGTGAATGCAAACACGTGTCGGTCTGGATGTTTGCTAATGTTACTAATTGTGGGGATTGTGTACTGAAGTGGCTGCACATTCATGCGGGCATGCTGTGCATGTGCAGTGGTGGTGTGTGCACTCACGCCTGCACACTCTTCATCGTAAGAAAGTGGTTAATGTACTCAGTTCTTGGGCGTTATTTTGCATTGACATCATAGTCCAGAGACAATCCACCGAATTGAAAAACAGAGTGAAATGGATTTCAATAGTGCCCATTGTTGCAAATCTCATGTGCGTGCATCATCTGTGCTCTGTACACGGTGGAAATATGTGGCAGATCCACACGTGCACTGGCCAGCCAACCAACTGTCCCTGCTAATTCCGGACAAAGGGCAGAATGTGCCAGAACCAGCTCAACCACCTGACTAAGTATTAATAAGGCAATATTCTGTGCCCATTGGGGTGGGCTCAGAATGAGCTCTTATGTTTTCTTTCCTTCTGCAATCACCAAATGTGTATTATTGATTAAGTAATAGAACGCCTAACGTTTCAACACAGAGAAACTGATCATTTGGTTGTGCATTCTATGTAAAAGGCAATTAATATGTATCGAGGAATCATTTTAGAAAATGCCATTCATCTATTTACGTTCATTTAACAACAGTTACCAATTATGTCAGCACCGTAAAATGTGCAAAGCCGCTCTATAATGCATTCATTGATTAGTCAGCGTATGTTCAATGCTTTTTTTTATTTATTGTTATTGTTTTTTCATTATTGTGTCAACCTCTACGATAGCAATTGTTCAGGAAAAAATGGTACGCTGATTAGTTTCATTTATCATTCTTAGAGTTTGTTCCTACACATTACGTAGTCATTGGTGGGAACAATTCAATAACGTAATCAGATGATTAATTTTCTCCCTCAGAAAACATATGACTACGTATCTCGGATCTATATCGCTGTGTGTCATTAGTAAATGGAAAGCAACACAATGGAACAAACTGTGGTAGACACCTACCACACCATTCTTTTTTGATAGCTATAATATTCCTTCATTCTGACCAGTGCAGAAAACATAATCGGCCTCATTACGAGTTAGGCGTTAAGTGGTAACAGTGCCGGTAACTGAATTACTGCCAACTTTACCACTACTTCAAATTATGAGCTTGGGTTTTTAGGTGAGGATTTACCTTACGGAAAACCTTGGAGGAAAATCTTCCCACGCAATGACGAAAAATCGGCTGGATTGGCGGATGACACGGTAATTTCATAAAATTGTGCTGTGCCTGGTAAACACAGCGCATAACTTGACTAAGACCTTGTCAGCATGCTTCACTGCCTCACCGGCCCTGTGATGCATGCCACTTACGGCACACCCTCTGTTGCCAAACGCTGTCTGTATTTTTCTACTACAAACGAGCAGTTCGCTGACTCACTTTATTCCAATGTCCCTTTAGGACTTCGAATAGGACTATTGCCCTTATGCAATTATGCAGGTTCAGCTAGAAGACTTCACAAAGTTTAAGAATGGATTTTTGCGATCTTTCTCTACTACCTGGCACCAGGTAATTTAGATCTTTATACACTGCATATTGATCTTCAAACCGATAGGGGACTCCTACCCCGGTGCAATATCACCTAGTCTAATCATGAGCTTTTCTCTATTCTCTTTAGCCACCTCAAGAGACTTTGAGAATATTCACTGTATACGTGACAGCTGACATAAAATAGCTTCCCAAGACACCTTCAATTATCTATAGGTAGGTGTAAACCTGCAGTTTCTTGTCATCCCAATCTAATAGGGTTCCTGATCAAACTTTTGTACTGATTTTATCCTTGATTTTTAGACAATGTCTACACGCCCCTTGACAACAAAACCCCTTTCTGTCCTGAGGAAAGTTTGGGCCACTGTACAAACTGTGTCACTCAGAGAGTGTTTTGCAAAATTGTATCTGAACCAGAAACACACAATGTGTCGACAGTAGAAATGTGCTGCTAATATTTTACAGTACATAGAATAACACTGTCAGGGTAATTCATAGAATTTCGCACAAAAGTGGCGCACGCGGCTGGCGCACAGTGTGCGCGTGTGAATGTCTGCGCCAGCCGCGTGCGCTAAAATCAATTTCCGCGCACAGCGTATTCATGGATTTTAGCCTCCAAAACCAGCCGTGGCGCAGAGTGGCGCAGCGACCCTGCAGCAGTGCCAGTTACGCCCCCAAGAAAGCCCTCGCGCAAGGAAAAGCCATCAAAATTCCCAATTCAGCACAAAGGGCTGCGCTAACCCTGGACCAGTTTACAGGGCTGCCAAACAGCAAACGCCAAGCGGGGAACGTGTATTAATGGTGCACGTGAAGTTTCACACGTGAAAGGGCCTGTGCGAGTGGGGTACGTGTATTACTGTGGTTTGCGGGAAGTTTCACACACAATTTCAGCAGGGTAAGTGTATTACGGGGTTTGCTGGAACTTTCACACGTGAAAGGGCCTGTGCGAGTGGGGTACGTGTATTACGGGGGTGCGCAGGAAGTTTCACACGCCATTGGCCTGGGTACGTGTATTTCAGGGGTGCGCAGGAAGTTTCACACGCGATTGGCAAGGGTACGTGTATTTCAGGGGTGCGCGGGAAGTTTCACACGCGATTGGCCTGGGTACGTGTATTTCAGGGGTGCGCGGGTGTTAGGGAGAATTCTCTGTTTAGGCTGAATTTCCTAACCTAGTGAGTCCCCCAGCAGCTTTGCTGGATTTCTGGAGTTTGTTTTTTCCATCCTGCCAAGAGTGAGACTCTTTTTCTCCCACTCTTGGACATGAATGTGGTTAATTCCTTTGAATGTCAATGTGTTCTATGGGCTATGGGGTCTTTTAATCCATAGGGTCTCATATGTTTTACTATGTGTGTTACACCGCACCCTCTGTGCCGTAACACTGGGGCATCCTAGAGGATCCCCACCATAGACTCCATACCCTGGGACTGACAACTGTCTCCCAGGGCATGTAAAGTCACCATTGGCTTTACTAGACCTAAATTTACTAACAGAACTAGTACAAACCATCCTATTGTGAACGTACTAGTAGGGGTAATTTGATTACTCCTGGGTCTGTTATTCGAGGGGGCACTGTCCCGTCCCCCCACGTTGAGTTTTGGCTGTTGGCAGTGGAAACTACTCATTATATTCAACCCCGAATATAACTCTATGGGATTCTTCCCATTGTTGGAGGTTAATACTCTTTCTCGTTAATCTCTAACATACCACCGGTTTATTTATCTTAAATAAATCTATCGGTTGGTATTTTCTGCCAGAACTCGTTTTTTAAAATGGCGTCTGTGTTCGTCTCTGTGACTCCTAAACCAAAGGTTGAGCCCTTTGTTCCACTTTTGGCGGGCTTCTGTACAGAGGCCCTCCAAAGTGGTGCCATTCTGTCTGGGTACCACAGGGGGTGTGGGAGGGGGTTTAGGCACCCTGGACTGAGTTGCCTTGCCAACTCAAGTCGCACTCTGGTGTGATTGGCCCAAGTGGTGAGCCACCCCGCTCACCACTTAGCGTGTTTTCATTGACAGCTAGGCTGAATGAATGGGGGTTTTCTGCTAAAAGCAGGGCTTTTGGGACTGGATCTTCAGAAGTCGCCACAGGACCTAAGAATCCGACGAGGGTAAAGCTGAGCCGACCTGCAACGACGACACCTCCGGTGGAGCCCTGCTGAACCGACCTACCACTTCCCGACGACAGAGGAGATCTCCCCGCCGGAGAGTCTTTCCCCTGACTGGTGGGAACAACCAGTCCCCTTTGCTTTTTCTTCATTCCAGGACGTAGTGGTCGAATTGCCCGTGCTGAGCACCCCGGCAACCGGATAGCCACTAACTCCTGTACTGCAACCAAAAGGTGGTGCCTTGTGACAGAGCACTCCGCGGCTGGTCTCTTCCCTGGTGGTGCAACGATCTTCAACTTTCCCTTCGACAATGAGATCATCACTTATCTTGGCAAAGCCCCGACTTGCATCCACCACCAGGAACAACTGCCCCCGCCGGAGCTGTCTCTCCACATACAAGGTACCGTGTCCACCTGGCTTCCCTTGTGCCGGTTAGCGTGAGGTGTCTTAATCCTTGCCTCTCCATTGGGTCGCCTCCAAGCCTTCTTAACTTTCTGCTCTGAACTGGTCCAATCTTTCTATAACAATTTGCGACAAAGACTCAAAGTGCATTTCCACTGTGATACTTTTTGGGACATATCGCCTTGCCTCCCTCCGAGTGGACCTGGCATCTGAACTTTGCGATCTACAGTAGACCCTGCCTTACTTGCCTTGCATTTGTTCGTAAAAGTGTTGGTACCGAGTTGATTTCATACCTTGCCTTTTCTCTCCCGTCCTAACGAATATTAGAGTGCCATCTGGGTTAAAGCATTCACCTCTGTCTGCAAATAAGTGGTGCCGTTGAACCCAGACTTGTCGAACTATTGTTACGGGGATTGATTTACTTATAGTAATTGTGATTGAAGTTGTTTGCCGTATTAGTGCCAGTGTGTTTTCCATAGATGTGTTTTTATAAATAAATAACTATATATCTTTACACCGAAGCTCTGTTCCGTGTTTGCTTGTTCTACTGTGTAAATTGCCCTATTTTGTATCCTCCATATACTGCCTAACTCTTCTTGAGGGAAGTCTGACTGCTCAGCCACAGCTACCAAGTGAATCTGTGTGGTACAGACTGCTACCAAGTGGGTTTACTGCCAAACACCTGTAGTCCTAAATCTTTTGCAGTGTCCCAGAGGGAACTGCACAGTTTTCCGCCTAACAGTGGGATGTTTCACACGTGATTGGCCTGGGTACGTGTATTTCAGGGGTGCGCAGTAATTTTCACACGCGATTGGCCTGGGTACGTGCATTTCAGGGGTGCGCGGTAAGTTTCACACGCGATTGGCCTGGGTACGTGTATTTCAGGGGTGCGCGGGAAGTTTCACACGCGATTGGCCTGGGTATGAGTATTTCAGGGGTGCACAGGAAGTTTCACATGCGATTGGGCTTGGTACGTGTATTTCAGGGGTGCGCAGGAAGTTTCACACGCGATTGGGCTGGTATGTGTTTTTCAGGTGTGTGCGGGAAGTTTCACACGCGATTGGGCTGGGTACGTGTATTTCAGGAGTGCGCGGGAAGTTTCACACGTTATTGGCCTGGGAAAGTGTATTTCAGGGGTAAGAGGGAAGTTTTACATGCGATTGGCCAGGGTACGTGTATTTCGGGGGTAAGCGGGAAGTTTCACACGCGATTAGAGCAGGGTACATGTATTACTGGGCTGCGCATGAAGTTTCACACGCGATTTTGCTGTCAGAGCAGGGAACGCGTATTTCGGGGGTGCGCGGGGAGTCCTAAACATGAATTGGCAGTGTGGGTCATCCCAGGTGTCCCCTCTACCCCTTCCACGGCCCCTGCAGGCAGCCCACACCACAGGGGACTACCCTGCACCCCTGGTCATGTCCCGCAGGCAGCCCATCCACCATGGGCATGCCTCCAAGCCACATGTCACGTTAGAATATGATCACCAACTCATGTCTCCCAGCACCCCCACCCCCCAGCAGTGACAGGCACCTGCCAACAGGCCCCCACTCATGTCCCCCTGCACCCCCACCCCCCAGCAGTGAGGGGCACCTGCCAGCAGGCCCCAACACATGTCCCCCAGCCTCCCACCCCCCAGCATTGACAGGCACCTGCCAGCAGGCCCCGACACATGTCCCACAGCACCCCCACCCCCAGCAGTGAGGGGCACCTGCCAGCAGGCCCCCTCTCATGTCCCCCTGAACTCCCACCCCCCAGCAGTGAGGGGCACCTGCCAGCAGGCCCCGACACATGTCCCCCAGCCCCCCCACCCCCTCAGCATTGACAGGCACCTGCCAGCAGGCCCTGACACATGTCCTTCAGCACCCCCACCCCCCAGCAGTGAGGGGCACCTGCCAGCAGGCCCCCGACACATGTCCCCCAGCCCCCCCACCCCCCCAGCATTGACAGGCACCTGACAGCAGGCCCCGACACATGTCTCCCAGCACCCCCACCCCCCAGCAGTGAGGGTCACCTGCCAGCAGGCCCCCACTCTTGTCCCCCAGCCCCCCACCCCCCAGCATTGACAGGCACCTGCCAGCAGGCCCGACACATGTCCCCCAGCACCCCCACCCCCCAGCAGTGAGGGGCACCTGCCAGCAGGCACCCACTCATGTCCCCCAGCCCCCCCCCCATGCCCCCAGCATTGACAGGTACCTGCCAGCAGGCCCTGGCACATGTCCTCCTGCACCCCCACCCCCCCAGCAGTGAGGAGCACCTGCCAGCAGGCCCCCACTCATGTCCCCCACCCCCCCACCCCCCAGCAGTGAGGGGCACCTGCCAGCAGGCCCCCACTCATGTCCCCCAGCACCCCCACCCCCAGCAGTGCAGGGCACCTGCCAGCAGGCCCCCACACATGTCCCCCAGCACCCCCACCCCCCAGCAGTGCAGGGCACCTGCCAGCAGGCCCCCACTCATGTCCCACTCATGTCCCCCAGCACCTCCACCCCCCAGCAGTCAGGGGCACCTGCCAGCAGGCATTGACAGGCACCTGCCAGCAGGCCCGACACATGTCCCCCAGCACCCCCACCCCCCAGCAGTGAGGGGCACCTGCCAGCAGGCTCCCACTCATGTCCCCCTGCACCCCCTCCCCCCAGCAGTGAGGGTCACCTGCCAGCAGGCCTGCACTCATGTCCCCCAGCCCCTTCACACCCCAGCATTGAGGGGCACCTGCCAGCAGGCCCCCACTCATGTCCCACTCATGTCCCCCAGCACCCCCATCCCCCAGCAGTGCAGGGCACCTGCCAGCAGGCCCCCACACATGTCCCCCAGCACCCCCACCCCCCAGCAGTGCAGGGCACCTGCCAGCAGGCCCCCACTCATGTCCCACTCAAGTCCCCCAGCACCCCCACCCCCCAGCAGTCAGGAGCACCTGCCAGCAGGCCCCCACTCATGTCCCCCTGCACCCCCAGACCTCAGTAGTGAGAGGCACCTGCCAGCAGGCCCCCACTCATGTCCCCAGCACCCCCACCCCCCAGCAGTGCAGGGCACCTGCCAGCAGGCCCCCACACATATCCCCCAGCACCCCCAGACCTCAGTAGTGAGGAGCACCGGCCAGCAGGCCCCCACTCATGTCCTCCTGCACCCCCATCCCCCAGCAGTGCAGGGCACCTGCCAGCAGGCCCCCACTCATGTCCCACTCATGTCCCCAGCACCTCCACCCTCAGCAGTCAGGGGCACCTTCCAGCAGGCCCCCACTCATGTTCCCCTTCACCCCCACCCCCCAGCAGTGAGGGGCACCTGCCAGCAGGCCCCCACTCATGTCCCCCAGCCCCCCACGCCTCCAGCATTGACAGGCAACTGCCAGCAGGCCCCGGCACATGTCCCCCAGCAACCCCACCCCCCAGCAGTGAGGGACACCTGCCAGCAGGCCCCCACTCATGTCCCCCTGCACCCCCACCCCCCAGCAGTGAGGTGCACCTGCCAGCAGGCCTGAACTCATGTCCCATAGCCCCCTCATCCCCCAGCAGTGAGGGGCACCTGCCAGCAGGCCCCCACTCATGTCCCACTCATGTCCCCCAGCACCCCATCCCCCAGCAGGGCAGGGCACCTGCCAGCAGGCCCCCACACATGTCCCCCAGCACCCCCACCCCCCAGCAGTGTAGGGCACCTGCCAGCAGGCCTGCACTCATGTCCCCAGCTCCCTCACCCCCCAGCATTGAGGGGCACCTGCCAGCAGACCCCACTCATGTCCCACTCATGTCCCCCAGCACACCCATCCCCCAGCAGTGCAGGGCACCTGCCAGCAGACCCCCACACATGTCCCCCAGCACCCCCACCCCCAGCAGTGCAGGGCACCTGCCAGCAGGCCCCCACTCATGTCCCCCAGCACCCCCACCCCCCAGCAGTGAGGGGCACCTGCCAGCAGGCCCCCACTCATATCCCCCAGCACCCCCACCCCCCAGCAGTGAGGGGCACCTGCCAGCAGGCCCCCACTCATGTCCCCCAGCACCCCCACCCCCCAGCAGTAAGGGGCACCTGCCAGCAGGCCCCGACACATGTCCCCCAGCCAACACATCATCACAATCCAGATCCCTGGCTCTTATGGCCACCTAAATCCCACCCCACGCCACTCCAGTCCAAACACCCAACCAAGCTTTACATCCACTCCAAATTGAAATCCCCGTTACATGATAGATCACAAATAAGCAGTATGCGCATGAGTACTAGTCTGTCAGACCTACACAATGGCAACACATGACTGAGAAAACCCACATTGTGACATGCATGAAACCAATGAGAGAAGACCACACGTTGAAGTAAGAAACAAAAATGTATTCAAGTCAAAATGAAGGGAATGAAATCAAAACACATAATAATGCCAATAATAATCAAAATGCAGCATGTCCCAAAAAATGAAAAATAAATAAAATGAGAATCCAAATTACTCCAAATGAAAATGTGTCCAAAGTCACCGTCCAACAAAGCAAATCCAAAGGGAAAGAAAAGCGTAATATCCATTGCTCCATGGTGAAAAAAAAAAAAGATGAAGGAGAAAAATCCACTGTAAAACTATGTACAAATAGCAAATCCAGGGTCCATGAGCCCAACGACATAAATTAAACCTACAATGAAACCTACCTAATTACTAACTATATACAAAAATGTGGGGCATAGTCCATGCACCCCAAATTAAAGAAAAAGGAAATGAAACTTAACACTAAAGAACTATATACAATGGCGGCGGGCAAGTCCAACGGCTCACTTGTTGATGTCATGGGCCAGGGCATCATCAAACTCCTGTTCAATGTCTTGGAGGCGGGCCTGTTCACTGGCCCCGAGGTCTCGCAGGGATAATGCCATGTCCACCTCCAACTCCCTGCGAATTCCCTCGAGGCACTCAGCCCGCCTCAGCGCCCTGCGCATGGAGTTCTCCGCCCTGACCATTGTGAGCCGTGCCTCCTCCGCCCGCCGCCGCGCCGCACCTATCTGCTGGCCCAACCTCTGCCACATCGAAGACACCCCCATTCCAAGGTCCTCCTGCCCTCCGGCCTATGCCTGCCCCTCTGATGTAGATGGCCCCGAGCCATGATGCCTCCCACGTTGAGCCTGCCACTGCCTCCGACGCAACTGCCTCTTAAAGCACGATGGCATCCAGGATGATGGAATCAACCGACGCCGTCATGCACGTGTCCTGCCCGATGATGCCGGCACATCCTCCATCTGCTGGGGTCCAGTTGCTGGGGTGTCCACCCCTACTGGACCTCCGACTCCCGACTGTGGCAGGGATGGGATCCCCACCGAGCTGGCTGCGTTGGTCAGGGCAGGTCCACAGGGGGCCCCAGTGGTATCTGGCCGGAAGACGGCATGGAGAACGACTGGCGCATAGTCTCCACAGAGGAAGAGAGGGCAGCCAGAGTGGCCGACACATGTACAAAACCCCCGACATGGGCACTCCCAACTGGGCCACGTTGGCACGCTGCTCTTCGCGATGACGTGCGTGCTCCCCCCCAGAAGCACGCACGTCATCACGAATGTCACGAGTGCACAACGCGACACCAATCAGGACCGTCTCCATACGGTCAGGGGTCCCCTCGTCCGCAGGTAGAGGAGTGTCAGATGACATGGACATCCCCCCTACCTGCGGACGGGCCTGGGAGGGGGCATCCCTGCTGGTGCATGGTGGTGCAGTCACAGTGTCAGGGACAGTGACATGCACAGGACCCTCCACGGCGACCTGTGCTGCCTCCTGCCCATTCCCCTGGACTGCATCACTTGTACCAGTGGTACCACCCCCACCAGGCCCCATGTGCGGCTCAGTAGCGGCCTCCTCCTCCTCTGTGGAAACCACCAACCTGGATGGCTCCACACCGTCTTCCGCCATTGCAAGCCCCTGTGGGGGCTCACCCACCCCTTCCGCTGCAGCCGTAGTGGTAGACGCAGCACCAGTCCCCTCACTCCCGGACAATGGTGATTTCTGGGAGGGTGACTAGGCCTTACGTCACCGGCCGGTGGGGGCATCCCGCCGCTTTGCTCCACAGCGCTGTCTCCGCCCTCTTCATCACTTGCCGCTGTGTAGAGGGAGACATAGAACACAAGCATCAGGGTACTGTACAATGGTCCCTTAGACAGGAAGCAATAGCAAATGAGTGGCACTGTCAAACATCAATTCCATCATGTCCCTCCACAACACATATGGGTCAGTGCAGGCAAAACACATGCAGTAACAGGCATGGCGTATGCTATGAACATTAGCATACATGTCCAAGGGACTCTTGAAACATACATTGCTGGTTTCGAAACTCACATGCATCATGAGTCATGCCTATCATATGCACACACTTTTTCAACGTAGATCATCCATCTGGCCTTGTACACCACAGACACAGTGGATACAAGGATGAGCAGGCTGCATCAGTGAATCTGAACATTGTCACAGATATGTGTCATGCATCCATGGCATTTACAAGTCACAGACACGCAAGTCAGACACACAGACATGGACACCATACATGTCCATGACAGCAGCACCCATCTCTCACACCCCGTCCATGTCCAATAACAGAGACAGCCATGCATTAATGTGCACATGCACCAACCATGTGGTTCACACATTACTGGTCTCACATGCATGACCATGATGTCCCTGCACACACACATACATACATGGCCTATGTCACACATACAGGCAAGTATCAGACAAAAAGCACCCTGCAACATGCCCTGTCCCACACAGCAATGCTTGGCCACTTACCGCTCGACTCCAGACGGGTCTGCCTCCGAAGGATCTGGGTGTGGAGCGCTGGGCCTACGCGTTCCAGGACCCTCATCTGGATGGTACTCATGCTGCCCCGGCCCCCTCCACGAGGCGCCAGGCCTTTATGAGGGTCCTGGACCTTAAGTCCTCCCAGCGCTTCTTGACTTGCTTGATGTTGCAGGTTGCCAACCCCTCCGCGTTGATGGCAACCACAAAGTCGTCCCAGATCCTATCCCATCCTTCCTTGTTGGCGCTTGATGTTCCGAAGAGGGCATCATAATGCCCCAGGACATGCTCCACCAGGACACCAACTTCCTTCTGACTGAAGCTGGTGGCCCTCTGCCCCTCTGGCTGGGGGTCGCCAGTGGTCTCAGATGGTGTTTTCCCTGACATGGCGACCCCCGAGGCAGGCGTGGGTGGGCAACTGTGTCCTGGGGCTGGGCTGTGGAGCGATGGTATCCCAGTCGGGAGTCTTCTGTTCCAGCAGGGGTGGACACAGCTATTGGACCCCTGCAGATGGCTGATGTGCAGGCACCAAATAGCAGGGCACGTGGGTAGCAGGCAGTCAGGCAGCAGCAGATGGTAGGTGGGAGCGTGCTCAGGGCTCTGGGGTGCAGGAAAATGGCCTTCAGGGCAGGAGCGTGGTCTTCCGTGTGTTTTCGCGTGGCCAGCTTGATACGGAGTGATTTGGCACTTGAAAAAAGTGCACGTCATCATGTAATTCGAGGAAAGGCCCTTAGCGCGTAAGGACTTGAGGTCGAGGACCCTCATAAAGGCCCGGTGCCTGGTGGAGGAGGGCCGGGGAAGCATGAGTACCATCCAGATGAGGGTCCTGGAACGCGTAGGCCCAGTGCTCCACGCCCAGAACCTTCAGAGGCAGACCCGTCTGGAGTCGATCGGTAAGTGTACATGCATACTGATTGTAAGCTGTGCGTGTGGTGGTGTGCCAGTAGTGTGCAGGTTGCACATGTTGTTTTGTAGGGTCATGTATGGATGTGTATGTACAGGGCCGTGAGGATGACACATGCGAGTCCTCTCATGTGTGAGACACATGGATGGAATATGTGTGGGTAAGCATGCAGGCCAAATGCAGATGTGTGAGCACACATGTTTGAATGACTGTGTATGTAGGTTGTCAAGGTTGTGGTGTCATGCATGGATGTTGGTTCCAGCTGCATGTATCTGCACTGCGTACATTTGCATGTATGTGTATCTGACAAGTGTGCAACTGTGATGCAACATGGATGCACGTGACACTGATATGTAGAAGGATGAATGGCAGATGTGACATGTATGGCGATCTCATCACTGCAACAGTTGGAGGAGATGTAGACGTGCATGTAAGTGTGGCGGTGTGTGTGCATGTCCAGTGCACTCCTTGTGTTTCATGTGTTGTCAGGCTGACCTTTGGCTGTTCATGCTGTTGTATGTGTATGGATGGTGCTGCCTGGTGCAATATTGCTGTTGAAATCTTCATGTGTATGAGTTAAAATGACATGTGTGTCGTGGAGTGTGATGCCGTGTCTGTAGTTAAACAATGCCACTCATGTGCAACTGTCATGTGTGTATCAGTCCATTGTACAGTGCCCTGATGCCTGTGTTTTATCTCTCCCTGTATGCAGTGTCAATTGATGAAGAGGGCGGAGAGGGTGCTGTGGAGCACAGCGGCAGGGATCGTCCCGCCAGCCGGAGACGCAAGGCCCGGCTCCCCTCCCAGGTTGTCATCTTGTCGGGGAGTGAGGAGTCCGGTGCTGCGTCCCAGGCCGCAGCTGCCGATGGAAGGTCCAAGAGGCGGAGGTCGGAGTTGGACTCCTCGGCAGCAGAAGGGGCAGCTGAGACCCCACAGGGTGCGACGGAGGAAGATGGCACGGAGTCATCCAGGTTGGTGGGAGGTTTTGTGGAGGAGGAGGCCGTGCAAGGGACAGACACGGGGTCTGGAGGTGGGGATTCCACTGGTGCTAGTGGTGCAGTGCAGGGGCAGGGACAGGAGGCAGCACAGGCCACCGTGGAGGTACCTGTGTGTAATCCTGTCCCCGATCCTGTGACAGCATCATCCCGCACCAGCAGGGATGCCTACGTCCAGACCCGTTTTCAGGGAGGGGATCCGCTTACAACAACTGGCCTTCCTCTCCCTGCGGACGTGGCTATCCGGAACCGGGTTGAGCCTGTCCTGGGTAGGGTGGCGTTGCGTCAATGGGCCATGCAAGGTGACCTGCAGTCTTTTCATGAGGAGGCTGCACGTCTTCTCAATTGGCTCGTTGACCGCGTTTACCTATTGGGACAGCTCACCAGGGCCGGATTCCTCCGTTTTCTGGACCTTGTTCCGACCCCCTCCTCAACTGAACCCCCTATGCCCCAGTCGTCCTCCATGCCATCTACCCACCGTTGTATCACCTGGGTACCCTGTGGAGCTGCCTCTGACCCTGCGGCCAGGCTGGTGGAGGACACATCCCTGCCACAGTCGGGAGTCGGACGTCCAGCAGGGGTGGCCACCTCAACAACTGCACCCCAGCTGGAGGAGGATGTGCAGGCAGCAAGAGCCAGGGCACAGGCAGAGGCACAGCAGCAGCAGCAACAAGGTGGGAGCCATCATGGCTCGGGGTCTTCGATATCGGAGGGGCATGCATCGGCCAGAGGGCAGGAGGAACCAGGACTGGAAGTGTCTTCCGTGTTGCAGCGGTTACGCCATGCTATAGATGCAGAGCGGCAGTGGGCAGAAGAGGCACGACTCACGATGGTCAGGGCGGAGAACTCCATGCGGAGGGCCCTGAGGCGGGCCGAGTGCCTCGAGGCAATTCGCAGGGAGTTGGAGGAGAACATGTCGTCGTCCCTGTGAACCCTTGGGGCCATGGAAGAGGAGCGCCTCCAGGACATTGAGCAGGAGTTCGATGATGCCCTGGACCGGGACATCCAAAAGTGAGCCGTCGGACTAGCCCGCTGCCCTTGTAAATAGTTTTTAGAGTTAGGTTTCCTTTTCGTTTTCCTTTTATTTGTGGTCAATGGACAATGCCACACAAATTTGTATATAGTCATATTTTTAGGTAGTTTGTTAGGTAGGTTTCATTTGTTTGGTCTGGATCATGGACCCTTTACCTCCATGGACAATGGATTGTATATAGTTTCATCATGTATTCATTTTTCATTTTTTTTCGCAGTATGGACATGGAGCAATGGATTTATTTTTTCCGGACAATGGATTGTAAATAGTTGGACTATGGATTGATTTCTCTTTTTTTTTATTATGAACATGAAGCAATGGAGATTTTTTCATTTCCTTTGTATTTGCTTTGTTTGAGGGTGACTTTGGACTGTTTATCTTTCTAATGTTTTTGGATTGGTTATCATTTTCATTCAATCATCTTTTTCACATGCTTTTCATTTCATGTTTCATATTTTGGTATGCTTTCATTTCATTTTTGATTTTATGTACATAATACATTTTAATTTTTTAGTTCTATGTGTGGGATTTGCTCATTGGGTTGATGCATGTGAAAATGTGGGTTTACACAAGCAATGCCAAACAGTGTATGTGTGTGAAGGCCATGTGTTGATGTACATAGTTGACTTTTGGTTTGTGTCATGAGATCGGCATTTCAATGCTGGGGGGTGGGGGTGCTGGGGGACATGTGTGGGGGCCTGCTGGCAGGTGCCTGTTAGGCGGAAACCTGTGCAGTTCCCTCTGGGACCACTGCAAAAGATTTAGGACTACAGGTGTTTGGCAGGAAACCCACTTGGTAGCAGTCTGTACCACACAGATTCACTTGGTAGCTGTGGCTGAGCAGTCAGACTCCCCTCAAGAAGAGTTAGGCAGTATGTGGAGTATACAAGATAGGGCAATTTACACAGTAGAACAAGCAAACACAGAACAAGGCTTCGGTGTAAAGATATAAAGGTATTTATTTATAACAACACATCTATGGAAAACACACTGGCACTAATACGGCAAACAACTTCAATCACGATTACTATAAGAAAAAGATCAATCCCCCTAACAATAGTTCGACAAGTCTAGGTTCAACGGCACCACTTATTTGCGGACAGAGGTGAATGCTTTAACCTAGTTGGCACTCTAGTATTCGTTATGACGGGAGAGAAAAATAAGGCAGGTTATGAAATCAACTCTGCACCAATACTTTACGGACAAATGCAAGGCAAGTAAGGCAGGGTCCACTGCAGATCACAAAGTTCAGAGGCCAGGCCCACTCAGAGAGAGGCAAGGCGATATGTCCCAATAAGTGTCTCAGTGGAAATGCGCTTCGAGTCTTTATCGCAAATTGTTATGGAAAGTTTGGACCAAGCTTGGAGGCGACCCAATGGAGAGGCGAGGATTAAGACACCTCACTCTATCCGGCAGAAAGGGAAGCCAGGCGGACGTGGTACCTTGTTTGTGGAGACAGCTCCGGCGGGGGCAGTTGTTCCTGGTGGTGGATGCACGTCGGGTCTTTGACAAGAGAAGAGATGATTTCGTCGTCGAAGGAAAGTTGAAGATCGTTGCACCACCAGGGAAGAGACCAGACGCGGAGTGCTCCATCACAAGGCACCACCTTTTGGTCGCGGTACAGGGGTAGTGGCTATCCGGTTGCCGAAGTGCTCTGCACAGGCAATTCGAACACTGCGTCCTGGAGCGAAGAAAAAGCAAAGGGGACTGGTTGTTCCCACCAGTCAGGGGAAGAGACTCTCCGGCAGGGAGATCTCCTCTGTCGTCGGGAGGTGGTGAGTCAGTTCAGCAGGGCTCCACCGCAGGTGTCATCGTTGCAGGTCGGCTCAGCTTTACCCTCGTTGGATTCTTAGGTCCTGTGGTGACTTCGGAAGATCCAGTCCCAAAAGCCCTGCATTTATGCAGAAAACCCCCATTCATTCAGCCTAGCTGTCAATCAAAACACGCTAAGTGGTGAGCGGGGTGGCTCACCACTTGGGCCAATCACACCAGAGTGCAACTCGAGTTGGCAAGGCAACTCAGTCCAGGGTGCCTAAACCCCCTCCCACACCCCTGTGGTAACCCAGACAGAATGGAACCACTTTGGGGGGTCTCTGTACAGAAGCCCGCCAAAAGTGGAACAAAGGGCTCAACCTTTGGTTTAGGAGTCACAGAGACGAACACAGAGGCCATTTTAAAAACCGAGTTCTGGCAGAAAATACCACCCGATAGACTTAATTAAGATAAGTAAACCGGTGGTATGTTAGAGATTAACGAGAAAAAGTATTAATCTCCAACAATGGGAAGAATCCCATAGGGTTATATTCGGGGTCGAACATAACAAGTAGTTTCCACTGCCACCAGCCAAAACTCGACGAGGGGGGACGGGACAGTGCCCCCTCGAATAACAGACCCAGGAGTAATCAAATTACCCCTACTAGTACGTCCACAATAGGATGGTTTGTACTAGTTCTGTTAGTAAATTTAGGTCTAGTAAAGCCAATGGTGACTTTACATGTCCGGGGAGACAGTAGTCCGTCCCCGGGTATGGAGTCTATGATGGAGGTCCGCTAGGACGCCCCAGTGCTACGGCACGGAGGGTGGGTGTAACACACATAGAAAAACATATGAGACCCTATGGAGTAAAAGACCCCATAGCCCATAGAACACATTGGGCCTCATTACACGGACGGCGGTAAGGGTTAACGGTCACCGTTAATGTCAACGGTGACCGTTGCTTTTTGCAGGCGTTAAAAACCAACCCGCTAAGGGACCTCGGAGCTAATTACGGCACCGCAAAATTGCGGTGCCGTAATTAGCGCCTTCCCCATTCCAATAGAGCCCTATGGGGCAGAAATGGGAATGGGGAAGGGCAATGGCGGAAGGGGGATTTACCGCCCCTCCAACCTTGGAATGGGGTGGTAAATCCCCTTTCCGCCAAGGCGGTGCCGGTATTTTACCGGCATGAGCCATGGCGCTAATAGCGCCATGGCTCACCGCCTTCCGTGTAATGAGGCCCATTGACATTCAAAGGAATTACACACATTCACGTCCAAGAGTGGGAGAAAAAAGTCTCACTCTTGGCAGGATGAAAAAAAAAAACAACTCCAGAAATCCAGCAAAGCTGCTGGGGGACTCACTAGCTTAGGAAATTCAGCCTAAACAGAGAATTCTCCCTAACAGTGCCCTGCAGTGCTGGGGGGTGGGGGTGCTGGGGGACATGTGTGGGGGCCTGCTGGCAGGTGCCCTGCACTGCTGGGGGGTGGGGGTGCAGGGGGACATGAGTGGGACATGAGTGTGGGCCTTCTGGCAGGTGTCCTGCACTGCTGGGGGGTGTGGGTGCTGGGGGACATGTGTGCGGGCCTTCTGGCAGGTGCCCTGCACTGCTGGGGGGTGGGGGTGCTGGGGGACATGTGTGGGGGCCTGCTGGCAGGTACCCTGCACTGCTGGGGGGTGGGGGTGCTGGGGGACATGAGTGGGACATGAGTGGGGGCCTGCTGGCAGGTGCCCTGCACTCCTGGGGGGTGGGGGTGCTGGGGGACATGAGTGGGGGCCTGCTGGCAGGTGCCGTGCACTGCTGGGGGGTGGGGGTGCTGGGGGACATGTGTGGGGGCCTGCTGGCAGGTGCCCTGCAATGCTGGGGGTAGAGGTGCTGGGGGACATGTGTGGGGGCCTGCTGGCAGGTGCCCTCCACTGCTGGGGGTGGGGGTGCTGGGGGACATGAGTGGGACATGTGTGGGGGCCTGCTGGCAGGTGCCCTGCACTGCTGGGGGGTGGGGTGCAGGGGGACATGAGTGGGGGCCTGCTGGCAGGTCCCCTGCACTGCTGGGGGGTGGGGGTGCTGGGGGACATGAGTGGGACATGAGTGGGGGCCTGCTGGCAGGTGCCCTGTACTGCTGGGGGGTGGGGCTGCTGGGGGACATGTGTGGGGGCCTGCTGGCAGGTGCCCTGCACTGCTGGGGGGGTGGGGGTGCTGGGTGACATGAGTGGGACATGAGTGGGGGCCTGCTGGCAGGTGCCCTGTACTGCTGGGGGTGGGGGTGCTGGGGGACATGTGTGGGTGTTAGGCGGAAACCTGTGCAGTTCCCTCTGGGACCACTGCAAAAGATTTAGGACTAGAGGTGTTTGGCAGTAAACCCACTTGGTAGCAGTCTGTACCACACAGATTCACCTGGTAGCTGTGGCTCCGGCGGGGGCAGTTGTTCCTAGTGGTGGATGCAAGTCGGGGCTTTTTGCCAAGAGAAGAGATGATCTTGTCGTCGAAGGAAAGTTGAAGATCGTTGCACCACCCGGGAAGAGACCAGCCGCGGAGTGCTCCGTCACAAGGCACCACCTTTTGGTCGCGGTACAGGTTAGTGGCTATCCGGTTGCCGGGGTGCTCAGCACGGGCAATTCGACCACTACGACCTGGAAGCGAAGAAAAAGCAAAGGGGACTGGTTGTTCCCACCAGTCAGGGGAAGAAGACTCTCCAGCCGGGAGATCTCCTCTGTCGTTGGGAAGTGGTTAGTCGGTTCAGTAGGGCTCCACCAGAGGTGTCGTCGTTGCAGGTTGGCTGAGCTTTACCCTCATCGGATTCTTAGGTCCTGTGGCGACTTCTCAAGATCCAGTCCCAAAAGCCCTGCTTTTATGCAGAAAACCGCCATTCATTCAGCCTAGCTGTCAATCAAAACACGCTAAGTGGTGAGAGGGGTGGCTCAACACTTGGGCCAATCACACCAGAGTGCAACTTGAGTTGGCAAGGCAACTCAGTCCAGGGTGCCTAAACCCCCCCACACCCCCTGTGGTAACCAGACAGAATGGCACCACTTTGGAGGGCCTCTGTGCAGAAGCCCGCCAAAAGTGGAACAAAGGGCTCAACCTTTGGTTTAGGAGTCACAGAGACGAACACAGACGCCATTTTAAAAACCGAGTTTTGGCAGAAAATACCAACCAATAGATTTATTTAAGATAAATAAACCGGTGGTATGTTAGAGATTAACAAAAAAGAGTATTAACCTCCAACAATGGGAAGAATCCCATAGAGTTATATTCGTGGTCGAATATAACGAGTAGTTTCCACTTCCACCAGCCAAAACTCGATGAGGGGTGACGGGACAGTGCCCCCTCGAATAACAGACCCAGGAGTAATCGAATTACCCCTACTAGTACGCCCACAATAGGATGGTTTGTACTAGTTCTGTTAGTAAATTTAGGTCTAGTAAAGCCAAAGGTGACTTTACAAGCCCTGGGAGACAGTAGTCAGTCCCAGGGTATGGAGTCTATGGTGGGGATCCTCTAGGACGCCCCAGTGTTACGGCACGGAGGGTGCAGTGTAACACACATAGTAAAACATATGAGACCCTATGGAGTAAAAGACCCCATAGCCCATAGAACACATTGACATTCAAAGGAATTAACCACATTCATGTCCAAGAGTGGGAGAAAAAGAGTCTCACTCTTGGCAGGATGGAAAAAACAAACTCCAGAAATCCAGCAAAGCTGCTGGGGGACTCCCTAGGTTCGGAAATTCAGCCTAAACTGAGAATTCTCCCTAACACTCGCCCCCCCCCCTCTTACAGAAAGATTCTCTTGTCTACAGAGGGCTCGTAAACTCTCAGTATTTTCACCTGACAAGGATTCTTGACTGTAAACTTCCATGGTAGACATGTTTTTGAAAGTTGCTTTTAGTGCTAAGCTTTGTGGTTAGTTATCCTAAAGTGTTGAAAAGCACTCTAAACTGTGTACTCGATACAAATCCCACCGCTGTACACCAGTGTTAGGCGGAAACCTGTGCAGTTCCCTCTGGGACCACTGCAAAAGATTTAGGACTACAGGTGTTTAGCACTAATCCCACTTGGTAGCAGTCTGTACCACACATATTCACTTGTTAGCTGTGGCTGAGCAGTCAGACTTCCCTCAAGAAGAGTTAGGCAGTAAGTGGAGTATACAAAACAGGGCAATTTACAGAGTAGAACAAGCAAACACGGAACAGAGCTTCGGTGTAAAGATATATAGTTATTTATTTATAAAAACACATCTATGGAAAACACACTGGCACTAATACGGCAAACAACTTCAATCACAATTACTATAAGTAAATCAATCCCCCTAACAATAGTTTGACAAGTCTAGGTTCCACGGCACCACTTATTTGCAGTCAGAGGTGAATGCTTTAACCTAGATGGCACTCTAATATTCGTTAGGTTGGGAGAGAAAAGGCAGGGTATGAAATCAACTCGGTACCAACACTTTTACGAACAAATGCAAGGCAAGAAGGTAGGGTCTACTGTAGATCGCAAAGTTCAGAGGCCAGGTCCACTCGGAGAGAGGTAAGGCGATATGTCTCAAAAAGTATCACAGTGGAAATGCACTTTGAGTCTTTGTCGCAAATTGTTATAGAAAGATCGGACCAGTTCAGAACAGAAAGTTAAGAAGGCTTGGAGGCGACCCAATGGAGAGGCGAGGATTAAGACACCTCACGCTAACCGACACAAGGGAAGCCAGGCGGACACGGTACCTTGTATGTGGAGAGACAGCTCCGGAGGGGGCAGTTGTTCCTAGTGGTGGATGCAAGTCAGGGCTTTTTGCCAAGAGAAGAGATGATCTTGTCGTCGAAGGAAAGTTGAAGATCGTTGCACCACCCTGGAAGAGACCAGCCGCGGAGTGCTCCGTCACAAGGCACCACCTTTTGGTCGCGGTACGGGTTAGAGGCTATCCAGTTGCCGGGGTGCTCAGCACAGGAAATTTGATCACTACGCCCTGGAAGCGAAGAAAATGCAAAGGGGACTGGTTGTTCCCACTAGTCAGGGGAAGAAGACTCTTCAGCCGGAAGATCTCCTCTGTCGTTGGGAAGTGGTGAGTCGGTTCAGCAGGGCTCCACCGGAGGTGTCGTCGTTGCAGGTCGGCTCAGCTTTACCCTCGTCGGATTCTTAGGTCCTGTGGCGACTTCTCAAGATCCAGTCCCAAAAGCCCTGCTTTTATGCAGAAAACCCCTATTCATTCAGCCTAGCTGTCAATCAAAACACGCTAAGTGGTGAGCAGGGTGGCTCACCACTTGGGCCAATCACACCAGAGTACGACTTGAGTTGGCAGGCAACTCAGTCCAGGGTGCCTAAACCCCCTCCCACACCCACTGTGGTACCCAGACAGAATGGCACCACTTTGGAGGGCCTCTGTGCAGAAGCACGCCAAAAGTGGAACAAAGGGCTCAACCTTTGGTTTAGGAGTCACAGAGACGAACACAGATGCCATTTTAAAAACCGAGTTCTGGCAGAAAATACCAACTAATAGATTTATTTAAGATAAATAAACCAGTGTTATGTTAGAGATTAACAAGAAAGAGTATTAACCTTCAACAATAGGAAGAATCCCATAGAGTTATATTCGGGGTCGAATATAACGAGTAGTTTCCACTGCCACCAGCCAAAACTCGACGAGGGGGGACGGGACAGTGCCCCCTCGAATAACAGACCCAGGAGTAATCGAATTATCCCTACTAGTATGTCAACAATAGGATGGTTTTTACTAGTTCTGTTAGTAAATTTAGGTCTAGTAAAGCCAATGGTGACTTTACATGCCCTGGGAGACAGTAGTCAGTCCCAGGGTATGGAGTCTATGGTGGGGATCCTCTAGGACGCCCCAGTGTTACGGCACAGAGGGTGCGGTGTAACACACATAGTAAAACATATGAGACCCTATGGAGTAAAAGACCCCATAGCCCATAGAACACATTGACATTCAAAGGAATTAACCACATTCATGTCCAAGAGTGGGAGAAAAAGAGTCTCACTCTTGGCAGGATGGAAATAACATACTCCAGAAATCCAGCAAAGCTGCTGGGGGACTCACTAGGTTAGGAAATTCAGCCTAAACAGAGAATTCTCCCTAACAGTGGGGACCTGCTGGCAGGTGCCCTGCAATGCTGGGGGCTGGGGGTGCTGGGGGACATGTGTGGGGGCCGGCTGGCAGGTGCCCTGCACTGTTGGGGGGTGGGGGTGCTGGGGGACATGAGTGGGACATGAGTGGGGGCCTGATGGCAGGTGCCCTACACTGCTGGGGGTGGGGGTGCTGGGGGACATGGTGGGAGCCTGCTGGCAGGTGCCCTGCACTGCTGGGGGGTGGGGGTGCTGGGGGACATGTGTGGGGGCCTGCTGGCAGGTGCCCTGCACTGCTGGGGGTGGGGGTGCTGGGGGACATGTGTGGGGGCCTGCTGCCAGGTGCCCTGCACTGCCGGGGGTGGGTGTGCTGGGGGACATGTGTGGGGGCCTGCTGGCAGGTGCCCTGCACTGCTGGGGGACATGAGTGGGACATGAGTGGGGGCCTGCTGGCAGGTGCCCTGCACTGTTGGGGGGTGGGGGTGCTGGGGGACATGCGTTGGTGATCAGTAGTGCAAGCTGACATGTGGCTTGGTTCGGGGGCATACCCATGGTGGATGGGCTGCCTGTGGGACATGACCAGGGGTGCAGGGTAGTCCCCTTTGTTGTGGGCTGCCTGCAGGGGCTGTGGAGGGTATAGAGGGAACACCTGGGAGGACCCACACTGCCAATTCACGTGTAGGACTCCCGGCACCCCCGAAATACACGTACCCTGCTGAAATCGCGTGTGAGACTTCACGCGAACCCCAGTTATACAAGTACCCCGCTTGCCCAAGGCCTATCGCGAGTGAAACTTCACGCGAACCACAGAAATACACGTTCCCCACTCACACAGGGCCAATCGTATGTGAAACTTCACGCGAACCCCAGAAATACAGGAACCCGGATCCACTCGCGTGTCAGACTTCACACGAACCCCAGTTATACAAGTACCCCGCTCGGCCAAGGCCTATCGCGTGTGAAACTTTACGCGAACCCCAGAAATACACGTTCCCCACCCGCACAGGGCCAATCGCGTGTGAAACTTCACGCAAACCCCAGAAATACACGTACCCGGATCCAATCATGTGTGAGACTTCACGCAAACCGCAGTTATACAAGTACCCCACTCGCCCAAGGCCTATCGCGTGTGAAACTTCACGCGAACCCCAGAAATACACGTTCCCCACTCGTACAGGGCCAATCGCGTGTGAAACTTGACGCGAACCCCAGAAATACACGTACCCGGATTCCAACGCGTGTGAGACTTCACGCGAACCCTAGTTATACAAGTACCCCGCTCGCCCAAGGCCTATCGCGTGTGAAACTTCCCACGCAACCCCGAAATACACGCACATGCTATTTTTCACACAGCGGGTGTCCGTGTTTGTCGCGTACCCCTTTGCACATCATTTGTCCTGGAAGGACACAGTATGGGACATTCATCATAGCTGTATGTACGTGCTTTTTGTTAGCGCACATTTTTTTCATGCGCAGGGACGCTACCGCCTGCCTTCGTGTGGCGGACGTGTTTAGGCCTGTGCGCATCTTTGCCCGTGCGCTGTTTTGCCCTCTTCGATTCCATGAATACATGTTGTAGGCGAGCGTGTGCGCGTTCCGTGCACTTGCCTCCTGTACTTCCCCCGTGACGCCCACATTTTCACGCGTTGTTCTCCATTCCGCGTGTCACGCCCCGTGTTATGCCTACTTTTGTTGTGTGCGCCGCGCTATGTTCGCTTTCGCTGTGCGCTTAGCGCACGCTGTTTGAAGGCGTGTGCGCCAGCCTGCGCCGAACAGGTTTTCAGCGCACATCCATGGATTTCCACGCGCATGGACTTCCATGAATCACTGTGCGTGGGTTTCGCTGCGATTTTCGCACTGGCACTGCGATTCGCACGCTTTCGCACGCTTGCGCTGAAAATTTCAGCGCACATTAATTCCATGAATCGGCCAGTGTATTTGTTACTGACTGTACTATGTATTGAATTTGCATGGTTTTTGTACAGTGAACAATAATAATCTTCACTTCTCCTCTGTGATTTTATGTTATTCAATTTAAAATAAACCTTGTTTTACCTGTATTCTCTTTCTTTGCAAGTTTAATCTCATACCGGCTGTTCAAATAGCTCCTAGCCTTCTGCAGGTTTCCTAGCACTACCTGTGCATTGAAGGGAGGGTTAGCCTGTACTCTGTTCTCTTTTGTCCTGTTAGGCAGAATAATATGCAGTAGCCTTTGGGAACACCACACACAATTAAGCCACAATTAAGTGACTGTGCAAATTCACCTTTGGTACAAGCCTGTACTACACAGTAAAGTGGTAGCAATGGCTGAGCAGCCAAATTTATCTGAAGAGTAAAGTTAGCAGTATCAATAGTTACACAAAGGACAGAGATTACTATGGTTCAAACAAACACTGACTCAAGGTTTCTGAGTAAAAGAATATACATTTATTTACTCATCATTTGTAAAACAATTCACGAAAGTAAAGCAATGGGAAAATCACACTCTTACTATACTACACACCACCCAATAGATTCTGGACCAGCTAAGCTCAAAATGAAGTGTGAGTAAAATGGCACTCCAGCAATTTAAAAGGGAGGGAAAGACAAAGTTAGACAAAAATTAAGCAGCACCAACAAGTAAGTAAGCAGGGCAATCTAGAAAAGGCTACTACGGTGAGGAAATCAAATCAAGTTTCCTGAGCCAAAGTCAATGGACCAGAGTCTTTGCAGAGGATCACACAGTTCAGAGTACTTTGCGGTTAAGTCTTTGCCAAGAGTTTGGAACAAAGTTGGTTGGCAGAAAAGTTACTTTAAAGAATAGAGAAGGACAAGCCCTCGGATTGGATTTCAAACACTTTCACCGCGGGTGGACGGAACGAACAACCGGGTTAATACCGTACCTTTAGAGCAGAAGAATGCTCTAGCTGAGGCAGACGTTCCTGGCAGATCCTGCAGGCTCATGGTTCCTGAAGCGACTGTCGGACTGACACAAAGTATGAAGACTGGAGGGTCCTGCACTGCCCAGGGAAGTTACCAGAAGCAGAAAAGCGACAAATAAAAGGTGCGCTCCTTAAAACCCAAGGAGGGTCCGGTCCTCCTGGCTATCCGGTTCACTGTAGCTCTGCACAGCAAATTCGACCAGAGGAGGGAGCCTCTGCTTTTCACAGGTAAACAGTCACCGGTGACAATGGGCCTCATTCCGAGGCTGGCGGTAAGGGTTAACGGTCACCGTTAATGGCAACGGTGACCGTTAACACTTACCACCATATTCCGAGTTCCCTTTTGCGGGTTGGCATTTAACGCCTGCTTTTAGCAGGCGTTAAAAATCCAACCCGCAAAGGGACCTTGGAGTAAATTACGGCACCGTACTTTACGGTGCCGTAATTTACTCCTTCCCCATTCCCATTGAGCCCTATGGGGGCAGGAATGGGGATGGGGAACCGGTATGGTGAATGGGGATTTACCGGTCCCTCTAACCTTGGAATGGACCGGTAATTACTCCATTCACCATGCCGGATTTCCATGGAGTAAATAGCTCCATGGTTGCTTACCACGTTGCTATTTACTCCATGGATAGCGCCAGCCTCGGAATGAGGCCCAATATCATGCTAGCTCCAAGGGGTCAAGACTGGAGATAGTGAAAACAGGGAGGCAAACTGATTTAACAGAAACTTGCACTCATCCTGTTGTTCAGATGTCAAATTAGAAGAGAGATTAACTCCCTCTATGTTCTCATCTAAAGGTTGGCCTCTGAGAAGGTCAGGTAGAGGTTCACTCTCCTCATCCTCTTGAGCTGAAGCTAGAAGCAAAGCTCCCACTTCGGGTCTTGAGACATATGCCTTCAAACGGTTGGTGTGAAAGACTCTGGGAGCCTCCTTAGGCCTTTTTTCACCTCCTCCTACCTCATGACCAAGGTAGACCACTTTGCTCTGACAAATTTGACATTTGCTTGCCTTTATGGTCAGATGGCCTGCTCAAGAGCCTGCAAAACAAATCCTAAGTGATCAACATGTTCTTTCCAAGTAGGGCTGAACACTGCAGTGTAGTTCAAGTATGCCATGCAGAAGTCCTCCATCCTATTCAGAACTTGATTGACTATCCTTTGGAATGCAGCAGGTGCATTCTTTAATTCAAAAGGCATACACTTAAACTGGTAGAGGCCTGCTGGGTTTCAGAATGCAGTTTTCTCCTTGGCATGGTCTGTCAGGGTTATTTGTCAATAGCCTGACGTCAGATCAAATGTACTGAGGTACTTGACTGCACCAAGTTTATCCACCAGTTCATCTGTCATTGGCAAATGATGGGCCTCAGTCTTAGTGACTGCATTTAGAGCTCTATAGTCCACAAAGAATCTCAACTCCTTGGATCCTGCCTTTGGTACTATAACAACTGGACTAGACCATGGACTTTTAGAGGGCTCTATAACCCCGAGATCAAGCCTCTTGTTGACCTCTCCTTTGATGTGGGATCTCACATGTTCTGACATTCTGTAACCTCTACTTTTCACAGGTAAACATTCACCAGTGAGAATATCATGCTGGACCCAAGGGGTGAAGCCTTGTGAAAGTGAAAACAGGGAGGCAAACTGATTTAACAGAAACTTGCACTCATCCTATTGTTCAGATGGCAAATTAGAAGAAAGATTAACACCTTCTATGTTCTCATCTAAAGGTTGGCCTCTGAGAATGTCAAATAGAGGTTCACCCCCCTCCTCGCCTTGAGCTGAAGCTAGAAGCAAGGCTCCCATTTCTGGTTGCGAGACATATGCCTTCAAACGGTTGGTGTGAAAGACTCTAGAAGCCTCCTTAGGTCTGCCTAAGTCCACCAGATAGTTCACCCCTCCAAGTTTGCCCACGACCTTGAAGGGTCCTATCCATTTGTCCTGCAAGGCCCTCTGCTTTGTTGGCACCATAACTAATACAAGCACGGCTGAGTAAACTCAACCATGCTGGCCTTCTGATCATGCCAATGTTTGACCAGAGCCTAACCTGCTTTTAATTTATCACTAGTTTCTGCCATCATGTGTGACATTCTCCTCCGGAGTCCTATCACATAGTCAGTCACTCTGACTGGCTTGGGGAAAGGAGCACTCTCCAACCCCTCCTTGATGAGGCCAATAGAGAAGTTCAAAGGGACTGTAACCAATTCCCTGCTGAGGGACTTCTCTATAAGCAAAGAGAAGGCATGGCAGTAGAAGGTCCCACTTTCTTTTAAGGGGCTCTTCTGAAGCACCTAACATGCTCTTCATAGTATGATTAAACGTCTTTACCCATCCCTTTGTATGTGGATGGTAGGTTGTAGAGAACTTGTAAGTGACACCACTGTTTTTCCACATGGCGTGCATGTAGTGTGAAATAAAATTGAATCCTCTGTCGGATATCACTTCCTTAGTGAAAATACCAAAATACCAAGAAGAGCCTTAGCCACAGATTGAGCCATAACAGTCCTCATAGGTATTGCTTCAGGATATCTAGTAGCATGGTCTACTACAACCATGATAAACCTGTTTCCTGAAGATGTGGGAGGGTCAAGGGGACCAACAATGTCGATGCCCACCCTCTCAAAAGGAACTCCCACCACTGGGAGAGACACTAAGGGTGCCACATTCTTGGCTCCACTCTTGCCAGAGGTTTGGCAGGAGTGACAGCTTCTATAGAATGTGTCAACTTCTGAACCCATCTTAGGCCAGTAGAAGTATAAGGAAAGCCTTTTCTTGGTCTTTTTGAAACTCAAATGACTAGCCAAAGGAATCTCATGGGCCAACTGTAGGAATTGGAGTTTGTTTTCTAGGGGCACTACAAGTCTTTTGCAGTCCCCAGGGATAGACTCAGTCAGTTCACTGCAGAAGAAGCCATCTTCCCAGTTTAACCTATGCTTCCCAGGCTCTTGCCCATCGAGCTGAGAAGCTGCCTATAGGCAAACACCTTCGAGAGTAGGACACTCTCTTTGGCCTCTGTTGAAGTCTTTCCTGTTGGGTCCACCTTCTGCCAGTAAAGACTGCAGTTCAGGATGGTCAACAGGGTCAGATCTCCAACTAAAACAATGTCTTCTTCCAGATCTGACTCTTCATAAGCTGGGTCAACCACACAGGGTTGTACCTCACACTCAGCCTCAGCAGGTGGAGGAGTCACAGGTGTGACTTTGGACAACCTTGGGGATGTCCTTTTTGGTAGCACAGGGGTACTATCTGTCTTTTTCTTGGAGGTATCAGGTTTCCCTGTTGCCTCTTTCTTTCCAGAAATAGCAGTGAGCAACTCCTGTGGACTGGGAGTGATAGTTTCCTCTACTAACTCCTTTGGAGAGCCTCTCAAGGTCCTCTCCCTTGCAGGCCTAGTGAGCTCCTGTTTCCTTTTACTTGGAGGCCTGGGTGTACTGGACACAACTCAAAGAGTTTGCAGGTCATTACCCAACAGGACTCTCCCAGGCACTTCACTCTGCACACTAACAGGTATTTTGACAGTCATATCATTCCACTGGATGAGAGCTGCTAACTGGGGAAGCACTTGCACAGGGCCTCCAGCTAACTTGGTTAGGTGTTTGGGTGCCTTATCAACCTCCTCCACCTTGAAAAATGTTTCACTAACCACAGCGAAGAGGAAACATTACGACAACCGAATCTTCAGAGCACCAAACGCCCAGAAAGAACTATTCAAAATCATAAATGAAATAAAAAACCCACCGGGCTGCAACAACATGCCAATTCCATCGATGAAACTCTGCGAGTACCTTGGAGACCACTTCAAAAACAAAATAACCTCCATCCAACACACATTCAAAACAGGCCAAGCGATCACAGCGCAAAGCCCACCGACACTGACGAGGAACACGCAAACAAGCTACAAAACTTCCCAGAAATATCAGTTGAGGCTTTCGTCAAACTGGTAAACCAAAGCAACAAATCAGGCTCTCCTGCCCCCTGAACATATACAAAACAATTCTCAAACAAGGAACCCCCATGGAATACCACAGGAACCTCCTCAACCTCTCAATCTCAACAGGTAAAGTACCACAGGCCTTCAAATCAGCCTACATCAAGCCGCTACTCAAAGAAACAAAAGGAAACGTAGAGGACTTATCTAACTATAGACCCATCTCATAAATACATTACTTAGCCACACTGCTAGAAAAGTACGTCTACCAAACAACCCAAGAATTCATAGAAGAGCATTGCCTACTAGACCAGGCACAAGTTAGTTTCAGACCCATGAGAGGAACAGAATCAGCTCTCCTCTCAATATGGGACGACCTAAAAACAAATGCAGATTTGGACAACAGTACCGCCCTGATTCTCCTTGATCTTTCTGCAGCTTTCGACACTGTCAACCACACCATCCTTATAAAGAGATTAGAAAGACTAGGGATAACAGACACTGCCCTACTATGGATCAAATCATTCCTAACAAACAGAACAGAAACAGTATGGATGAAACCTTTTAAATCCAAACCAAGAGAATCCATGTGCGAGTACCCCAAGGTTCATCCTTCTCCCAGCTGCTATTCAACATCTACATGTACCTACTAATCAAACTAATCAAAAAACACGGCCTCACATGCTACAACTACGCCGACGATACTCAAATAATCTTCAACATACAAGATACCAGAGAAGAAAACACCACATTAGAGAACTGCCTTCTTAACATATTCAACTGGATGAACCTCAACCATCTAAAAATCAAGCCAGGCAAAACAGAGATAATGATCATTTCAAAAAAGGGAGGAGACATAAACCATATCCCTTGGCCAATAGAGCTCGGCACCACACCAGAACCATCATCAACTGTAAAAAACCTAGGGGTCCTGATGGATAACAATCTCACTCTAGAGCCACAAGTAAACTCGGTAATCAAGAAATGTTTCTTCCTCCTGTGAGCAGCAAAAAGGATCCTACCGTTCCTGTCGTTCGCCAACAAAACACTTACCATCATCGCTCTGATCATGTCCAGAGTAGACTATGCCAACAGCCTATACCTGGGCATGCCCGAACGACTTCTAAAAAAACTTTAACGCATACAAAATGCAGCAGCCAGACTCCTCCTCAAGCTACCCCGAAGAGAACACATCACACCCGCACTAAAAATACTACACTGGCTACCACTAAAACAACAAATAAAGTTCAAGTCCAAGTGCATCACGCACAGAGCAATACACAAACAAGGTGCAGAATTCCTAAGCGACAAACTAAGCCTACATCAACCGAGAAGAACACTAAGATCAAGCACCGACATACGCCTGGAACCAAAACCCTACAACAGAAAAAATCTCGGAGGATCTTCTTTCTCCCAGCAGCCACCCAAAACCTGGAATGACCTACCTAAGAATATACGGAACACAACAACCCACCTAGCATTCAGGAAACTCCTCAAATCATGGCTCTTCACAGGGTAACCACAACAGAGACGCAGCAGAATGTGCAGACATTAAAACAACGATGGAAATAACTCCAATCCCGGCCACTCTCAATCTGGACAAACACTCAGACCAAAGAACTAAACACCCGACAGAGCATAACATTTCATGGAAATAGCCACAAAGGAAGGCTCCAGAGATGGAACAGATACTTAGACACAGGCGAAAGTCCTCAAGTGACTCGCCCACTCGCACGTACCGGACGCACCATATCCAGACCGGCAGACGCATCTAGATAGAATTGAGAATATTAGCATGGACACACCTGGATGGAGTTGTGGACATTGGCCTGCGTCTCATCTAGAGGAAACTTTGAATGCTAGCTTTCCCGCCCTTAGATGGAGTGGTGAATATTAGCATGTCTACATTTGGACAGAATTGAGAATGTCAGCCTGCATCTCATCTAGATAGGACCATGAGCGTTGGCATGCCTGCACCTAGGTGAAAGTTGAAGACTATCCCAGGCCACACCTGGAATTGTGGACATTAGCCTGCGTCTCATCTAGAATGGATTAATTGAAGGATAGCAAGCCCGCACCTGGATGAAACTTGAGTGTTGGCATGCGCCACACTTGGAATTGTGAACACCAGCCAGCGCAGCATCCGGATGGGGTTGCGAATGATAGCATGCCCACACCTGGACAGATTTCAGGACGCTAGCTTGCGCCGCATCTGGACGGGACTGTGAATTGTTGGCTTGCCCACACCCAGATAGAATTCTGGAAATTGGCCCGCGCCGCATCAGGATAGAGTTGTGGGGACCATCTGGTGCCACACTGGGACAGAACTGCAATTCTAGCATGCCAAAGGTCAGGTAACCCACTAACCAATATAAGCTCAAACTCTGCATACTTATCTCACTCAAACTCACACAAACATCTCTCGCACAACAAGCCGCACGCACTTCACAACACTGCAACAACACATAAACCGGACCAACAGCACACGCGGTCTATCACAGACCTGATACCAGCACCAAAGCTCAGCATCTGGTGTATACCGAGTGGAAGCTGCCAACAGAACACCACTCCTCTCACTATCCTACTATCCTACTCCCTCTTCACCTTACTAACCCACCGCACCTCACCTTATCATTGACAGATCCGCCAGAGCGCCTGGGGACCAATTCCGTTGGTGACGGTGCGCGGTACAAATACCTTTAACATTTAACATTTAACAGTTATGCTGGCTCCAGTGTCTCTGATGGCAGGGGTCTCCTGGCCATTCACAAGAACACTTCTTTATAAAACTCTGTAGTATTATCTGGGATGGAATTATAGACATTTAAATTGTGTTGTTCCCACAAGCCCAGGGACACTAAAGAAACAGTAGCTGAGACTCTCATGGGTTCATCAGCCAGTAGGTAATATTTTCCACTTGCCATATGTACTTCCTCCTCTGGGGAGAAGGCTAAGGAGACAGTGTGGACCCCTGGAGGTTTACCCTAACGTCTGAGATCCCCTTTCACATGGTCAGTTGACCCACAAACATAACATTTCCCAAATGTTTTGATGAATGGGGGCTTGTTCTGACCTCCATCTGGTTTGGGTCCAGATGGTACACTAGCCTGATTCGGTTTCCCTTGTGGCTTACCCTTATGTTTCTGTTTGGGGCCCTCTTTTGAATTGGAGGTATTAGAATTCTCCTTGTTATCTTTCTTTGGCTGCTTTCCCTCATCCTTCTTCTGAGTTGCCCCAGAATCCTTGTGAGTAGCCCTGTTGGCTACCCACGAGGCAGCAGCCTTAGCTAACCTCTTGGGATCTATCTCCTTAGAATCAGCCAAGTGCTATCTGAGCTCAGGAGAGCAGGCATCATAAATTGACTCCAACATAACAAGATTTCTCATACCTTCATAAGTGTTTACTCTGTAACCTTAACCCAACATCTATGTTGTTCAAACTTTCACATACCCAGGTAGCCCATGGGGTACCATCATGCTTTTTGAGGGTCCTAAACCTCTTAAGGTGCTGGGAAGGGGTCTTCCCAAATCTAGCAATTAAGGAGGTTGCTGAGCAGGTAGAGGAGCAGTAAGGCCTACATTGTGAGACATATCTGCCTCATCTAACTCATCCATAATAACAGACACATTATCATCCTCATCATTTTCCACATTTGCTGGAGGTGCAGGTATTTCAGACACACTCCTGAGACTTTGTTTCTCTAACACCCTTTCAATTAATTCAGACTTTTTGCCTTTAAGAGATAGATTCCTATCTCTACACAGATTTTTCAGATAATCCACAATGTAACTAAGGAGAGTCTCCTGACTGTAGCTTTCCATATCAGACATGATTAAAATTGCTTTTTAATGATGTTTAGCCTTGTGGTTAGTTGATCGAAGGTAATATCAGCACTCTAATTTTAATCACTATACTTGATCCTCACCGCTGTACACCAGTGTTAGGCAGAATCATATGCAGTACCCTTTGGGAATACCACACACAATTAATACTACAAGTGACAGTACTAATTCACCTTTGGTACAAGCCTGTACTAAACAATAAAGTGGAAGTGATGGCTGAGCGGCCAGACTTATCTCAAGAGTAAAGTGAACCGTATCAATAGTTACACAAAGGAAAGCAATTACTATGGTTCAAACAAACACTGACTCAAGGTTTCTGAGTAAAAGAATATACATTTGTTTACACATCATTTGTAAAACAATTCACCAAAGTAAAGCAACAGGAAAATCAAACTCTTAATATACTACACACGCTCCAATAGATTCTGGACAAGTTAAGCTCAAAATGAAGTGTGAGCAAAATGGCACTCCAGTAATTTAAAAGGGAGGGAAAGACATGGTTAGACAAAAATTAAGCAGCACCAACAAGTAAGTAAGCAGAGCAATCTAGAAAATGCTAATTCGGTGAGGAAATCAAATTAAGAGGCCTGAGCCAAAGTCAATACACCAGAGTCTTTGCAGGGGATCACACAGTTGAGAGTAGTTTGCGGTTAAGTCTTTGCCAAGAGTTCGGAACGAAGTTGGTCGGCAGAAAAGTTACTTTAAAGAATAGAGAAGGACAAGCCCTCGGATTGGCAAAAGATTTAAAACACTTTCACCGTGGTTGGACGGAACGAACAACCGGGTGAGCACAGCACCTTTAGAGCAGAGAATGCTTTAGCTGAGGCAGACGTTACTGGCAGATCCTACAGGCTCACTGCTCCTGAAGTGACTGTCGGACTGACACGAAGTAGGAAGACTGGAGGGTCCTGCACTGCGCAGGGAAGAAACCAGCAGTGGAGCAAAGCGACGAATACAAGGTACGCTATCCGGTTCACTGTAGCTGTGCACAGCAAATTCAACCAGAGGAGGGAGGCCTGGCTTGGAGGAGAACCGGTTGGTCCCACCAGCTCAAGGGAAGGAGATTCCTTGCATATCTTCCCTGTTGTTGAAGTTTGGAGATTCGGACCCGCAGCAGGGCTTCATCCGTAGGTTCAGTTGTGGTAGTGGTCCTCTTCTTTCAGCTTCTCTTTGGTTCCAGTGGCGACTCTGCCTTCCTAGTCCCAGAGACCTGCTTTTTATGAAGTTGTCCCCCGTTCAGACAGCCTGGCTGTCAATCACACAGCAGGAGTTGCAGCAGTTGTCTTCCTTCAGCTCGTCTTCGGTTCTTTCCTTCCAGTGGTTGACTCTTCTTTCCAAGTCCCAGACACATGCTTTTAAACAGTTTTCCCCCATTCATTCCAGCCTGGTTGTCACGCACACAGAAGGGGGGCTGCCCTTGCTGGACAGCCATCCGGCCAATCACACCAGAGTCCATTTGGATCTCCTAGGAGACTAAGCACAGGGAGTTTCGGCACCTCCCTCACACCCTGTCCACCCCAGACTATCAGGTGCCATAGGAGGGCTTCATCACTGAAGCCCGCCAAAGGGCAATGATCAAAGGGACCAAACCTGGTTTGGCGTGCAGAGAGAAACACAAGAAGGACCTTTCCAAAAAGAAATGGTGAAAAAAGTTGACCGGAGTCTGTTTTTACAGATGGGTCTTCGGCGCCATATTGGAAAACGTGGCTGACCCGATTTTTAGCTATCGGTGTTCGCGGTCGGGAAAAATCATGGTAGTTTGTTTGAAACCAGTCCCATTTCAAGTGGGAAAGGGTAACATTTGACTGTTACATGACTGTTTAGACTAGGGAAGCTAGGCAACCCCTCCAGCACTCTATAGGAAGATAGTGTGTGCTGGGTCTGTAAATTTAAAAAGACTAGTAAAGTTAATTTTACTTTACATGCTCTGGGAGACAGTAGTCAGTCCCAGAGAAGGTATTTAAACCTTGGGGAGTCTGAAAGACACCCCTGTGCCACTGCACTGAAGGTGCTGTGTGACACACAGAAAAAGATGATGCCTATGGGGTTGTTTTAAAATTCCATATCCAAAGAACACAAAAGTAAAACACATTGAAAATGAAAAGTTCAAAGTCCCAAAATATAGCAAAAGAGCTGGAGGTTTCGAAGGTAGAGGGAATTTAGCACTTCGGTGAGAATTCTCCCTAACAGTTACACCCAGCATATTGCCTGTTGATTGTTGCAGCTTTGTGACTGGCAGTCACAGAGTTTGTATTTGGTTTTAATCACGCTGGACGGTGAAGCGTAACCTTTGGTGACTGCCTGGGTAATATGCAGTTTCTTGCTTGGAGATGCTGAGACTTTGAAGTGGGCACCTATTCTACATTGTTATTGAAAAATGAACACTGAATGAGCTAACAATGGCAAGGAAATCTGGCAAAAGGCACTTGTGGTTGAATTAGACTCCCTATTTATGAGCAGCCAATGTGTGGTACAAATCACTGTTTCAAATGTGCAATGTATGGCCGTGCATCATATTAAATTGAGAAGTGTTTAATCCTGGCAAGGAATATTGAATTATAAAAAAAAATGTAAAAAACGGTGGGCCTCATTAGTAGATAGCCGGTCTGGAAATAACCGTGCCAGTAAAACTGTACCGGCACCGTTTTCCAGACCGGCTAACTACGAGTTCTGTGGCTGTGTGGTGGTACACCCGCCAGGTATGACCTCGCGGGCGTAACACCACACAGCTACAGACGGACACAGAAACACCAGCACCATTTCAACATGGTGCTGGTGTTTCCACTTCCCCATTCCCATGGAGTTATATGGGACTCCACGGGAATAGGGATTTACAGAATGCCAGCTCCGGATTGACCGGATCACCGTGGCTGTAATGCCCCAGTAGTTCTGGCAAGTACGGAGCCGGTAAATCCCTACGGATGTGGATGTAGCCTGCCGGTTTTACAGGCACGGCTTCCGCCTGACTCGTAATGACCTTCTGTACAGTTGACCGTTTAGTTATTATGTATATATATCGGTTGGTTTTGGTTTATAATAATTTAAGGGGATTGGGTGGGGGGTTGCAAGGTGTTTGGATTGGGTGGGGAGTTGCAGAGGGTTTCCCCCTGCATATATGTCCGAATTGACCTTTTAAATTAACCCAATTGTCAATTTGGTCAAATGTTAAAAGGTCAATTTGTATACAACCGGCCAAAAGGTGTACATGCGTTCATACATTTACAATAGTGTGCCCAGTTTGGAACAACTCCCCCTAGTCCGACCTGATGTTGCTTTATACCTTGCCATAGATACCTCGCTAAGCTTGCCTCCATAAAATTCACCGCTACTGGGGACTGCTGGTTATGTGTTTGTATTTGTGACTTATCAATCAACCTCTGTTTTTTTCTTTTCTTGTAGTAAACCCCACATAAAACACCCCACAGGGACATTACAACCCATAAATGACATTCACCGAGTCACATGTGCATGCTGATTTGAGTTTTAGCTTCATGCCTGAGTATGGGTGACTGATTGTTGGTGCTTGTTTGACATTGTGGCAGTGTTGACATGCATGACATGATAATGCGCCAAGTTTGGTGTTTTACAACTGTGACTTAGCCTCACATTCTGCTTGTAGCAGCCTATTTCACAGTGAAGTTTTATTTTTGTAAGCAAAAATGGAAAGTGTTGAAAAACACACTGCTGTTATGGTATATGCAGCAAGATCTGCCAATATTTTGCAATTACTTGATTCTCTCTATTGCTTTGACGTGAATGTGGATACACATAGACTAACACCCTTTGTTCAGCTGTAGTATGTTCTTGTAACAAATGACTCCTTTCAAGACTTGCAGCTTTATTTTTCACTGTATCTCAAAATCTTGCATCGAACTCTCTTGCTCTAAATCGTTGGAGCGGCTTCCCACTATCAACTACAGATGTGAGCTTTTTTCTATTCTTTTCTTTTTCTTTATTGTACATTTGATTAAATGTCAAACCTTACCGCAGATTTCACATAAAATCAATTAATACAATCTGCAAAATACATCCTAGCTTACTAGAATAGAATAATTTAAGAACACAAGTTATGATTGCAAATTACACATTTTATCAAAATCTTTCCATATAAAAAATGCTTTTTCAGTAATCAACAGAGACTCTCTTGAATAAACACTACTCCAAAATTGATCCAATTAAATGGATACAAAGTCATGCACAAAGGCAGAGGAAGCCTTTTGATACTTTTGAGAGAGAAGAGGACAACCTGTAAGCACATGCATCGCAGTCACAGTCTCCATCTTACATATCCAACACATTTGCAAGGCATAAGGTATTTTATCCCAAGAACCCAGAAATTCATATGCATGAAGAAGATTAAACCTTTCGTGATACAGTTCCTTAAAGAACTACTTTGAGCTTTGTTGATATAGGAAAATGGGGAAGAAAAGGGAAAGCCCTGTCTAGAGTACTCACTATAATTTGGCATTTTGCTCCAACATCATTGCTTTATCCCAGAGAAATGGCCTTTCTTTCGAATGTCTTAAAAAAAACACCCAAATCAAATGGTTCTTTGATTTAAAAATGAAGAACTTATTTTTGAGCCACGGCACTTATTGTTTCAGACTTAATATAATAATGAAGTGGTAATAGTCAGTGCATCGTTCAACCACAATGAGCAGGTGCGAGCTGTAGTATGATCCCACATATGTCAACACTGTGTGAAGCAGCTATGAATGGTGGCAGCAGTGGTGAGGAACTGCCCACCCGCAGTGTCACAAGAGTGCTATACAATGTTTAGGCCCTGCAGCTTATTTTCTTTTACAAATTAAACACTGAATAATTTCATGAAACAAACTTCTTCCAGGAATGTATTAATCCCTGAAGTGCCAATCATTTTAATATAGCAGCACAGTGTGTTACAAAGAACTGGAATTAATATGAATCATAATTTTCAAATAAATGGTGCTGTGTATAATCCTCCAACGGGTCATAAAAGACGTGAGCCCAAACTCACAACAAATTGCCTCTGTTGGTACACACTGAGGCAACTCAAGATTTCCCCTCCAGTTCTTACCCTCAATTTGATGAAGCCATTTGGCTTATTTCTCCACAAAGGCCTCAGGACAATAGAGGATACATGGTACTATGCTAGTTTTATAAAGAGAAATATGTCCCTCCATAGAATACCCCCTCTAGAAGCAATGCATGCTTTAACAAGTCTAATTTTTTAAAATCATTTTAGGAGTGATTGATCTACACAAAGCAGCGTGTATAGGGCACAAATTAATGGGTACTCTCAGGTAGGTATACTCGTATACAATTTCTACAAGTTTACCCGCAAATTTCCATACAAATTTAGACGATTTCCTATTGTATCCATCATGTTTTGTCTTTGATACATTTAGCAAATTTGTCTTTGAGAAGTCAACTTCACTCCTCTACCTCTAACTCCCTCAGGGTCAGTTGTTTTTCAAAGAAATGAGCTGGGGGTAGATCTCTGTCTTCGGCAGGAGCCACCCTCTGGAACAGCCTCCCTGCCACTCTAAAACCTGAGGAGAACCATCTCTGATTCTGGTAGCACCTCAAAACCTTCCTCTTTGCTTCTGCATTTGCTCCCACTGTCCCCTGCTGATCTACTCTCTCTTGGCACCATGCACCTGGCCACCCTCTGCCCCCTGGGCCCGGGTATCTGCTCACCCTGCACTACCTCCTGGCCACCCCTTGCACTGGGGACTGTATCTGTACCCATACAGTACCCCACCCCATTTTCTTCTTTTCTGGACTTTTTAGACTTACCCAGTCTGCTGCCCTAAACACAGTACTTGCCACTTGCTGGCTGCACTACCACTGTTTATTGCCTCTATTATTTATTTGTATGTATTATTTATCTGTTCTCCTCTGCTCCACACTTTCCACTCTCCCCCTTCCATGCACTGTTTCCCCTTTCCCAATCCCATGCACTTGGGGGTTTTCAATGTCACTGGGCCATAGAAAGATTGTTATTTTGTTCCCCTCCCTTGCCTTGTCGCGCTCTGATACACTTGTGTACGAGCGCGATACAAAGAAATTATCATATCATATCATAACCCATACATGAATAGTACTATGCAACCCTATGGGCGTTCTGTCAAGGAGCAAAGTATTGCCTGCATAGGAAAGCCAGGGCAGCGTGCTATTACCAAGACGTGGAGGAAAATTCTAAATAGGCACCCAAGTCAGCAACATACAAATCGTATGATAACGGTTCTAGCATGCAGCCCTTTTTAACACACTGATTAGTTTTCATATCCACAGACAACCTGCTCTCCATATCGTGCTGAATAGAGACAGTTGTATCCTGATACAATTGTTTGACCATATTCAAAATTGAGGGATCGCACAGCGAAATTTCTAATTTCCAACACAACGTATCCCACAAAATGGAATCAAAGGCTGCAGAGTAATTCACATAACAAATGTATAACTTTCCTCCCTTACTATCAAGAGTGGTTTGCATCAGGTAGATTAAACTCCAGATATTGCACATGGTCACATAAATCTGTAAGTGCTCGCAGCTATTTACTGGGGTTTCCTTTATCACCTTTTTTAAAGATGAGTACCAAATGTTTTCCCAACTAAGCGGAATAATGCCCGTAAGAGATATTTCAGTATGTACAACCTGTAATAACTCGGCCCATTAATCGTCATTTTCCTTGATCACAACACAAGGTAGACCATCTGGCCTGTGGGACCTAGATGGAGTCAATTTGTGTATGTGTACCATTCGCCATAAGTCTGTATAGGCTGTCTACCATATAGCACAAACCATTATGAGTCAGGCAGCCGCAACTTATCTTTACTAGAAGGTGCAGTTAGATTGCATACCCTGTTTCCATCCTGAAGTAACATGCTCCAGCCATTCAGACTCTGGCACTATGCACATTTCTGTTCTACTCACATTTTCCATGGGTTTATTAGCATAGTGTCAGAACATACGACTACCTCTATCCCTTACAGCTAGAAAAACTATCTTCCAATTTGCAGATCGTTTGGATGCTTTATACGAACAAACCCCTTGTTTGTAGATGGTGCATGCCCTGGTAATCAACATTTGATGCAAAATACACCTGTATGTATGCCTTTTAATATACCTGATCTCAGCTTTAAAACGTTTCTTCCTATTAGAAATGGCTACTTCATAGACCACCCCTGTCTTCAATTTACAATACACATTCTTATACCTAGTTTCTGAAATATTCCGAGTTAAGTGATAAATAACAGGTTAAACCTCGTCAATCATCAGATCTCCACTTTTACTTACAACTCCCCAAAATAGTTCCTTTAGCAGAATATAGCATTTAAAACTTCTGTTGAATGCTTCTATATTTTTCACAGACCATCTAAGTCAATTTCCCTTAGAATTACACTTAACCAGCTCCTAGCTATCGCAAGGCATCACTATGCCTAGCAATAGTCCCAGATTCACCTCTACTGGGGGGAACATACACCTTAATTAAAAGCTATTTCAACTAAGGCTTAGCCATAGAAACACAAATAATAGCTGCCAACAAATTCAGATGATTACAATGCAGACGAAATTCAGAAATAGATATATTCAGCCTAGAACCAATTGTGAAACCCCCTTTTAACCTTCCGGGTTTATGACGAATTGTACATCTCGCTAACATTTTAAAACCATTTATAGACTTCATCAGTAGCCCACAACTCCTGGAGGGCAAAGATTTCCATCTTATAAATACTGTTAATCCCATCTCAAGTTTAGAGAAAGGCATGGAAACCATGCATGTTCCAGGATATAAAATTGATGCACCTTGAGTAGATATTAAATAAGTCATTATTTCCTTCAGGATTTCATGCATTTCTTTGACTTAAAACTGCAGGGAGACAGTCCCAATGATTATCATCTTTGGCCAAATTAAAGTTCTCCACTTGCGAAAGCAGATTTTAAATGGTTCTCCAAGTCACATTTTTAACAATCTGTAAATTGACCAGGCCGTTAAATCCCCATAAGGGATTAGCCTCACTATCAGGTGCAGACAGTGGATCTAACACTATCTCCGAGCCCATTCTTAAAAAATCTCTGGAAAAAGATAGCAAATTCTCGCCAATCAATGGGGAGATAAACTAAATCAATGCCCAATTAACAAGGCTACCTTCACCCAGTAGTTCAATCATATGAATATACTTAGTAGAAATTATAGAGAGCTATTCGATATTATGCAATCATTGCAAAATTCTCACCATATTCAAATAAGGACTCTCATCAGTTGAAAACAATTTGGTAAATCAAACCTTTTTTATCACTCAAGCCCCTTAGTTGAACTGGTTCATTTTGTGCTCCACTTGGAAATCGATAGAGAGAACCACACTCTCTATCACGTTATCACCCCTTTGCTGTTGCACCTCATGGAGCTCCACCTCTTCACTAGATGGACAAGACTAAATAGCACTCAAATTCAAAGTCCCCAGTTGATGATCAATTACACTCTGCTGGCGTTCAGATGTACAATACCATGAATCCATGGGGCCAGTAAGAACCAGACCCCGAGGGTGCCTATCCGCATTAGCTATTGGGCCCTTTCCAGGTCTGTGCTGTGGATAAATGCCAACCAAGTGAAAAGTTGAGGCTATTACCAGTGAATTCATATGAGACTTGACATGATTAACATTATCCCTCGGTAAATTAGCTAAGGGAAAATTAGCTTGTTTTAGCAATTTCTTCTGCCTTTTCATATTGCCCTTTTTTTGGAGTGCTTGTCTTTGGGCTACTCCACCCATTCTGTCTCTTCCTATAGCAATTGAGTCATCCGGTTGTGCCACTTCAGAGTTCTCGCCAATTGTGATAATGCCAGAAGCAATGTCAGAATTGATTAGGGGGCAGGCCTTATACAAAACACTAGTCTCAGGCAAATTTCCAGTTCAGGTATGATTCTTCACCAAGGTGGGATTAGTGTACTCTCCCCAACCGGGGGTGCTATTTTCCAAAATCTCATCCACTATTCTACTTACAGTCAGTAAAATATATTTTGGTCACATGCCATATTTGAACATATCATGAATAGTGCATTCACTGTAATAGCCTACTCCGCCCCTCTGAACAAGAAGCTATAGACTCGGAGCTCAATGAGGAGTCTTCTTTATCAACGTTGTTATGTATATCCTCTGAAATGTTAACACGGTCCAGAGATTTAGAACCTATGATGCTACTACACTCAACCTATGTACCTTCTCGTATAATTTACTCCTGAGTCCAAGTGAGTTACGCTGGAATATGTAACAAAGAATGAGTAATGAGTTATTATTATCTATATCACATAATCCGGGTGATTCCAACAGTGCTGTATGTCGCGGAGATGACAAACATGCCACAAGCAAGGTCAAAGTGATCGAGGTCACATAAGCCATAGTGCTTCCTATATGAAAAAAGGACGTTATTTTTCCATTTTTATTTTGTCAAATTTTAGCATCATTCTTGGTAATATTTTCCATCAGGGGGCATTAATCTTGGCAGTTTAAACACTGTCTATGAGAGTCTTACCACAACCCCTCATCCCATCCTTCTCTTGTTTCGCACAAGCAGTGCTACGAAGCTGATAATGATGTGCTCACGCCGGCATAATGTCAACTGGAGTCAAAGTTATTCAAATGCACTTGCAATCACAATCACAGAAAACAGCTTTACCCGCTCTCAGGAAGGTGTAGTTGGTTCCAACAATCTCTCCTCTTCTACTGCTGTCTGCAGGACAACGAGAAAGCACTCTCTTGCAACTCTTCGAATGCATGCACGTCAATGCAAGCAAGGCAGTGATGTTATCCTCTTCCTGAGAGTAGGGTAGGCATGGCTCTCTTACTCCAATGAACGCAAGATACTCCAGCAAAAGGAAAGACTCAGGGACCGAGACACAGCGAGACATTACTCTCTTGTACACTCGTCCAATGTGTACATGCCAATGCGCTCAAGACAGTGATTATATCCTGTTCCTGAAAGTAGAGCAGGTGGGGCTCCATTGCTCCAATGCAAGCATGATAAGCCAGCAATATTAAAGAATCAGAGACTGAGGCACATCGAGACAGCACTCTCTCATGCACTCTTCCAGCTTCCAGATTTAACTTCATGTCACTCTGACACAAGGACAATCAATGTTATATTGGAGACTTCCCAAACTTGCTGACCACAGTTTGTGCCATTCACTCTCACATCTTCTTCATCAAATCTTCTTTTGTTTCACTCTACTGCAGACGTAATGCTGATTGTCTAAGTAGAGAATTTTCCTCAGTGACTGCCTGTTTTCACCAATTATAAAAAAGTTCCATATTATACATTCATGCGTAGGTCAGCATCACATATGTCTCCTAGGTGAGAGGGAGAGATTATGAAGTGAACGGATTATTTATATTCACGTAATATTTGATTTTAACACATTTGACATTTTATTTCATCACACAGTGGCCCATTCTTGTTTGGCAAGTCATTTGCTTATAGTCAATCTTTTAGTGTGATTTCTGGCCAGCGTTTAGACCTTGATGTACGCTCTGCTTGATTTGACAACTCATTTCGTAGCTATATTGCTCTTTGACTTCAGATCCAGGCTGTTTCAGAGCCGCATCAGCTTTCTGTCATTAGCCCACAATCTCAGAGCTAAACAATCCCTAAATTATGGTAAAGAAGTGCAGTATTCGAATGTTGATTCATTTTACTCTATTCTGCAGAGTTGTTTTTTATATTAATTTTTAAATGCACATTTTATATGATCTTAACGCATAGTTGATTTTAGTTTAAGGCTCAGAGGGCCATTCTTAACGGGTGAGGGTTGTCTTCATAGTCATCCTTATGCTTAATTGCTTAGGCACACTGTGTTCGTGTATTTAGCACCCTGTGAGGGTTAATGAGCTTTTTACAAACAAGCTCATTAGCCCTCGCCGGGGCATTACCCGACTGGCAAGGCTCCCTCACGCTGCGGCTCGAGGGTTCTTTCCGCGACTGGCCGCTATGGAAAGGGAGAAGGGACTGTGTGTAGTCCCTTCTCCCTTTTCCATGGCAGGCATTGTGTTTGTTTATTCTTTTTTTTTTCATTGATTTCAATTGCCGCCATGGAAAAGGAGAACAGATTACATGTAGTCCCTTCCCCTGATCCCCATTGGACATTTTTTTCCTTTTTTTTCCTTTTTTTTCTTTTTTTTCCTTTTTTTTCCTTTTTTTCCCTTTTTTTCCTGAGTCAAAATACCGGTCACAGCGCCGTTTCTTAACTTGAGAAAAATTGCAATTAGTATCCTGGTATGATGTACTAATTGCAATAGGACCCTCGGAGGGGGACCATTACCGGTTGAGTAATGCCCTTGGGGCTCTGTTAAAGCCCTTGCTTCGCTCGGCTTCTAAATTTGGCCCCACGGCATTACCCAACCAGGAATGGCCCCTCCTTTGGATATATTCCCTTATTGGTTATTTTGTTTATATAATTATTTAAGTGGTTATTTATAATGCGCTTAAAATCCTGAGGTGTCTAAACGTGGATCGGGGTGAAACCTGTGTTGCTCTTCATCGTCTTGTTTCAAAGGTGAGCATATTGCTCCTGAGTTGACTGTGTCGGAGTCACCTGACCTGTTCATCTCTAGCCATTGACCTCAGATTTAAAAGATGCATACTGATGCTATAAGCATTTAGAACACTGGCAAGGGTGAATCAGAATGTAACAACCATTCTGATAGGTCCTTGCAGGGGCTTTAACCGGCCGGGAATCCCTCGGCCGGTATTCCACTCCTTTGTCCCCGGTGGGGGGCGTGGCAGCCCCTCAGCCATCCACAATCCGAGCCTCCTCACAGCTGGAGGCTGCCATCGTCCCCCGCCGGGTATTAAGGTATGTTTTATTTTTCCTCCCATGCACACAATTCCCTACCCGCCGTCCCAACCCCACTTACCATCTTATTTCTCCTTTTCGGGAATGCACGCACTGGGAACATTTCTGTTCCCAGCATGTCCTCTCCCGATGGCTGCCATGGAAAGGGAAAACGGACTCTGTTTTCCCTTTCCCTGCGGCCATTTCCTTTCACATTTTTTTTTATTTTCTGTTCCATAATGCTGCAGCGCTTCAGAACAGAAAAGAATGCTATTAGTACCCCGGTCTTGCAGGCGGGGGTACTAATAGCAATATGCCCCTCACCGCAGGGGCATATTGCTTAATTATGTTACTGGTGTTTTCAGCTGGCCGTTCTGAAATGTCATGGCTATTATCACATATTCTAAACGTTTGCTTTTGGCACTAAGTGTTCCATCTCATTACAAGCCTTTGATTGATTCCGACTGTCTGGGATTTTCTTAGGGTTTACTAATTATTTTTTATGGGGCACAAGCTTTGCAAAAAGAAAATACTCATTGTGACGCTGGTAAATCCCTAATTAAATGTGCACTTTAAATACTAGAATGGTGTTGTGTAATGCTACACCCATTGCTAATTTTATCCTCGATCTCCATCTTCATATGTTATTTTATTACTGAGACGTGACTTACCATTGAGGCTGGTGCCATTCTCCCTCAAGCGTTCCAATTAAATATTCAATTAAATCGTTAAATAGGTCTGACCAGCACGGAAGAAAGATTGCTGTCATTTTAATTCCACCCTGGTTCTATCTAATTGTGGGCCTGGGACAGAGATTTGCAATTATGTACCTTTACTTTGTCATGTTCTTCACTCAACTACTCTTAGATGTGTCCTTTGGTATTGTTGAATGTATACTTTGGTATTGCCAAACTGTCACAAGACATTGTATAATGCATCAATGCGCTACACGGGCCTGCTAGGTGAACACCGGGCCAGCTCCTTTTTTTTAGATGTGTGTTGATTTCTTGTCAACAGAGGACCTAAATAACTACAGTTTTGTAGTTTTCGGATATTTCAATATCTGTCTCGACACAGGTACTGCCAGACCTATTGATCTGGTGCATGTACATTATTTAAATTCCCTGACCAATTCCGCTTAACATTCCCAGGTATAATTTCTAGAGTTGATACTAGCAGGGGGCCTAACAGCTAAGAAGATGTAGTATTCACAGCACTGGAGAAGCAGGTAAGATGCTGGAGACCGATTTGTATAAAAGTAGTAAGTTTTATTATATGTTACAGGGTAAGCTTAGATGAATGAGACAGGAGCTAGATAAAACACATCCAACAGTAAGCTCTCCCATCCTGAAGATCCCAACTGTAGGATTCAGAACCTTGACGACACATAAGATTCTGGATGACATAATAACATTCTACAATCTGCACAGTGTGCACCCAGTGCAGACAACCAGTCCAGATATTGCCGAAGACTAATGCTATTCATGTCTCATGAGGTAATCATTTTGCAGGGATCTTTGCTTCTATAGGTGTCACTGGGAGCCAGACAATAGCTATTTAAACCTTAGCTTCTATATTGTCACTAAAAAAGCACACACTTTTGGTTCATGCCATCTCTAAAATTGTTGAAGCAGGACTATCGGAGAACGAAAAAGAAATCATGGTGCACGTTGAATGATCTTGATGTCATTCAGAAGCTGAAGTGGTTTTCAACAGCCCGGTGCTAGATTGCCTTAACAACCAACATACCCAAAGAATTGTTAAATCTTTCATCAGCTCACAATCCTTCATGCAGACAATAGCACCCACTGTCGAGAAGGCAAATGACTTCAATGTATCTTTGATTAAAAAATTCTAGTAATTTTGGATGGCATTAAATCAAGGAAAGTTCCCCTTCTGTTCCCAGTGGAACATTGTCCTGTTGAATCTCAGTTGAATGCTCTTGCAGTAAGGGTGATGATGTTTTTCCTCTACTCTAAAGCTTGAAGTAAACCTATGAGCAGGAGGATGCCAGGCCTGCCTTGGTTGCAGAGCAACATGCCAACTACCTGGCTAGTCCCGTTGCCAATTGTATAGATGTGCCTCTTTGTCAGGTAGTAGTTTCTTCTTCAATAAATTAGGGTACATACGGCCTCTTTTGAAAAATCCTGTCTGGACCAATCGATTTTGAAAAAAATAATTTATTAAGCACATCCTATGCCAGCAAAGATCATGTGGAGACTCTCAATATATTGGACCTGAAATATGCCACAAACATTTAAAAGAGACTGTTAATGGGCGTGTGGTAGCATATTCATAAGAGGGCTGATGAGGGTTACCTGCCATTGTTCGCAATGTTGGACGTCTCAGCATCATGCCATATGGTCGTCCGTGAACGTACGCACCCTCAGATAAGTGCATCTCAGAATTGACTATTGCTTGGCTTTAATCATATGAAATCTAAATATATCAAATATGTTTGTTTGGTGGTATTCCTATTTTTTTACTAAATACACAAATGCTGAATTTAGTTTGTTGCATTTTTTATCACTTTTATTCCCACACAAAAAGGCATATGGTAACTTTGGGAAAGGTATATATAAGGAACATGGTAGTGGGGGTTAGGTGGGTCCATATGGTGGTAAAATCACCAAACAAAAATCAGCAAAATTGCCTTTTGGCAAAAACAATTATCGGGGTAAACATCATAGATCCAATTCAGTAGATCTGCGAGGTCAGTAGTTAATGTAGATGGATATAGATGGCGGTGGGAGAACGGATCATGGGGTTTCATTCGGATTGATGGTTAGATATTTTGAAGTCTTCGATATGAAATGTGTTATTTTGAGAATTGCTAAAACAACTTGCCGTCTTGATCCCAATGCTTCATTTGTGTGCTCTTCATTGTCAGGCTGGGACCGTATTGTCCTTATACAAAAGTGAATGAGTACACTGGGGCACATTTGGACATTACAACCTGCAAGGTGACGACGAGAACCCACCAGCAAACACAACAATACAAGTCTACTAGTCTCGCAGTCTGCACAACACTATCAGGACCTTGCAATCCCAAAGCCTGGGGTGTTGTGGCAGAGCCGCGCCTAGAGGTAAGCAAGTCCAGACACCAGTGGCTACCTGGGGACAATCCACTACGACACCATGTCCGCACAAAACCAGATTGCAATAGCGGCAATACCGCCACCCGAGCCTCAAGGGGACCTACCATCTAGATTGCAAGACAATCTGGTCATGCAGTGACCCGGCCATTGTGATAACATGGAGACCAGCACAATGAATCCCAGATGCAAAAAGCTGGGTCAGGGGCTTTGATGTCTACATAAGACCCATAATCCCATTCCCCTCCACTGAAAACCTTTAAGTGTGATGACCAGCTTCACTTAGCCACACTTAATGGTAGTTCCACTTTCACACACTCTTCCGATATCTGCCTCCTCCTTGAAGACTTTGATCTCAACGTCTTCACTCTCACCGAGAAGTGGTTCAGTGCTAGCTCAGTCACTGCTTTTGACCCCATCACCTAGATGGCTACAAGATCATTTTGAAGCCTTGTCCCAACCGTGCTGGTGGTAGAGTAGCCTTGATCTTCCTTGAGTGAGTCCCTTCTTTCCTCATACCCACCCAGCCCTACTCCTCCCTTGAAAGCCTGGTCTGAAAACTTGGCACCTCTACTACTTGCTGTTTGACCATTCCCACTATCTACAGGCACTTGGGCCCTACCTCCTCTTTCCTGTCAGAATGAGCCAAGTTTGCATCCTCTCTCCTAGCTTCTACCTCTAAACTCCTCTCCCTCAGTGACTTTAATATCCGCCTGGATTCTTCAATCATGGCCTCTATACTCTTCCGTGACCTCTCCTATCACATCGGACGTGGGCACTAGTGTTGTCTGCTCTATGAAAGTCTCTTCCAATCAGGCCTCCCCCTATTGTTCCAGAACTATTAAGGACAACATTGGCTGCCGTGCTCCTGCACTCACTGATTTCTTTAACCACTCTCTTGCCACTGGGTCTTTCCCCTCTTCCTTCAAGCTCTCCCTTGTGCGCCCCCTCGTGAAAAAACCTTCCCCCGAACCTTTGTGTCTGGCTAACTTCCCCCCATCTCTATCACCTTCTTCCTTAGCAACCTCTGGATAAGATGTTCTTCCTCCAACTGAGAACAGAAAAGTGATGGGTGGAAGGTTTTGAATGAATTTGTACCACTGGCATTGCTCTGGGCAACCTTCCACACCCCATCTGCGCCATTGCAAAAGGGGTCCAGCCATCTGCAAATCAGTCTGGTACTGCCACCAATGGTAGTAGCCCAGCCCGAAATGCTAGGCCAGGTCCCCTCTGCACGGAAACACAAGAAACCCCAGACATGTTTCGGCCTTGTTGGGCCTCCTCAGTGAGGTGCAGCTTGGTTCCCTATGGCGGAGCGAGCATGGGACCCATGCCTGGGCATACCCTCTCTCACATAGTGAGACAAAATGTGACCACAAAAGTGATGGGTGGAAGGTTTTGAATGAATCTGTACCACTGGCATTTCTCTAGGTAAACTTCCACACCACAGTTTTTTAGCCCATTGCAAAAGGGGTCCAGCCATATGCAAATCAGTCTGGTACTGCCACTCAGAAGGGCTGTGACCTAGCAGTTCGGGCTGAACTACCCCTTTGTGGGTGGGACCAAGCCTGATTTGCATATGGTCTTTCCCCTTTCGTATTGGCTTGGCAGTCGAAGAATGATGGTCTGAAGGGTTGCCCAGAGCGATGCCAGAGGTTAAGATTTATTGTAAACCTTCCAGCCATCACCTCTTTTGTTTTGCTATTGTCACCGTGAGTGGGACGGGTATGCCCAGATGTGGGTCCCGTGCCTGCTGGGCTTAGAGACCTAAGCTACTCCTCACTGATGACACCCAACAAGGCTGAAACATGTCTGGGGATGCCTGTGGTCTCGTGCAGAAGGGATGAGACCTAGCAGTCTGGCCGAACTACCCCTTTGGGGTGGGACCAAGCCTGATTTGCATATGGTCTTTCCCCTTTTATAATGGCTTGGCAGGCAAAGAGCGATGGTCTGGAGGGTTGCCCAGAGCGATGCCAGTGGTTAAGATTCATTCTAAACCTTCCAGCCATCACCTCTTTTGTTTTGCTATTGTCACCCCGAGTGGGACGGGTATGCCCAGACGTAGCTCCTGTAGCTGCTGGGCCTAGAGACCCATGCTACTCCTCACTGATGATGCCCAACAAGGCTGATACATGTCTGGGGATGCTTGTGGTCTCGTGCAGAAGGGGTGTGACCTAGCAGTTCGGGCTTAACCACCCCTTTGTGGGTGGGACCAAGCCTGATTTGCATATGGTCTTTCCCCTTTTGTAATGGCTTGGCAAGCGAAGAACAATGGTCTGGAGGGTTACCCAGAGCGATGCCAGAGGTTAAGATTCATTCTAAACCTTCCAGCTATCACGTCTTTTGTTTTGCTATTGTCACCCCGAGTGGAAAGGGTATGCCAGGACCTGGGTGCCGTGCCTCCTGGCTGGGCTTAGAGACCCAAGCTACTCCTCACTGATGATGCCCAACAAGGCTGAAACATGTTTGGGGATGCTTGTGGTCTCGTGCAGAAGGCATATGATCTAGCAGTTTGGGCTGAACGACCCCTTTGGGGGTGGGACCAAAACTGATTTGCATATGGTCTTTCCCCTTTTGTAATGGCTTGGCAGGTGAAGACCGATGGTCTGGGGGGTTGCCCAGAGCGATGCCAGAGGTTAAGATTTATTCTCAACCTTCCAGCCATCACCTCTTTTGTTTTGCTATTGTCATCCCGAGTGGGCCGGGTATGCCCAGATGTGGGTTCTGTGCCTGCTGGACCTAGAGACCCAAGTATCTCCTCACTGATGACGCCCAACAACGCTGAAACATGTCTGGGGATGCTTTTGGTCTCGTGCAGAAGGGATGTGACCTAGCAGTTCAGGCTGAACTACTCCTTTGGGAGTAGGACCAAGCCTGATTTGCATATCGTCTTTCCCCTTATGTAATGGCTTGGCAGGCGAAGGATGATGGTCTGGAGGGTTGCCCAGAGCAATGCCAGAGGTTAAGATTCATTCTAAACCTTCCAGCCATCACTACTTTTGTTTTGCTATTGTCACCCGACTGGGACGGGTATGCCCAGACATTGGTCCCATGCCTGTTGGGCCTAGAGGCCCAAGCTACTCCTCACTGATGACGCCCAACAAGGCTGAAACATGTCTGGGGATGCTTGTGGTCTCGTGCAGAAGGGATGTGACCTAGCAGTTCCGGCTGAACTACCCCTTTGGGGGTGGGACCAAGCCTGATTTACATATGGTCTTTCCCCTTTTGTAATTGCTTGGCAGGCGAAGAACGATGGCCTGGAGAGTTGCCCAGAGCGATGCCAGAGGTTAAGATTCATTCTAAACCTTCCAGCCATCACTACTTTTGTTTTACCTTCCTCCAACTGACCCATCATACTGAGCTTATTGGTTGCCTGCACGACTATCAATCTGGATTCTGAGCATCCAGAGGCACAGGAACTGCTCTCCTGAACACCTGTAAAGAATTGCTCACTTCTCATGACTCCAACTCACCCGCTGTTCTCAATCTACTCGATTTCTCCTCTGCTTTCGACACAATTAACCACAGCATCCTCATAAAGTTGCTCCATGATAGCATTGGTATCTCAGAGCGGGCAACGGACTGGCAGACCTCCTTCCTCACTGACTGTCCCTCCCAGGTTACCCTGGGTTCTTAATCCTCAACCCCCTCTATCTCCACCTGTGACATCCCCCAGGGTTCTATCCTTTCGTCTTGGTCTTTATCATCTTGCTCACCTTATCTCCACGCACTTCCAGTGATATGCAGATGACACCCAACTCTTCTTCTGCATACCCTCTTCATTTTTTCTGACTACCTCTGTCATTCCTGATTGCCTATCCACCATTCATTCTTGGCGTACCTCCAATGAGCTCTGTCTCAATACCAGCAAGACTAAGATTCTTCCTATCAGGAATCCTGTTCCCTTCTTTCTCCCTTCACTCTGGCTTCCCGCTTAGGGGCCTCCCCCCTCTCCTTCCTCTGAAACCATAAACCTGGGATTTTTCTTTGACTCCTCTCTCTTTCATTTCTCACATCTTGGAGCTTGCCAAGAAGGCCCACTTCTAACTCTTCCTCCTCAGGGGAATCCTCCCTTTCCTCACTTTTCCCTTGCAGCTTAATTTCTCCAGAGTGCTGGTACTTTCCAGGCCGCACTATTGTAAGAGCATCTTCCTTAATCTACTATCCTTCTTCTCTCTGCACCCTCCCGCTAATCTTGAATATGGCTGAAATACTTATCCTTTGCCTTTAGCCCAGGGAACATATCTCACAAGCCCTAAAATCTCTCCACTGGCTCCTGATTGCTGCAAGGATCAACTTAAAATCACTCTACATTATCCATAAGGCTGTCTGGTGCCAGGGACCACACTATCTGTAACTCACTGTCACCAAATACTCTCCTTCCCGATCTCTCGGATCCCTCCGATCCTCTAACTCCTACTCTCTGCTTGTCAAGCATTTATCTAAGCAGATAGAGTGTGGCTGTTCTCTTTTCATGTCTGGCTCACTCCTCTGGAACAGCCTCCCACTTTCTCTCAATATTGAGCCGGATTGCCAGTGGCCCCATGCACCTCAAGACTTTCCTCTTCTCCACCTCCTTCCCTCTCTCCCTCTTGTGCTACACCCCACAGATGGTGTGACTGGTGGCCTGCACACTTATGTATCCTTCTAGGTCCTGGCCTTCTGTCCAATCGCCTGGAGCATTGTCCATCCCCCCATACTTGCCTTCAGGGACTAATGGCCTGTGATGTCTCACAGGCCTGTACTTTTTGTACTGGCTGGGCAACCCCCCTTCCACCAAGCAGCCACTGCCTGGCACTTACCTGTTGCCGTTGCAACCGGTTCTCCGTCACTTACCAGCTGATTTGCAACTGGCTCTCTGAGACTTCCTCTCCTCTGTAGAACCTTTTGCACTTACCCTTTTCCCCTGTCCCTTCTATCTTCCTACACTTCAATGCTCCGAATATTCACAAGGCCTAGTAAGACCGTTTCTGTATTCTGCTCATCACGGTTATCTTATTCCATTGTCTTGCTGTTCCGTTGTTCCATTCCCTTTGCCCAGTGGGCACTTTGAAACACAATCTATTGATCTATAAGCACCTTGCAAATGCCAAATAAAATAAATAATAATAGATGACGAAAAGAAGCGCAGAGCTCTTGTCTTTGGCGATAGGGCCGAATGTGAGGGACATCCTGGATGAACTTCCAGGTGATGCTGCAGACTCCTGCACAGGTCTCAGAAACATACTCACTGAATATATTACCCTGCTTACCAATGTGGATTGTGAAAGCCATGTATTCCACACCATGTAGCAGAACAATGGGGTGTCTATGGATGCTTTGTGATTTGCCTGCGAATGCGGATGCAACACTGCGACTTGAACAACTTTTCTAATGTGGGAGCTCTGAGATTGCAAATCATTGCAGAGTGTTATTCCCCTGTGTTCTGGAAGCGCCTCCTGCAGAAGCAGTGGTCACTTCATGAAATCTTGAAGCTGGCCAGGTCCGACACCACTCTTGAGCTACAGATGAATGCGATGGGTGACATCAAGATATTGGCTCTGGCATCTGAAACCGTTCACAAGATGACCACATTCTTGCCACAGCAACAAAACAGTGACCCTTTACGCTGCAGATGTGTATATGTGTTTCCACATGAAGGTGTATGCCCTCCCTAGGTCAGCAATGTACAGCATGTGGTGGAGAGAACCACTTTAAACCGGTGCGCCGTATGTCCCGCAGTCAGACAAGGGGAGAAGGTGCACAAGTAAGGACTTCCAGGGTGAAAGACAAATCATCCACAATACACCTGGGGATGCCTACACCGTATGAACCAGCGCACCGATGCCACAACGGTCGAGGGGAAGGAAGCCGAAAGCCTTAAAACCCTCATACATGAGTGGCACACTCATCGCTTCTCTAATCCGAAGCACTAGCGAAGGCTCAAGCAATACGTGAGATGCCTGATAGTACAATCTGCCTCAGCTGTTCCTCGGCTTATGAGTCCAGGAGGAAACAAGGAACCCGAGAACCCGCTGAGGATGAACCAATGAGGAACAGGTTCTTATATGCCCTGGTAAACTCTATGGCCAAAGAACATAGCCCCATTTTGCTACGTCAGATGCAAATACTGTCGACAGAATTTCTAATATACACATGGGCAACCGTAAACTTCATTAGTGAAGAAACATATGGCCGACTCCCAAAAGCCCTGAGTCTAAAACCTGCAGAGATGAATATACACCCCTATGGATCCAGACAGCTCCTGGCCTCCAAAGGGTATTTTCTTTCTGAATGCAAGTATAAGGGGTGGTCCAAGATGCTGCCTATACATGTGCAGGAGGCTGTCGCAGAAAGTGGATGCCTCAGAGAACATGGAACCGTTTTTTCCAAGCTATCCAAGGGGCTTGGCAAGTTAAGGAATAGACATATAAGTCTACACATTCACCCTGAAGTACTTCTCATAGCACAACATTACGTTGTATACTAATTGACCTTTTCACAATTGACCTCAGGAGAATTGACCTCGGGAGTATTGACCAAATTTAGAAGGTCAATTAGGACATATAAGCGGGAACAACCACCTGCAACCCCCGCACCCAATCCAAAACCCCCTGCAATCCCCCACCCAATCCTCTTATATTATTTAGAATCAAAAACCAACCCAATACATATATAAAATAACTAAAATAATATAAAGGTGAATTTTGAAGAAGGTCAATTAGGACCACTATAATTAGGTAAATTGTGGAAAAGGTCAATTGTAAAAGTTCAATTTGGGTAATACCCAACATTACAGGGGTATCCCCATTAATATCCAAAAGCAGTTGAAGGAAGAGTTGTGTAAACTGATTGAACAAGACATTATTGAGCTGGCAACCGGGCCCACCCCATAGGTCAACCATAGTTCCAGCACCCAAGAAAATGTCTGATGACATTAGGATATGCGTTGACATGTGCAGGCTGAATGAAGCAAACAAGCCCCAAGAATTACAGACATGATCCAACTGTTGAATGGTGTGCAAATCTTCACCAAGCTGGACCTCATCAAGGGATATCAGGAGTAAGAGCTGAGTGAAGAGTCTAGATACATGACAACTTTCATCATGCACTTGGGGTTATTTAGATATTTTTCAATTCGAAATTTGTAATGTCATAAAACACATCCCTAATTGTCTGAACTATAGTGATGACATATTGGTATTTGGAAAAGACCAGGAACCGTATGATAACACTTTGGCCAGGGTGTGATAGCCAATCTCTTGGAGAAGTGTGAGTTTTGGAAAGGGACATTACCATTTTCTGGACACATATTCTCAGTACAAAGAATGATGCCAGACCCAGAGAAGGTGGTGGCACTCACCAACTCTGAACTGCCCACCAATGTATTTGATCTACGCTTGTTCCTCGGGCTCAACAGCTACTGTACAAGATGCATACAAAACTTTGCATCAGTGAGTGAACCTCTCCACACGCTTACCAAGTCTTAGGTGTCTTTCACATGGTCCAAATGCATGCTGAGAAACATTTGAAACCATTTGGCTGTGATTCTCATCATGGTATACTTTAGCACAGTTCAGGAAAGTGAGCTCACAGTTGACGCCTTATCGGTTTGGAGGCTATCCTGGCTCAAGTGAACCCAGAGTCACCAGACAAAAGGTACATTGTATCGTATGCTAGCAGGCACCTATCCCACACTGAATAGGTGTACTCACAGGCTGAGAAAGAGGGGTTGGCGGTTGTGTGGGTCTGTGAACACTCCCAATTATTGTTATGTGGGAAACCATTCACAGTTGTGATGGACCATTAAGCCCTCCTGTTTATATTTGGAAATCTACAGGCCAAGATGCCTCCTGCAAGATGGTATTTCTGACTCCAGGACTATCAGTTCTGCATTCTATACAGACCCGGCAAGCAAGGCAACCGGCAGATTTTCTATCTTGTCATCCAATCACATCAACAGAGATGAGCTCCACGATTTCCAACCAATACATCGATTACATGGCCGAAGCGGCCACCACGGAAGGGATCAATGTCGCACAGATCGCTCAGGAGTTCTGAAAATGACCCAGACATTGAAAATCATCTTACAATGTCTACGGTCATGGTCAGAAGCAGGCTAAACAAATGAGAGAAAGTACCTGCCCGGAGACACAGACAGACATTCAGTGATTACTTCTGGTAAAGGCAGAATTAATGTGGGCTGAAGAAGGCCTACTTTAAAAGGGAACTAAAATAGTAATACCTAGGAATCTAAGGAGGAGAATGTTAGAACTGGTACATGAGAGACGGCATAGCGTCTACAAAGAGAATTCTGCGCCAGAAGATTTGGTTTCCTTAGTTTGATGGTCAAGTGTAAGCGCTGCTAAAAGATTGCTTTACATGAACTGCTCTCAACCTGCACACCAGACCTGAGCCCCTCAGAATGACAGAACTGCCTGAACATGTGTGGGACTTTGTGGCTGTTGATTTCTTTGGACCCATTGCAGGTGACAAACACATACTCGTGGTTATGGATGAGTACTCTTGCGGTCCTGGCATACAGATAGTGGTTTCCACAGCATCCTATCACACTATCCCGGCCCTGGATTGGATGGTTATGGTGTATCACGAGTGGTCAAATCTGAAAATGGTTCCCCATTCACAGGGCAGGACTTCAAGACATTTGTCGAGTACATGGGCTTCAGACATATAAGTGTTACTCCACTGTGGCCCCAAGCAAATGGGACAGTAGAATGCTTCATGAGAAACATCAAAAGGACTGTCGAGATTGTCCCTTTAAAGGCAGAACCTGTGGAAAAGATCCTCTATCAACTCTTGAGAGACTACAGAAATACTCTGCATAGCACCACAGGGAGGACTCCATCAGAGGTCATGTTCAGGTGGAATGTCAGAACTTCATTACCACAATTACACTGCCCTAAGAAAGATACCCCAAAGATCAAGATGTGAGAGAGCGGGATGCTACTGTTAAGGCTGATGTGAAGCACCATATTGATATTTGACATAGAGCCAGGGATGCAACCCCACATGAAGGAGATACTGTTGTTGTAAGGCAACCTCACACACTGCAGCATTTAGCAGCACTCCACTGACCATCACCCGAGTTAAAGGCTCCTTGATACAGGCAGGGGAAGGGCGGTAGCACATAACTAGAAACTTCTCGCAATTCCGGAAGTTTCCAGAGATGCTGGAAGGGGAACCATGGAGACAGAACGCAGAAACAAGGAAATTAATTGAACACTATGATGGCGATGGAGAAGAGTCTGATGGCGAGGTTATGGAGCTCTCCTGAACAGTCGAGTCCGGATGGAGCCCGAGCCAGAAATAAACCGAAGAGACTGATTGAAGAGATGGAGTAAAGGTTCATTTCATGTTTAAAAAGGGGGGAGGTTGTAATGTCCTGATCACATGCTGGATTAGTTGACATGGGCGGGAGTCCAATGGCACGTTGAGTGGGGTGGGCGAAAAGGGAGGAGTTAGTTATGGGTTTAGACTGAAGAATAAAGACGTGATAAAATGCATCCAATTGTCTGTGCTTCCTTTTATATATGTGACGCTGCGTGGGAAGAAGCTACAACAGTGTAAGGCTCGCTACAGTTTGATTCTTTGGATTTTCAAGATTTGTACGGTTTGCACTAAATTCAGTGAACCACATACTTACTTAAGCATTGAATGCATCGCAAACAGAAAATGTAGCTAAATATTTCTTGTTAACCAAAACATACTCCACTATTTCAACGATAGAGAAAAGAAAAAATCAATGAGAAGGCATATGAATAAGAGAAGCTGTGATTGCTGACTGCCAATAAACAATCCAAGTTCTGTTAACTATCAATGACTCGCCACTGTAATCTTCAACCTGTGGCTCAGCTGCCACATAAACTACTACTGCAACATATCATTCAGTGTGTACATAAGGGATACCATGAGAAAATCATAATTGGAGGCCCAGCCACAGGTTTTGCATCTGACTTATTTTAGGCCATGAACTGTGCTCCACAGTTGGGGTACATGTCTGTTTGTTTGTTTTTTTATTTATATAGCAAGCAAAACCCTGACATATCTAGGCACTTAAACTAAGTTTCAGTGCTTCAGGTTACAGAAAAGGAAGCATACGAGGTGAATTACAACATTTTGGAACGTGCAAAGGTAATACATCATACGCAAATTGCAAAAAATAGGTATAAGGTGATCACATCCATTAAGCCTGGCCCCATGTTACAGGGCGGCAGTAGCACACAGATGTAATGTCAAATCACTGGGCAAATACATGATGCCTACCCCAAGTTGCAGGGTGGCAACAGCACACAGATGCAAAAGTCAAATCAGTGGGCAAAAGCATAGTGCCTACAGCATGTTTCAGGGTGGTAGCAGCACACAAATGCGAAAGTCCAACAATAGGTACATAGATGGTAGCTCCCCACGTTGCAGGGCCGCAGCAGCACACAAATGCGAAAGTCCAGCAATAGGAAAATACATGGTGCATACCCCATACTGCAGGGCGGCATCAGCTCAAAAATGCAAAAGTACAGCATTAGGAATATACATGGTGCCTACCCCATGTTGCAGGGTGGCAGCAGCACACAAATGCAAAAGTCCAGCAATAGGCCAATAAATGGTGCCTACCCCATGTTGCAGTGCGGCAGCAGCACACAAATGCGAAAGTCCAGCAATAGGCAAATACATGGTGCCTACCCCATGTTACAAGGTGGCAGCAGCACACAGATGTGAACGTCAAATAAGTGGGAAATTACATGGTGCCTACCCCATGTTACAAGGCGGCAGCAGCAAACAAATGTGAGAGTCCAACAATAGGCAAACGCATGGTGCCTACCTCATGTTGCAGGGCAATGGCAGCATGTAAATACAATACAAAAGTTAAATAAAGGGCATTATCGGGTTAGGAAGAGAAGGATGGGGGGGTGTGGGAGGTCAGCGAGGGCAGGAGGAGGCGTGGGGGGCACACACAACATCACAGGTGACCGGGTGGGTGGGGGTTTACACTCAACATCACAGGTGACCAGAGGGGACACACACAATATCACAGGTAACCAGGGGGGGCACACACCATCACAGGTGACCAGAAGGGTGGGGTCACACACAACATCATGGGTGACCAAGGAGGCACACACATCATCACAGGTGATCAGCGGGTGGTGGGGGGGCACACAACATCACAGGTGACTGGGGGTTGGGGGATATACACAACATCACAGGTGACCAGGGGGGTCGGGGGCACACACAATATCACGGGCGACCAGGGGGGGAAGTTTACCTAGCGGATCTGTAGAGGACAGGGAGCAGACAGGGGCCTTAGAAGTGGGTCATTGGTGAGGGGGCCAGCTAAAGCCTGCTGGTCCCCGATAGTCCAATAAGGGAAGCCCAGGGCCTATCCGATTGCAGTAGGTGGGAGGGCAGGGGGAAACAAGCCTCCATCTAGATGCCTCAGAAAACAGTGGCCATGTTTGAAATGCAACAAGACCGTAGAAAAAGAAAGGCCACAACAGGTGAAGCCTTGTAGAGAAGCCATTCCACCCCCACAATAAGAACAAAAGCAACATAGTGCAACAAGGATGTCACCACCGGTAAAATAAAGGCATTGCACATGTTAGCAGCAAAAATGAGAAACATTAATCAAATTTGGTCTGCATGTGCTGATAAGGCAGACAAACCTCAGTGTGCAAAAGCACACCTTGAAGTCCCACGAGGGAGAGAAGAGAAGGCAGGCAGGACGGTCTTTGTTTCTCTGTTGTCGATAATTCATTTGATAACTACATAACCAGATCACCAGAAGGCCTACCCTTATGATTCTTAAATGCCAAGTTTTTGCAAGCACCACAGACGTCAAACTCTAGCAGGGCTGTGGGCCACCCATGAATAAAGGTAAAGTCACCAATTGTTTTACTGCTCTAGAAGTGCATGCAGTGCACAGATATTCACTGTTAAGGAGAGGTTCCTGCTCCATCCCAGAGTGACCCTCTTCTTAGAAAAACGGATCACGTGGTGGTATAGTTAGTGTCCAAACACTGACGGTTTACCTGATTTTTCATCACACAGGAAATTACTTACACACACCTTCGTCTCCATGTCTTCCCTTGCCTTTACCCCACCAACCAAGCTAAGGGAATACGACATGGACACATATAACAAGTGCCATTTCGTGGTGCATTTTATAATACTTTCAATATCAATAGCCTTTGAGGTAAAGTACATTCAAAACTAATTTACGAACTGAGCTAACGGTAGAAAGCACGTTTCTCCTGCATTTTTCGTAAAATGATTGTGTGGCAAACAGCACGATATGGAAAACTCGATGCATACCAATACATGGTGAGTGGTCAGGCTAAAAAGGCGACGATGGAGACATACCATGTATGGGTTTGAACAGAAGTGATGTAGTTATAAGATTACTTATGCTTGCCTTTTTTGAGAGCGTATCAGACCACCAAATCATCTAGGGAAATATTTCATAACGTTTTGTGGCTGTGAAAGTGAAATGTTTGTAGTTCTACATGTCACCTGCAAAGCAATCATTAGAAAGTGAAAGCACACACACGTTCGTAGTGTAACTTCCTGTTAAACGTTATTTGAGTCATGCAATGTTGTGTAGGTGTAGTGGACATTGTTGTGTTCCTTAAATGCACCACGATGAGAATTGCACCTGTGGCAGCACATACTTTACTTGACGCAACCGTAAAAATGTTTGCATGTATGTGTGCCAAGGATGTGTTTGCTGCTGACCCTCATAAAATCATGGCATATTATTTCTGAATGTGGTGCATATTGTAGACTCCATCAGAAGTAATGAATGTTAAATGATGAGACGAATCTGTGGATGTGGTGAAGAACATGAAAGAGGATCCTCACCACATACTGTGTATCCCGGAAGAGTACCCAAAAGGGTGGCATTTTTCTCTCGAGAAGGCCTGGACCAACGCATTCCCCTTATTCACTAGAACCTCTAGTTACTCAGTTCCTGGGTGATTGGGCCAGGCCAAATCTCAAGCAAACCTTTTAGGATCTTTGACCTCGTTCAGCCATATGGCATATAAAGAGGCACACGTGGTTGGAGGTCCTTTTTCAATTTTGCTGGAGGGAGCTTTTGTGAATGTAGGTAAATACGATATACTGGAGAGTGCAAGTGTAGATTAGTGCAAATAAGGAAAGGGAGTGGAAGTGAATAAGCAGGGACTCAGAGTGTTAGAAGTTGTTTTAGTAAACGTTTGGTTACGCATTGCTGTGTGACACATTCGGATTTTGATGGGTGCAAGCAACACAAATTGCATTTGGTTTGAGTATATGGAGTGGGAAGCGTTGCAAGGGAGAACAGATTGGTTGATTGTAAGAGGCAATGTGAGACAATGTGAGCAGCCCTTAAGAAGCCAGGCATTCCGTGTCAAAGTGACATTCTGTCATACACGTGCCATGACCGAAATACTGCATCCAGCTTGTCTTTGACAGTAGGGAGCAGCATTAGAAGCATGGGATCCCTTGGGGGCAACTTTTGGGAGAGACATTTGCATGTGATTCTAGTGTGAGGAAGCTGCACTGATTTAGGAAGCGAGGTGATGCACCAGTCAGTGTCTGTCTCTTTAAGAGACTGGACAAGACAAATGCCTTCCGGTGACATCTGGGAAGAGGAGCAGGAGGAGTTGAGAATCCCTGTGGGTAGCTTATGGGACAGTGGCATTCACATCATTTTGGTGAGAAGAAGTGGTAGGGATCCAGAGAGGCAAATATAGCACCTGTCAATGTTCGTTCGCTGGTAGTGAGTGGGCAAGACATGTGCCATTGGGTGACATCTGAGAGGAGGAACTGGGAAAACATGAGAGAAGTGTGTGGGAAACTAACATTTACTTCATTTTGTTGGAAGGCACAAGCAGACATTTGGGAGATGGGATAGATTCCAATCAGTGTTTATCTTTTGAAGTGAGTAGACGAGAAACAAGGAATTGGGTGTCACCTGGGAGGAGGAGCAGGGAGTTCTGGATGACAGCTTGATCAATAATCGAGCTTTGTGCCTAAGTGCAGCAGGGATTCAAACAGATGGATGATGTAAAAGTCAGTAAATGAACACCACATTAGGACAACTTGTTTACAGTCTCTTTGAGAAACAGCCTTCTTTTCACAGATCAAAAAGCACAAAATATCACTATGTGGCATTCCAAACACCTCCATCTCTGCTGCCAGTTCTATCATGCCCAAATTAGCACATCCTGTGTGTTGTTAGCCACGACATAAAAGTAGAAATGTTGTCAGTAGCCAGAATAAATAGCAACTAAATCTAGGCACTTAAATACTCTTCCAGAAAGTGGTATGCGATGCATAGGGAAGGCTGTGACTAACTATGTCATTACATCTGTGTGGTCAGATGTGGATTGGCATCATGCAAAAAGATGACAAGAAGTCAAAATAGCTGTAGTGGCAGCTGCACACCACATTTCTTAGACTCTCACACAGTGTGCAGCTGAACCTTAAAAATGTTCAGCTCTCTCACAAGTCACAGCAGCCCTTAAAATGATCAGGCTCTCTAACAGGACACAGCTACCCATTAATGTTCAAAAGCTCAAAGATTGTTGCCTCCCAATAAAGCTATCAGCCTCTTCCACATAGTGTTTTCTCACACTGTAAATCTCCAAGTGTGGAGGGTCTCCCCATGAGCCAGTTCCATCCCCGATAAATGTATTCTCTTCCACTACAGAGCAACTTACAGATGGGAATGTTGATGAGTCTCCATGTGCCTTTTCATGTTGGACGTTACTGCTGTGTGGTCCAGCTCCCTCAGCCTAGAGGCACCTATCAATGCATGCAGTATATTCCAGCATTCCCTGTTATGTTTTCCATGGTGTTTCAGCCAAAGGTGGATGCTGCTAGTGGCATACCACCCAGAACACTTTTTGGGGCAGTGCCAGCAACCAGAGTCTGGCGTTGGCCACATTTGTTGGTGCAACTCTCAACAATTAGGCAGTCTGGACAGGTGTGGGTGTTTTGCCACATTTCGAATGAAGTTTCGACTGTGCTGAATGCAGAAACCGGTATATAATATAACCTGGTTTATCACTACTGCAGGAGGAGATATTGGTCGTAGCCAAGTCGTTAGAGGGCTCATGAAGTCAGTGGACTCCTTTGCCTTGTACATTATATTTTGCTCTTCAAAAGAAAATAACTTCTTCCAGATAATCATACCCAATGTGTAGACTTTGTCCTTTCCTTTCTGTCTCTGCTTCTTCCACTCCGCAATTCAGAAGACCTCTGTTCTGCCTTATGATCTATGCGAGAGGCAGCGTAAAATACTCCCAGACCCAGGGCCACTATGTCTGTTTGTGGGATAGAAGAGAGTGTACCTCCCTGGATTGACTCCTGTTCCTTGTTTGCCCCATTTGCAACATCAGGCCCAGGGCATGGATCATCACCTCCTGGTTCTCCTCCCTGTAAGGTATTTCTGCCTCCTTTTGTAGCACGCCCATAGGCTAGACCCTCCTCTGTTTGTCCTGCTGAATTCCACTGTCCCAGCTTCACTTTGTTTGGTGGCAGCCAATTCCTCCTCAATGCCCCCAACCACAGAGTAGCCACCCGTTATTACTCCTGAAAGGCTCTTGGTGCATTCATCTCCTCCCAGATGTAGAACATGACCTCCTGTTCCTCTACAGGCCCTGCATCAGTGGGGGTATCCACAAGAGGCTCTCACTCCCATGCCTCTGTGGGGATGTTCAAAAGAGGCTATGTCTCCCCTGGTTCCTCTTTTGGAGTCTTTGAAGGTGATTGTGCCATCTTTGGCTCTGTGCTGTTTAGGGGCACCTTTGATGGCCCTGCCTCCTTTCCCACTCATTTTTCCAAACCCTCTGCAAATGCTTCAGCAGGTTCCCCTGCTCACTGAGAGGACTGGAATAGTGGCTGGCCAGGTCCCACGAACAAGTACAAATGAAGAGCACAGGGTCTACACGATCATCAGTCATGGGGAAATCCTTCTCCTCCTGCAATGGGAAACACGCATCTTCTCCTATTCTCATTGAACCTTTGGCCTCTCCCAGCTTCCCGGTCTGCCATGAGAGAACTACATGGTGAGGGAACATGAAAACTTAAACACGCGCTAAGTAGCAAAAACTACAAACTCTCCTGCGATTGAAGAACACCCAAGAACAAATTGATTTCCAATTCCACCATATGTTAAGGCAAACAACACTGTACAACAAAGCAACACAACCAACAGAACAGCAAGTGGGGATGAGAGAACTTCAACAACAATCATGCAAGGGAAATTGGGCAAGTGTAAAGTGTTTATCACGACACAATCTTGAGTTTATCACGTGTACCCCTCACCTCGCAACCTAACAAAACTAAAAAGTAAGTAAAGCAGAGGTTCAACACAAGATCTAGGGATCCTAATAGGATGCTGATTCAGAGAGAGAAATCCGGGACCCTGCTCCAAGTTCAACCCCTAATTCAACCATGATATGATACAGCATTTATAACGTGCCTATACACAAGTGTTTCAAGACGCGATCAGGCAAGGTATGGGGAACAGAGGGAAGACAGAGGCAGCGATCTTACTAGGCAAGGTGACATTGAGATTACACAAGTGCAGGGGACGGGGAGGAGAACAGTGCAAGAGGGGAGGGGGCAGTGCAGTACATGGGATCAATAGTAAAAATAAATAAAAAAACAATCAGTGAAAAGTGCGGCCAGATGGTGGCATGTGCAAGGTGCAAGGGTAAGTGCAGCATCAAGTGTCAAGTGTCTCTGGAGGATAGCTCAAGGGCAATGTGCTTGCATTGGAAGCAAGACGACACAGAGCAACACAGGTTTGATCCCCGGGTCGGCGCTTAGAAACCTCTGGGTATTAAGAGTATTATAAATAACCTGTCATATCATATCATAAGTGCTGGTAGGGGACTGTAGGGATACAGAAACAGCCGCTGAGTGCCAGGGTTGCCAGAGGGGCAGTGCAGGTGTTCAACTCTCATGGAGGGGACCTGGGCCCGAGATCAAAGGGTAGCCAGGTGTCAGTACAGTTTCAGTTCCAACCAGGAGATCAGCAGGGGAGAGGGAGAGAGAAAGAAGAAGCAAAGAGGAAGGTCTTGAGGTGCTTCTGGAACCGGAGACGGTTCCCCTCAAAAGTCAGAGAGGCAGGGAGGCTGTTCCAGAAGGAGGCCCCAGCTGAAGAAAGAGATCTACCACCAACTTGTTGTTTGGAGAAATGACTGACCCTCAGGGAGTTGGAGGTGGATGAGTGAAGAACTTGAGAAGGAAGATACTTGCAAAGAGAGAGCTGAAGGTATTGAGCCTGCAGGTCACAGAAGGCACTGTGGACAGTGCAGAGGGTTTTGAACGTAATCCTCACAGGCACTGGGAGCCAGTGCAGATATCAGTCTTGGAGAGATACAATCCCTGGGCTTGAGGCCAAAGACAAGTCTCGCCAAACCCCATCCTGCACTTGTGGTAACAGATAGATCACATCAACATTTAAATTGCTTGTGTGGTGTTTATTTTGAAGTTTGTCCATGATTGCTCAGTAGCCAGAGATGATGGAATGGATCTTTTGTTACAACATTCATTTACATCATACACAACATGTTAGACTCAATGAATGCTGCCGGTTATGCAAATACTTAACAATCCCCCAGCAAGAGTTATTTCACTGAGACATTTAAGAATACATGTTTACTCCTCTTCACAGAAAGTCAGCTAGTTGATGAGAGTTTCTGCTGGCTTCATCCATCTTTAGTCATGGTTCAGGAGGGCCATGTACACATTGAAGTGGATCACTGAGTCAGGTGTCCTTTGGCCAACTATGAACATGGTGTGGATGTGGTGTACATGAAAATCTCCAATTGCTACTGACTGTTGTGTAGAACTGAAGACAAAAACCTCAAGGCAGTTTCAAAATAGTGGTACAGCTTCATAGAGGAAACAATGCATGTTATGCTATCTTATTGGGATTTGCACTGTGCGCTGGTACCATTTTCATTGTCTCCACGAATTGCGAACAGAAATTGAAAAGGAGGGTGTTGTTAGAGGAGAAGGAAAATACAAGGTTTTGAGCTTAATTGTTGGTTTGTCAAGAGCAACCGGCATCTGTTTGAGTGTTTTTTCAAGTTGTGAAGCAATATATAATTCTTTGATGTCATGGGTGTTAGTCTTAGCAGTGCACAGTGGTTGTGCGAGTTATAGTTGCTTAGCTTACCATAACTGACGATTTTCTGAGGTTTTTCGGTTTTACATGTAACCATAATATGGATAGGTTGTTATTAGGGCAAAGTAACTATAACGTCCCTTTAACAAAGTTTCTGCACTGAATTTCATAGGTTTTTATTAGGGCAACTGAACCATAATGTCCCATTAACAAATACTTGTCACTGAATTTGATAGGTTTTTGTTGGCGCAACTTCAAAATAATGTCCCTTTAAACATGTTTTTTCACTGAATTTGATAGGTTTTTGTTAGCGCAACTTAACCATAACGTCCCTTTAACAACGTGTTTTCATTGAATTTCATAGGTTTTTACCAGGATACCCTTAATTTGTATAGATGTATCATACAACATACTGCACCCCCAGGCCCTATACTGATAACCTCGGGGTCCGCGGACTATGCAACTGTTTGCGGATATCGGGCAGCATACACACTGCCCATTAGAGCGGGGGTTGTTTCACATTATGGTAGCATACAGCAAATAAACTGAACATCTTTAAAAACCAACACATAATTGAATTGTAAGGAAAAATGAAATAGGTCTACAAACTCTGTATGTATAAAAGCAGCAATGCAATTGCATAGAGTGTGCAACATAACGGAATGCACCAAGCAGGAAAATAATCTGTGCTTCCAACAGTGTTACCTCAGTGCTGCTTTACATACAAACTGAGAAGCAACGTCAGTGGGACAAGTACAAAGTAGTGACAGCAGAACTGTTCTACAAAGTGCTAATTACACTATATTTCCTCCTATAACTGTGCAGTTTGTTCTGTGTACAATACTTGTAAAAAGTATTCCTCTTTTTTTACACAGAAATGGCAAGCACCCTGGAGTGGCTTGAGGAGAATTTCCCTTGTGATGAAACGAGTGAAGACAATAACTCCAAGGGTACACAGTGCAGTTTGAAAAGTAAGAGAATGAATACACATTTATTCACATGTACGAGACATGTTTTTCTGTTAACAGTACATACAGGAAATGAAGGGAATGGACCAGAAGCAGCAGCTCCTCCACAAGTGCATGGGCACATAGAAAACTAAACTAACAATGTGCTAAATAAACTAGTCAGCCTAGAGGCAAAAATTGACCAATTGATGAACAGTGTTGGCGATTTAAAAGAATTTGCACAGAGACATATAATTGGCAATATTAAATACCACTCCCCTGCATGCACCTGTACCCTTGCCCCTGTCCCAAACAACCATCCCCACAAATTCCCTGTAGGCAAAGACGTTATTATGAGACCTCAATCCCTTCCTCCCCTGATGACCAACGTGTGGAAAACCCCAATTGCCCTGCATATGTTTCCATTGATGCTACCCCTTCCCTTTCCTAATTGTGTGTATTTATGTGTGTAAATAAAGTTCTATGAGTATACTGTTGCTGTGTGTGTGTGTGTTTTCTTTTGTAAAAGCCACGTTAGGAGTCAGCGGAGTGTGCAACTGTATGGGATGTCTGCAATTGATCAAAATAGGGGTGTCCTATGGACACCGCGCCTGTCCGAAAAGTCTGCATTCAAAATAGAGATGTCCATAGGACTTCACACCTGTCGTTCCCTTAATTAGTTCGAGGACCCACTCCTGTCCTGCGGACACCTCGATGCATGCACATCACATTCCCTGTGTCCTACGGACAACTTGCCTGTCTGCAAAGTTGTGGCGTACATTTTAGTTTGGGGGCCCCAACCCTGTCCGTATTACACCTATTTGCCTGTGCACAACGGATCCCATGCAACGGATCCCATGCTAATGGGACAGCCATCCCATTAGCGAGTATTAGCAACATCACCATGTGACCACACCCACGCTGAGCATCGGCCCTTATTCGCGAACAGTGTCTGGGGCCCTGAATAGCAAAATAGTGCTTTTTGGCCAATCCAAGGTGTTTTACTGTGAAACTTTACTCTTGCAGAGGTCCCAGACTATGCCTCTGGCGATCTGTACACTTTTCTGAACTTTTTGAGCCCAGCTTGGGGTTCAAAGTGCCCGTGAAGTGCACGACTGTCCGCAAAGCGCTCCCCAGCACTCCTCTAAAAGACCACACCCCCGTGCTGCTCCTCATTCTGTTTTTGGATTTCCAGAACACAGCACTCTGCCACATTGCCACATTGCTGGATTGCTTCAGTACTGCTCAAAATTGCTGGATTGCTGCATTGCTGGGCTGCTGAATTGCTGGATTACCTGAATAATGGCTTTCACTGCTGTTTCATCTGCTGCCTCTGCCTCTGCACCACCCCCACCAACACCACCACCTTCCCAAGAACCTGGAGAGGGGAACAGGCATGACAATTCAGAGGAGGAAGAAGAGGAAGAAGAGAATGAGGTAGTGGAAGTCCCCACTACCAGCTGCTGATGTGAGTCTTGGGTGCAGAGGCTTTTTACCAACATTGGTGGTAAACCCAAGGTTAGTGCAGCCAAGGTTCGCTGCAATAAGTGCCAGTCATAGCAAACCTGGGCTGTACAGTTATGGGACTACCTCTATGCAGTGACACCTGAGATCCAGCCACAAAGCAACAGTTAGGAAGGTCGTCCCCTTCGAACAGGGTAGTAGTTTGAGTTTCACTTCAGCATTCTCAACATCTGCTCCTGTCACCACAAGGGACACGTCTGTGGGGCAGCAGATCCCTCAAACTGCCTCGCAGGCCATATGCACCGCTGTAGATCCTTACCTTTCAAAGGTCACTGCTATGTGTGTGTAATGTGATGCAGTATTCTGCAGGGGTGAGCAGTTCCGAAGTGGTTTTGAGGCTGCGGCCTAGAACCACAAAGGAAAGTGCCCCGCACACCCAACATCTTCCTCTCTCCACCTGCCCTTTCTTATCTCTGTGGTTTGTGCCCCTTCCCTACCCTCCCAACCCTTCCCTTCCTTGCGTTTCAAGTTTAAAAAATTCTCAAAAATTCACATAAAACAAAAAAAAACTTTAAAAAGGCTCTTTCAGAGCTACCTTTCGCAGTTTAAAAATAGAAGTGCCAATGAAATGGTGCAGGCCCCTGTGCAGTCCGAAATGTCCACGGAAAGCGCAGTAGTCTACAGACTTCAAAGGCATGCAGGAGGTGGCAGCATGTAAACCATTGCATTCTTTTCTGGGACAAAGTGGTGACTCTGAAAACATCATATCTTTATTTTTATTTTTATTTTTTGTTCTTGGAAGTTTTGAAGTGGCCAACACATACTGCACACATGCTTGCTATGCTTGCAAGAACGGCTGCAAAGAATGTTGGATATTGCGTAAAAGAAATGTGATTGCCAGCAACAGTAAGATGGATGCCATCTCTGCAGAAAATATTGGTGCTACAAAATGTAATGTTTTCATTGTGGAAGGAAGACATACCAATATCTTGCAAAAATGTGCAAACACCCTTGTTGACATTGCACCTGGCTTTCTCCATTTGCGGACCAAATGATGAAGAGCGCAGCCACATCTGTCTCTGGGCAATGCACGAAAATATTACTCGAGAGTTTGGAAACATGTTCATGACTTTACCAAGTGCCTACTTCATCGCAAACTGCAGAGAGATTCCAGTAACATGGCCTAAACTGTTCCCTCCACAATGAACAATAATAATGGCTGGATTATGCTGGATCACCAAAGTGGCACAGAGGGGAAGCAAATCCAGCCACTTCATGCTACACACTCCATATCAGTGCACATCCACATGAGGGAATCCAAGATGTGCAGCCACTCCACAGTGCTTGCATACACCTGCAACCAATTTATCCAAGAGTCCCCCAAAATCCACATACTCTCCCTCCAGAAACACACAGCCATAGCAACATCCATCTGCTGTAATGCCCCGGTTAATCTACCAAGTCCGGTGCCGGTAAATCGCTACCGGTCCGGCGGCAGCCTGCCGGTTTTACTGGCACAGCTACCGTCGGACTTGTTATGAGCCCCAATATGTGCCCACAGTGGCACAATAGTCAAATCTGTTATTGCCACTTCAATGCTATTGTACACTGAGTTCAAAAAAGGTGTACAGTGCCTCAACAATATATACAGTGAGTATACGATTATTGCTGTCATGCTTCTTTTCAATCAGCAAATTACATTTCTATACACATATTTGTGCAATCCATATGCCAGTGTCACAATCTTAAGTGCATGACCGTATTATGATGCGGTAGTTGTGGCCAGGCCCTAGACACTTGGGTCTATGGCCTAGGACCTAATGCCTCTGGCCATGCACCTAAGAGACTAGGGCATGGCCACATCCACTGCAGCATAATACAGCCTTACACCCAAAAATCTGCTCACTGATCACAACCAACACACATAAGGCAGCTGCCTGAGGCCCTATCCACTTCAGTTCACATACTACCACACTACTTGCACCCACTGAACATACTCTCATACACCCACGAATCTCAGGACAGTCCAATAATCCAGCTGCCACACACCCTGTCCACTTCTATACACATACTATTACAGTTTAAGCCGCCAGTCAGGATCCAAAAGAGATCACCTTTCCCTGGCCACCTGATAAGAGGATCCAGGGGATGTAGGAGTCAGGATAACCTCAGGTTTCTCACACCTCTTAAACCATAAGATTCTGTGGGCGGGTCATCCAATAAACCTGTCAATCTCAGGGAGCCAGATAATCTATGTGACACATCCAGCATCATTAGTTCCTCCCTGACTCGTGCATTACAGTGCAACGAACAATATTCTATCTCTTTGTTTTCTTCCGAGATCTTGGATTGCAATGAACAACATGAATTAAGAAGGGAGTTACTGTTGGCCTCCTACAGTAACAATCTTTTCCACTTCTTTGCAATTACCTGTCTGTGGCACATTTCCCACCACCAGATGGCAACATTACTTTAATCGTGCCAGGTACAGTGTCTTGTCCCAATCGGTTAATGTCGATAGAACCCCCTCCACCACTGCAGCTGAATGAGTGGCACAATGCGTTTTTATTCATAGATCGTTATGCTTTTAATTTCCTTTATTGCCTTTATCAGCCATGATCACAATCTCTGACGTAGATAAGCCAGAAACAAACAAATAGTGCAAGTTAACACCGCCGCCAACCACTCACTGCAAACTGCAAACTGCTCAGCACATGCCTGAGCACTTATCTGAGCTCGTGCGCAGGAACGTGAAATGCAAGGCTTAAATGCTTGCTCCAGGTGTAAGGGGCTGCAAGCAGCAAAAACAAAACAATCCACAGGTAATTGTTTCTTGACCTCGCCACTAGCACATGTCCTGCAAACTGTTCAGCACTTGCCTGAGCACGCATGCAGGGGCATGACGCACAGGGCTTAAATGCTTCCTCCAGGAGCGGGCGGGACAGCAAAAAAAGAAAACAATCCACACGTTATCTCTTCTTTACCTCGCCAGCAGCATGTCTCCTGGTCTCATTCTAATTTCTATCGACCAGGGAATCGGTGCATTCAGTCTGTTGTTGTTGTGAGGAGTAATCATGTTTTCCTTTTTGATTGGGTTCAATTTCAAGTTTCCGTTGGTTCTCCATACATTTCTTTTGTTGAGGAAAAGAATGATGGTATTGTTTGAGTCAGTGTCCGTTATTTTAATATTAATTGTCTTCTGCATAGTTATAACATGTTAGGCTGTTGGGACACTGCATTGATGCTTATTGTTCTTGAAGTAAAAGAAGGTAGATAGTGTCACAGATGGCAGAGAAAGCAGTCTCAAAGATGTTTTACATTTATTTTTATTATTTTGTTTGTGGGACGTATGTCTGGCCCATTTTCTCTTGCCTTCCCACAAAGCTCCTTCCTAGCCCAGGTGTATGTGGCCACTGTTTAGTTCTACAGCTTGTTGACCTCAAGGATGTACTAACTGCCTTATTCTGAAGGTGTTCTGACTGAAGGCAGGCACGCTGTCTCCCTCAGGCATTTTGTAACTTTCCCTAATCTCACCACTGGGTAGTGTTCTAATGGGGACTGTTACAATGTTCTGTCTTGCAGCTACTACATAAGACTCCCAGACCCTTGAGGTATTTAGGATCTCACCTTAGGGTACCAGGGCTATCCAGACATGGACCCCTTCCTCACTGTGATCAGAGAGGCACCACTCCACCTCACTGATGAGGCTCAACTGACCAAAACATGTGTCTGGGTTGCTGTTGCTACTCTTGTTCAGAGGAGATTTGCCTAGCATTTCAGTGCTGGACTGCCCTTAGGTGGGTCAAAGACTGATATGCATATTGGAATTTCTCCTCTGTGAAAAGCGCAGTGAGCTAAAGCGTGGTTTAGACTTTCCCAGGGGCCATCCACACAAGAACATGTCAATGGGCTGTGTTTGTGCTGGTAGAGGGGCTCCCAGACCTTTGTTTGCACTACATAAGGTATACCTGCTTCCACTAGCCCATAACCCCCTACACTGGCTTCCTGTTAAGCAGCAAATTGCATATAAGGTACTTTCCCTTACTCATAAGTGCCTCACAAACAATGCCCAATCTTACTCGAAAGAAATGATTAAGCTTTGTCTGTCATCTTGCGTTCTACAATACAACAACTCCAATAACCTTATGCAGCCTAGTGCCTATCAACCCCTGCGTCTCCCTAGTCTACCCATTGCTTCTCTCTACTGAGCTCTCTTACTTGCTGCACACTGAGGCCCATGGGCGAGTTGCGCACTATAAGAAATAATTGACATTAACATTAACTAATACTTTCTTTCGCCTTTCTCTTCAATACTACCTGCTCCTCCCCTATCACTTCTCCACCAACGTCTGCTCCCTATGTTGTTTTACTACTTGTCTTTCCTGTTTCCACCCTTTCATATTAACTGTATTTCTTCTCCTCATAGTTTAATCCTCCTCCCACACTGCTACTCTTCTTCCCCCACTACTGTTCCTTCTCCTCCCACTACTATCCTATCTCCTGCCACACTACCATTACACCCACACTACCTCCTAGTCCCCCTCCTTACACTCAGTACCCACCTTCTCACATTTACACCTTACACTCTTGTGTTTACAAACGCATGTATCACTAACCTGCACACTGATATGCCAGAACCACTATCACTCCTAAGCCAATGACTCACCTGCTCCAAAACTCTTTTCCACAATCTGCATCTCCCTCCTTCCTCATGCTGTTGTCTCAGTTACTGTCCCCGTCCTTCTCCAACCTCATCTGATTCACCCACACTTTGTGTTTCCTGCCCCAGGGTTATGAAGCCCTCCCCTTGTGAGGGTAGGTCAGCTGTCCCTAACAAATGTTAGAATTGGCAGTAATAACTCAAAGAGTCCCACTGAATGTTTTGCAGGTGTTTATTTATATAATACATAATTACTGCACCAAGTATAATAATCGCTCTTCTGAATACAATAGAAATCTTGCAATGCATAGATAAATAAGTTGTTGTCTCAAAGGGACAATATGAAAAATAATAAGGGATTGGGAAGTAGCATTAGGACTGTCCCTCGCTCTCTCACATCACATTGGACTCCTGCCCTAGCCCAGGCATCTGTAATCCCCAGTTACTGTAATGGACAGGTTAGCTCTACTGTCTACCATTGTCTTCAACTATTATGTCTTCCTGAAACCAAGGCTCTCTAACTACCTCAGGGACTTTCTAATTGCCTCTATCTACTGATTGTTAATACTAGTGAACGGTGAATGTGTGCCATTGACCTCCGAGCCATCTATATCCTTACTACTCTTCTCATCCTACACACTCCCTCCATCCAACTCCACCCATCTTCTCTCCTCCCCATGTCCTTCTCCTCTCTGATCTTCCTTCATCTATTACACCCTACCTCTACCCTCTGATGTTACTACCTTCCTTCCTACCACTCTGCAATCTCCGCTCTACTACCACTCAACCTTCTCTGCACTACTACCATTCTCTTGTTCACACTGCTACTCTCCTTGCACTACAACTCCTACTACTCTCACTGCTTCTGCTTTCACCTCCCCACATAGTCCTCTATTAACTTTCACACTTCGAGTCGCCGATCCAAACTTGGTAATTAATCATACATCCATCCTACCACTACCACTTCATCTGCACTACTCCACTTCTGCTCTTCCTTATTTTACAACCTTCACACATACTACTCTCTCTTCTCCAAACTCAGGAAAATGGTAACATGCTCAGACGTCCACTACACTCACTTTCCAGTATTCTCATCTTTATCATTTATCTCTGACACACTTCTCCTTGTACCCATGTATACACACCGCTACACTAGCCTCACTCTCTCCTAACACTCATTCCCTCATACACTAAATACTACTGGCCTCCTCCTATACTCTGACCTCTCACACTACCCACATCTATCTCTCACAACTTCTTTTGACACCTGTCCCCACTTTCTGCACTACACTAAAATACAAACAACTGGTACTCTCTCTCACAATTCTCTCACCTTTGCTAAGCTCTGCCACCAGGTCTGCAACACTCCACTCTGCTGACCGTTTCTCAGTTTTCCTTCACCTCCTCCTGCGACTGCACCCAAACAACTCTCACTTTGCCTTCTTTGTGGCTGATTTAAATTGTGTGACTGACACTCTGCACCAATTGGTGCCTGTCTTTTTCCCCGGGACCCCAGTGAGAGGCTTTGAAAACACCTCTTAGACCTTTTGCAGATCGGTTTCCCTGACTGTCTCTGGAGCTCTTCAGTCATCCTGTATAGCTGGAATTTTATGTTCTGCTTGGGTGGTGAGTTTGTTGTTTTCCTAGTTCCTTGGTCACCTTACTTGTCATGGTCCATTTATTTCTCTCATTTGTATCCAGCCTAGATGTTCTGTGTTGCTCCAAGGTGGATTTTAGCATGTGCAGTTCTGCAAAAGCAAAGAGAGACCAGTGGCCAGTAACTGTCTTGGGAAGGAGTGGTAAATGCAGAGTGGTAGCAGGGATGGGATTTGCAGCATATGGGGGATTTCCGGAGGATGGGAACCCCCAACTCCCACTTCACATATCTGGGCCAGATCTGATTCTGATTTCTGTTTCTGGGAGCATCCTTTCCCAGGTTTAGAAGGATCCCTCTCACCTTCCTTTGACACAGTGATAACCCTGACTCTTTGACACCAATCTCTGGCTTCCTATCCCTCCCAGGCATGCATGTGTAAAGAAGCAATTTAAAGCTTAGATTAGCCCTGCCCACTTTCTCTGCATGGGCTTGCTGCCCGGTAGCTCTAGCAGTGAAAAGAAGTCAATGGCAAAGTTCTTCTGCTGAGTGGTCTTAGTGGGGACCCCTAGGATAATGGATCTATGTGATCACTGCGCCACCAAAAATGCGGACAGTGAAAATGCTGAATACCAAAATGGCGAGGCGGATTGATCATACAGATCACCTTAGCCCGCATCCAGATACCTGTTCCCCTTTCCCTCTTTACTTTCCTTTCAGCGGCACAATTCTGTGTGTGCCGCTGACTCCCCTTTATCCCTGCAGCGGCAGTTCCCTTCCACTAACGTGGGTCGAATTGGTACCACAGGGTCCTTTTATCTATCTTTGTCCCTTGATTTGAACTTTATTGTCCCTTGCTATCCGTGTAATAGAAGCAGAGGAAACCCTCACAGCTCCCAAGGCCATTACACCAAACAAGAGGAGCAGGGGACACCCCTGCAACCACTGCTCCCCTTATTCAGTGAAATGGGATTTGTTTTGTTTTTTTCCCCTAATCCGCAGTAATCGCACATTCAACATTTTGGGTCTATACCAGGTAAATCCTGGGACCATTCCCCTTGAAAATCCATGGTGGTCTAGTGTGTGGTTTCCTGTTGTGCTACCTTATATGGTACCATTAATTGCACAGCTGCTCTGGGCAGTAAAGTGACTGAGATTTGCTGCTCCGCAGCAGGTCTCAGCATCTCTCACTGGGTAACCACCCCAGCGCTATGATAAGGTTTCTGCAGTGCTGTGTGGAATTATGTTTAGGCAGTTGATTGATTCTGTTTCTTCTATCTTCTCTCCTGACTTTTCAGTCTCTGCTTTTTCTTGGCCTTGTGACAATAGGCTGCTTCAGTTCTGTCTCTGAGGAATGATATTATCCATTGAAGTGCAGCAATGTCAATGCCAGATTCGAGTAGTATTTTCATTATGGTTGTGAGGAAGGGGATGTTGAAATCTGCTAATATGTCTAGTAGAATAAGGGCTGAGGATATGTTTTTGTCAATATTAATTTTTTGGTCCTACCAGAAGACAAGAAGTGCTGCTTCCTTTCCTCTCATTGGTCTGCATCCTTCATGATGAGTCCAATCTTCCACTTGATTTCACATGTTCAAGGATTTCTTTGTTTATGTAGCAATCCATAATTTTGGCTGGGTAGGGTAGGTTGGACATGTAGTTAGTTTGATATTATTCACTTTTGCTAAAATATTCTTCAAACGAGGTTTTCATGTGGACATCTTTAAAAGCCTTTGTTTCTACTCCTGTTTTCAGTTATTGGTTCATCAATTTGGAGAAATAGTGAGCTAGGGATTCTTTGTTGATTATATTCTTGTAAATATCCATTGAACAGGGATCATTTGATGGAGTGGCCCTGTTACTCTCTTTCACTAATTTGAGAAAGCTGTCTGTGATATTTCATTGAATTGTGTTGGTGTTGTCAGGGTTTCTGCATTTGGGGGGTGTTGTTTATTGTATCTGAGGCAGCTGTTGTTGATTTCGTTTCTGGAATGGTCTGAGATGTTGTCACAAAACGTTATTCAAGGTATCAGTATGCTGCTACACAAGATTGTATTCGTTGATTAGAATGGATTCACTATCTTGGTTGGTAGTCAATGGTAGAGATTAAATGATGAGGTGATTTGTTTTGGCAATAGCAAGACCTCCTCTATTTGTAATTCTTTATTTGTTTATCTGAAGTTAAGTTGGTTAGGATAGTTTCATGTGCCACTTCTTTGTAGTTGTCTGATAACAATATCACTCTGAGGAATAGTAGGCCTCTACCGCCTTCGTTCAGAAACACAAGGATTTCAGCTTTGAACTTTTCTGTTGATGAGGTATTTATTAGACTGCGCTGCATACTGTTCTTCTTTGTTGAGTTATTGTCATTTGGCTTGTGGTGTGATATGGGAGATGGGGTGTTTTTGGTTTGTGGACCTGGTAGTACTGCATTGTTAGTTTCACTGGTGGTTGCAGATGTTTGTTCTGCTTTGTTGCTGAAGTGTTTCAACAGGCATGGACTTAATTTGGGGGTCAATAGGTGTTGCAACTACAACCCCTGGCAACTGCCATGTGCCCCTGGCACTGCCTCTGCGACCACCTGGAAAAGAACTCAAGATTTCACTCTGACTTCAAAAAGGAATTATTTCCGTTTCGGTTTTCCATAATGGAAATAATTTATTTTTGAAGTCAGTCAGTCAGAGTAACTTTATAACAGAAAGTATTTCATTTCAAAATTCCGAGCACCCCTCCACCCCCCAGGACTTGGATTGCTCTGGGTCCTGTGCTTTGCTGCGCATGACAGGCCTTGTGTGCGAGTCATGACTACAGAGAACGAATTCTGGAAGTTAATGACGAACATTTCTTTTAATGTACACGTGTGCGTGAGTGTTTTATACAATGTATTTTTGTGCATAGATCATGTGCTATGTATGAATGTGGCATGGTGTTTCGGTGGTTGAACATGTTTGTGTGAGTGGATGGTGAATGATTGCATGCGTACATGAGCAAGTGGTGTGTGAATATGTGTGCTTGGGTTAAATGCCTGGATTACTTACAGTGTAATCGTTATTACTCCTAGTCGTACTCTTCCTTGTCCCAAAACGTGACTATTGAGCACCATACCTTCAATATATAAGTACTGAGACAAAGAAGAAAAATGTTAAGGTAATACTGGACTGAGGAGTTAATTTTGGGGATTGGAGGAGGAGTGTGGGAGGAAGCAGGGATGTTTGGGAAGGGTGGGGGAGGAGAGGGGTGTGCTAATAAATAAAGGTCATCAATGATAAAGCAGGCATGATATGTATTAGTGGCTACACTGGCATTTTGGTATAGACAGTCTAGTCATTTGTTACTGTGGCATGACATTTTTACTGGGCATGTATAATAAAATGTGATACATGTTATATTACCTGTCTAGCCTGGTATTTGGGTGCAGCCAATAGAGCCTTTTCTTACTGTGTCATGGAATATTATCTGGGCATAATGAAGTAAGCATCATCAGTGTCATTACCTGGGTAGACTGGCATTTGGGTGCAGCCAGCCTAGCCTTTCCTAACTGTGGCATTGTATATTTTTCTGGGCATCTATGATAAAGTAAGCATGATTAGTGCTATTATGTGGTTAGACTGGACTTTGGATGCAGCCCATCTAGGTAGGTCTCACCGTGGCATGGAATGTTTTACTATACAGCATCAATGCTAAAACAAACATAAGTGTTATTGCGTGTCTAGCCTAGATTGTGCAGCCAGTTTTGACATGTTTTCTTATTGTGGCATTGCATTTTTAATAGAAACAAGGTAAGATTGCTCAGCTCTTTGAGTGAGCACTGCTGCAATCTATCTGTGATCTGCAGGTTGCAGGCTCAAATCCTTGCCAACTCAGACTTCCATTCTTCCGAGGTTGATAAATGAGTATCAACTTTGGTTAGAATGATATTGTATTTAAATGTGTGCTATGTATAGTGTTTTCCTGAAAGCGCTATATAAATAACAAGTCATTATCATTATCCAAGGTATTAATGCTCCTTTGCATTGTCGGTGACTTGCATCTATTGTTTTTTTTATACAACAATATCACAGCAATTGTCAATGTACAGGCTCTACTTATCATCTAATGACAGTACCTGAAATGCAGCGTTAACTGGCATGATATGGAAGTAACTGGACATACAATTCTGATGTGACATATTGGTGGCATTGCTTTGGCTTATGTTTGTTCCATTGGGTCTAACCCTGTCATATCATAACCCCATCCATGGCATATGAAGGCAGCACCTTTGTTAAAATGAGGGTGGTATCTAAAATATTCTTGGCTACATTAGTACCTAGTTGGTATTTACACATTTTATTTTTTGTAATGTCTGCCAGCCACTTCCAGTGATGTCACCAGGGTTAAAGAGGAACTGATGCTATCCATGTCAAAGGTCATGTGACATTACCTCCTGTGATGCCATTGGTGTGTGATGTCACTTCCGCTACCCTTGGCATTTTGGTGAATCGACATCCCTGCCAACAGGTTGCATGTGGGGTTGATTTATCTTGTTTTCTGTGTAGTATTTCCAATCTCTGGTTCTGAAAGGTGTCCTCAGTGGGCGATGTTTGCCTGTTGTTATATGTCTTTCAACCAGGCGTCCAGCCAAGTCTTGTGCGCTGTGAGATTCTGTTGTCATGTGCGTCTATTTGGTGGGTGGGCCCTGCAGTATATTTTCACATTTCTTTCTGTTGGATCGTTCCTTCAAACTGCCATTATGATGTGGGCCAGGTGGATTTGTAGGTTTAAAGATATTGGGGGTCATTCCGAGGTTGGAGGTAAGTAACTGTCCTTACCGGCATGGCGCAAATAGCGTGTCTGTGTAGTCACAAGCCGGCTAATAGAGGGCTATTACGACTTTGCGGGCACAAGCTTTGTGGGATGTCGGTAAGTGCATTACCACCATGCCGTAAAAGGCCGGAAAAAGGCTCTTAGCGACATCATGTATGGCGCAGATTGCACTACCGGCATGAACCAATGCGGCATTAGCGGTCACCACTATTAGCGGTGACCGCTAATAACGGTCACCGTAAACAAGCAGAACCGGAAGTAGCGTCATTGCGCAGGAACGGGAAGGAGCACGGCAGCCATCTTTAAAAACACAATCCATTGCCAACCTCAGCAGCCAGGACCTGTTGGATACTGCTGTTTGTGAAAACTCATCCTCCAATATACCACTATGCCAAAGGCTGTAAAGAAGGGCACCTCCTGCCAGCGCAAGGAACGTTTCAATGAAGATGAGCTGGCCATGCTAGTTGAGATCCTGCAAGAGCATGCTGACATCGTGTTTGCCCAGAGTATGAAGAGGGAGGCCATTATACGCAAAAAAAGAGATCTGGGCACTTGTGGCGTAGAAAGTAAGTGCAGTCGGGAACACCCCACGCACTATAAAAGACTGCAGGAAGCGATGGGACGGCTTGCGGATGCGAGTATGCAACTTACTCTCTGGCAACAGGAGCCAGGCAATGGCAACAGGCAGAGGAGCTAGCTCCCCCATAAAGCTGGCCCGATGGGAGGAAATCTGTGCTACCCTGATTGGCATGGAGGGCATAGAAGGTGTTGGTGACATGGAGTGTGGCACCACAATATCGGCAGATGGAGGTGAGTGTCCTAAGAAAAAACTGTAAACAGAATAGGGGCTGGTTGCCTATTGGAGAATCGGGTATGGTAGGGTCTTGCTGGACCGGAGAGTCCATGGCAAAGATTACCAAATCTGTCTCATCCTGATCGTCCTCTGTATTTATGTTGTCAATCCGGACGTTCTCATGATAAGGGTTATCCTCATCTATGTATTTGTCATCTCTTGCATCTAGTTCGTAAAGGTCTGAGGAGATGCGAGGTGTCTTGTGGACTGGTCGTCATACAGTACCACTGGGGGGGGTGAGATCTTTTCCGTGACTGAGCAGGCAAACTTCTGTAATGCCGAGTCTGATGAAAGTCCACCAATATGTCTGTACAAAGAGGCAAGCCATGGCCCAACACACACACATTCCCAGCAAAGTTGTCGGACGCATCATAGACACATGCAGTGTACCTGACACATACCACACAACAATCTAAATTGCATAAGTCACACTGCATGCAGGCCCCAACAAATATGCATGTCACATACCATATGTCTTCCCCAACATGAGTGACCCCGATGTATGCCTACATCATCCACCCATGTAGCAAACAACGTGATCATCCAAACTCAAATGCCTATTACCCTCGGTTGTGTAGATGATCAATTGTACAAATGTATATGATGCCTATCAAACCATGCCGTCCCTCTCTTCGACCCCCACAGGCTCATACCATGACAGCGATGTGCAGAACTCACCCCCAGAGCAAACCACACCCCGGAAGAGGGCCCGTGATGAGGCCAACAGGCCTTCCACCTCAAAGGGCCAACCCCAGGCCCACCGTGCACCACCATTGAAAGCACCTCAAGTTGCCAGGGCACCGGTGCTGCCAAGGGCAGTTGGGGCAGAAGTGCCAACACCTGTAGCACTGACACAGGAAACAGCTGAGGCTCCACACTTGGCAGAGTCCAGTTTGGTTGGGAAGGTGGGAGCCACAGCACCCCAGGCTGAGGAGGAGGTACAGGAAGAAGTGTGGGTGGCCATGGAGGATGATTCCTCCGAACTGCCCCGCACACCCAGTCCACTGCCATCCCACCAAATCACATCTCTGGAGTCAGACCACACCACCACCCCTGAGCAGTCTTGGGGGGAGTTAATTTAAGGGGCCATGAGCCCCATAGTGGAGAGCAGTGAGGCCGAACATGAGACCCAAGTACTGTCCACCTCCACAGGTGCACCTGCAGGGCCGCAGTGTTATGAGGACCTTACTGCCCTTGTGCAGCAATTCGTGGATGACAATGCCCAGGCAAGACATGAGTGGAGGGAAAACATTGCCTCTCTAGGCAAGACAATTACTGACAACACCGCCTCCATGGGCAAGATTTTTTCAGACAATACTAGTCGGCTGTGTGAGGAGGTATCCGTCCTGCGGCAGGTACTCAGCCGCATCGCCGATGCCATGGAGTCAGAACTTCCGGCAACCCAGTTTGAGCAGGCAGCCACACCATTGTCATAAAGCTCAACCCAGACCAGCCCACTCCGCAGATCGTTGCGCACCCTGCGCCAGCCGGACATGCCGCCACCAGGTCCAGGGAGTGCCAAAAAATTAGACTGGCCAGCCTGATGAAGGCATTAAACACTTGTTGGAACATGAGTGGGGGAGTTGTGGGGGGAGCTGGAGGGAGGTGAGGGTGTGTGGGGGAGTTGTGAGGGAAGGGGGAGTGGGGTGAAGAGGTGAGGGGGAGTTGTGGGGGGAATCGGAGGAGGGGGAGGGAGGTGAGGGTGGTGGAGGGTTAGTGCACTATTGTTTTCATTGTTAATTTCAATACACCCGTTGTGTCAAAAGCAAGACCTGAGTGGACATTCATCATTGCGCATATGTCATTTATTCATATACAGTGCATAGTGTGCATGTACCCCCACACCCAGTCCCCTCTCTCCAACTATCATGTCACCCTCTGCAGCCATGTGTGTCATTAATATTGGGCAATCTCTGACTGACGCACAGCACGTCTCTCTTGTGCATCGGCATGGCAATGATGTGCAGCCACTTCTTCTTCATCCCCTTTATCATCACCATGTGGTTGCAGTTCAATGTCAGGGGGCAGGGACACGTTGCGTCGGATACACATGTCGTGCAGCATGACACATTCCATGATTATTTTGGCCACCTTCTCATGCCTGTAGAGGAGTGCCCCACCCGACGGGCTAAGGCAGCAAAACCATGCACTCAACAGGCCAAAGGTCCGCTCAATGACCACACTGGTACGGGTGTGGGATTGATAGTAGTCCCCCTCGTGCCTGTTCTGTGGGTTATCGGGCAGGGGTGAGGAGCCACGTCATCAAGGAATAGCCAATGTCACCTGCATGGCAGACAAAAAAAAGGTATATGTCAGTCGATTCATGATGGACAGCTGTACTAGTCACACATGCCGGCAGATTATCGTTGGCCACATGCACATGTCCCTGGTTATATGCATGCCATTTTTAGGCCCTCAATTTGTCCTGTGCCATGGAATAATGGTGTGGGTTGCATCTTCAAGATGATACAGGGTGTGCTCTGCCGTCTTGTTGCTCATGCATTGTGTACGGATACAGTTGTGTCCAGGTCCATTTAGTGATGTGTAGTGTTCTGTAGGATTTTCTGATGGGGAGCGTTGGCAGTAAGCTCTGCAATGTTAGGCATTCAACGCTGACTTTTCCCATGGTGACATGCAGCGTTCCTGTGGTTGATCCGGGATATCGGGCATAACAATGTGTGATGATCTTGCTGGCGTCGCATGCCATCTGCACCTTGATGGAGTGGTACTGCTTACGGTTGCGGTACACCACTGCCATGGCATGCAGGGCCACCAACTCCACGTGGGTGCAGTCAAGGGCACCTATACAATTTGGCATGCCTGCCAGTGCAGGGAGGCCAACTTTTGTTTCAAGAATCTCCTGGGGAGTTCGTAGTAGGGATATGTATTCCGTTGTGTGCTTAAGGAGGGCATCCAGCACTTGCTTCAGAATGCGAGAAAATAAGGGTGGTGATATGCCATGCATGTGCCCCACTGTGTGCTGGTAGGTGCCTGTGGAAAGGAAGTGGAGCATAGACACTGCCTTCAGTAGAGGGGGGATGGCTGTGCGTATTTCAATGAGGCTGACAATGTCATAGTGTATCATGTCCACGATGATGTTGATGGTGTCCCGGTCCAGACAGAACAGGGTGTGGTCTGCTCAGGTGTTGGGTTGAAAGGCCTGGCTCTGATGTTTGGGATTGGGGGCTGCCTGCGCGGTTATGGTGGCTGCACTGGTGGGGCATGCTGGGCCTGTCCACCCTCCTTCTCCTGCTGCATTTCCTCTGTGGTGCCTGCTGTTGCTGTTGTTGTTGTTGCTGGTATTGCAATGCAAGCATGTCCTCCAGCTCAAGTATTGGTACTACTATTAGAATAATATTGGTGTGGAAAGGGGTGTGGTGTGTGGGTGCACGCCTTTTGTACAGGCCCAGACTCCATTGCCTCCACCTGTGCTGATAGTGTGCACCTGTGGCAGTTGCGAACCCTGCACATAGCATTTTATGGTTGGTCTGCGATTCTGGTATTTACGGCATGCCAGTATCCACTATTTGCGCCTTCATGATGCCTGTTTTTGCTTGTCCGCCTAACTTGTGATTTACTCCATTTAGCGGCATGCCGCTATTGCCGGTTTGATGGGACTCGTGCCCGCGCCCATGCCGCTATTAGAGGCACCGTTATTTACAGTGTCGCTAATAGCGGGTTGGCAGGCCGGAATAGCCTGGAGCGGTAAGCGATGCCGGCAATCCTTTACCGCCATCGCTTTTCCCTTACCTCCAACCTCAGAATGACCCCAGTGTGCGATGTACACGCTCTTTGTTCTAGTTACTGCAACAGGGTTTTCTCATTGATAAGATGCTGATGGGTTTTGGTGGAAGTTGTGCAATTGAGAGATAGTTCAGATGGACTTATCATCTGCCTTGTATCTGTTTCATGCGTTGCTCTCTTTTCAAGTGGCCAAGTGCAAGTGTTGTCAGATGTCCACTGTATCAAAGTTGGCAGACATGGCAGGCAGGATCAGTGTGTAGGCTTCTTCATGTCCCCCAGGACGGAGTAATTATTCTGTAACAAGACTTTTGTTTACATTCTTTTGAAATGCAGAAAAGTGTTTTGAAGTTATTCAGAATGTCATGAAATTGAGGGTGAATAGATGTGTTTGGTTAGTGTTAGCTCTATGGTTTAAGCCACGTAGGGCAAGACAGCAATTGGACAATTCTTCACCCATGTGTCAGGATTTACTGCCTGCTCTAGGGAACATCTTTTGACTGAGGGAGACATTCACTATTAAGCAGAGTATAGTGTTGACACTGCACATGTCAGAGGTTACAGTAACTGGCTTAAATGCTGAGGTACATTTCCCAACTTATTTCTTCTTTGACAGAGAAATAGTATGGATCAGGCAGGTGAATCAGCTTGGTGCATGTATTTGGTAGCTTTCAGAATGGAGATATTGCACGCCTAATTGGGCAAAATGTTTCACTATGCAAAATTGTGAAAATTATAAATTGTCTCTACGTAACACTCTGGCAAAATTTCTGAAAGGAAGTCCTAACAAAAAAAAAAGCAATTTCTGTGATATTTACACGTAAAAAGTGAAAAACTCTAGAAAGAGGTATGAGTTTTCTAGTTTTCAAGATGTGCTATCATAATGTTCACTGAATTTGCTCAAACGGGATTACACTAATAAACAATCAGCATTTTATATAAGCAAATAAGAGTTTCACTGCATATTATCGTAGACAACTAAGTTAAATCTAAATTAAACCTTTTTATTTTGTTTTCTGACAAAACCATCAGCAGCAGTTTCAGCAAGACTCTAGAATGTTTTGAAATTTGAAAAAAAAAGATTGTTGTGCGACTAATTTAGATACTGTTTTTTTGCAATTTTCTTTGGGTTGGTTAATTTGAATGCACTATTTCACAAGATGGTCGAGCAGAGAATTGTAAAATGTTGTGCATCACTGGTATTTTGTTGGCAGAAGTTTCAAAATATTTCTGGCACAAGTGATGAAGGGATAAATGTGTGCACTGCTAGCAATGGGTTTTAATGATGCAAACTTTTAGATGTTCTTTCGCCTTCCTTTTGCAAAATTGTGAAAATAATGGGGTATTTTGGTGAAATTCCGCACACATCCCATATTCAAAACTGGGTTGTGTTTTGAAAAGTGGAGAAATCAAACACATTCACCTGTGCCCAGCACATACAGAGGATGCACAATGCAACACAGGGTCATTCCTGACCAGCAGTATCAATAAACACAGTTTTCACACTTTCATTACGATCCCTCGAACATGGATAGAAGGTTTTTCTATTTTTATTAACATTTTACAATGATGAGTTCTTTAATAGCTCTTCACTGCGTAATTTTATTCAAAAACCTGCATGGGCAATGCGAGTCAGTAATACATTAATGTTGGCAGTGTACTCCAAAGACTACTGTATGGAAGGTCGCTGTCCAACACACCTTTTTGACTGCTGCACAGCACCCAATACATCTGTAAACCATCCCTGTCAATAAGGTGAACTGCACATTTCTTAAAATGGCACATGCCAAACACCCCCATCGTCTGCACTTTGTTTACTTGTGAAACCTTTTGAGAATCTGCCTTTTCAAGTCTTTTTTTAAAGTAGTTTATTCAATTTACCATCATACAACATATAATAAGATGCATAAATAAAAAATAAAAAAATAAAGTCTGAACCATAAGCATCATTAAACCTTCCAAAACATACAGGAAAATTCTCCACCCCCGACCCATCAAACCTCATACTAGTTCTGGATGTCTAATTTAATGAAGGAAAAGAAGGAGAGAGAGAAAAGAGAGATGAAAGAAGACGAAGAGAGAAAGGGAAACAAAAAAAGTCTTTTGTAGAGAGTTGCTGAAGCATGTTTTATCAGTAAAACAGCCAACACCAAGGATATCTAAAAGCATTATATTGTTTAGTGCCCTGTTTTGATTAATTGATTATTTTTTATTTTAAGATCATTATTAGATCCCTTCTTTGTAATCTCATTAATGGATGTGCCATCCAGTGTGGTTGATGATGGAATATAACTTTCTCCTCCAACTTTTAAAGGTTCTTCTATCATGTTTCAGAAGTCAGAGATGGTCAATATTTTTTTAGGCACTTGCTAGGCTTTGACCTACATAATTTGAACATAGCTAAAACATAAAGTGGCTGTGGTATATTGGTTTCCAAAAGTTCAGGTGCCTATGATAGCAAGCAGCAAAAGACATATGGAAGGGAAAACAGAGATTAACAATCTGCTTGCAATAGAAGGGTTTGCATATATGTTTTCTTTTGCTGTTTGTTGGTTAAATCGGTGTTCCATTTCCAAGTGCATTACATTGTGAGAGGAAATGAGTGGTTTGAAATCTGTCCAGGTGACATTGCCATTGGCTACATAAATAGGCACATACAGTAGCGTGCTATATGGGTGGATTCATTAAGTAGTAGTGTGCTATCAAGAAAGTCCATATCAGCAATCCTGGCTACAGCATTGGTGTACTCGTCAACTATCAATCTCTTAGCCAATGATGCTATAACGGCTTAAAAAAATATCCCAAACTAGTCTGGGAATGGCATCTTAGAAACAGTTAAACCTATGTTCCCCCCGGCACAGCCTCGATGTGCGAATAGCCATCAGCCCTTGTTAGGCGCTGTCACTGATAACGGGATGGTAAGGGTCCCAAGTCCTTGTAGATTCTCTTGCTTCACTTGGGCCTGCCTAGGATTGGGCTGGTGGGCTTTGTCTGCCCTGGATGCTGTGCTGTAGCAATATGATGCTGCACTGATGGATTTTAAGCATATGGCAAGGGTTGTGATGCAGGGGAAGTAGAGTGAGACGAATTGTCAGACGCCATTTGTCCAGCTTAATTCTTAACATTCTAATTTGCAATGTTGGGTTGCCGCTTGGTCGGTGATGAGAGGTAACCTTGCTTTAGTAAATGGATCGGGTTTTCTGCATTGGCATGAATTTGTATATTTTTACTGGCCACAGTGAAGGGGTTTGAAAGAGTAGGGTTGTCATGCCCCCAGATTGTTCTTCGATGTGTCCAGCTAGTGGTTCCCCCATTGAAGAAAAGTCCTTGTTGAGCATAGATTGTTAAATATGTTAGCATGTAGGTGTGGTCAGGAATATCAATGGTAGGGGTGTGGAATATCTCATTATCTCATAAATTCATACTCACTAGGAGGGTGCCATATACCACATTTATCAATAAACAATGTTGCCATCACTTTCTTTGGAGATGCAAAGGGTTGGGAGGTAAATACGTTGCTATGTAGCAGGTGCTCTTATATTTAGATGGGTGAATGGGGTAGACATGTTGACAGTGTGGGTGTTCACCTGCATGGTTAAAACAAACTGTTGCCTAGTAATATCTCTTACTGATTGTGGATCAGGATTCTAATTATTTATCAAAACAGAAGTTGCCTTAAGGTGTAATAAAATGGAGGAATAGCAAGAATGCCATCATACAGAATTAGTGATAAAGGATCAACATACTGATGTTGATGTTCATGTTAGATGATGGATCAGAGCTATAGAGAGAAATGTGCGATTCTTGCCTATTTCTTTTGTATCATATCAGACTGCATTTGTTCTCTAAGTATAGTCATGGTGTGCAACCTTCTCTGCATCTGAATATTAGTTGCCCATTCAGAAGGTCCAGGTCACTCAAATCCTTCTACCCTTGCAAAGTATTGACTTTGATTGCCACAGTTTCCATTATCTTAATGCTGACCATCTAAATATGTATATTTCAGCTTTTTTGTGAACATTTTGCAATAAGAATGTGTAGTTCTCTGTTATTTTGTTGTACATTGTTGCTGCACACAAGGCAACCTTATCACTTCTTTTGTGTGCATTATTTATCAAAGAACGATTTCTAATAGTTATAATACAAGCATTTTGGGTTATGCAGGGTACGTTTGGTATGTTATTAGCACAATACATTATTGTTATTACAATTTGGCTACTGCAAGGTCACCTTCCTCAAAAGTTATTCATTCAGTTGATGTGAGATTTTAGAAACATATATTTATATGCACAATCGATGGTAATTGGATGCGAGCACGATGTAAAAGAATATGCTAAATAAATGCTTGCCACAGGCAAGTTGAATATTTAGTGTGACATATTGCCTTGCAATATGTTCATTCGATAGGGTATAAACAGCTTGTCGCCCTGGCACTTGGCATTTAGAATTAGTCAAAGCAAGATAGCAAAAACAAACAAACATCACACATGTTTAAAAACATTGTTTGGCAGTAAAGGTAAATAGGTCTAGTTCCAACCAAAGCATTGTTGCACTATCCTTAATAGCACAAGATACTGCTATCGGATCGTAATGGATGGAAATCAACTACAACATCATTATGCATCTGCGCTACGTAAAAGGAACCCACAGTCCTATATGATGATATGCTTTTGTAGCTTTTGAGTAAGCGTTGAATTTTTTACTTGCATCGGACAAGGAAAGATAACAGTGAGCTATCTCGGGATGAAATTGTGACGCATGATGGTCTGTGACATGGATGGGCTTTAGAAGTTCAGCAAGGTGTTACCCTCTGTGATTTAAGGACACAAATGATTTTCCCGACAGGCTACATTAAATTAAAAACGTTTTCTCTACGTTAGCTCTTTTAGTTGTTACTGCATTTTTGTTTTGTTTGTGTTGCATACTGTACGTGCAAGCTTCCATACAATGCACGCTCTTCCTTATCAGTAGTGCAACCTCAGCACATGCATGCCCTGAATTCCAGTGTATTCCACATCGTTTCAGTGGTGGTTTTTTTTGTTTCGGCACCATATAAAATTATGGGAGCTGTTTTCTCCAAAAAGTACGTCAACGTAGACAGAAGGGAGAACTTCCCATATTTGCAATCAAAATTATCTAATCAGTATGTGTTCCAAGCATTGAAAGTGGGCTTTATCGTCTGCTTTGTCAGCTACAGTTACACCCAGATATAAATGATGTACCTGTTCCAGCACTTCGCCCTGTAATGTCCACTGATATTTCTTTTTACATTTGTAGTTTTTTCTTGTGGCAAGTTAATACTTTGGTTTTTGTCAAATTGATGGTCGAACACTTCTTCTTTACATATCTAGACAGCACATCCAACATTCTCTGCAAACCCTGTGGTGATTTTGAAATTAAAACAAGATCATCCGCATACAGAATGGCAGATATTTATCAAGCAGCCAACTTGGGCCCATCAGCCATGATGTCCACAAAAGAGTCTCCAACATCACAGATAAAGCAATTGAAGAGGGCAGAGGCAAGGATACATCCCTGCCTCACCCCCCTTCGCATCTCAATATCTGCGGTCAGTGTACTGTGTAGATCAAATCTGACCTGCATTTTGGTGTTTGTATGCAGGTCTCTAATTAATTGTACCAAATGCAGAAGGACATTCAGCTTCAATCAACTTCTATATGAAAAGTTCTCTGGAAACAGAGTCGAACGCTGCCTTGAGGTCAACAAAAATCATGTACAGTGACTGATTCAATGCAAGATGATGAGAGACAAGGGCCTTAATGATAAGTAAATTAATCGGCATGCCCATTCCCGCTATGAACCCTGTTTGAAACAGGTTGCGATGAGAATGTTTTTCAGACCACGCATTAAATTCCCTCAGAATTAATCGAGAGAAGAGCTTGCCCGGTGCATCAAGAAGGGCGATCGGCTTGTAGTTTAAAGGGCATGACCGATCGCCCCTCTTGAATATTGGAACAACCACCAAGCTTCACCATGACTCAGGAATACAGTTGGATTTAGTAATTTGTTGTAAAAGGTTGTAGAGAATTGGATTCAATTTCTGTGGATGTTGCTTGAAGACCCAATTGCTTAACCCATCTGGGCCTGGAGCCCACAAACTGCCAGATTAGTTTATAAAGAATAGAATATCTTCTCTGGTTATTTGAACATTTCTGTAACTATGCTTGGGATTATTGTTGCTCATTATCTGTCCTTCCGGTGGTGCATACATCCTTAAGAAATATTCTCGCCATTGAAACTCTGTTACCCCATTTATCTGTATTGACAATTGTTTGGGAGCAATGGCATTGTTTAGTAAAGTCCATGTATCAGATGTATTTTTGCTTCGAATGGCTCTCTGCATATCTTCGCCATCATGTTGATATAATGTACTCCTATACATACAAAAAGAGAAAAGGGCCTGAAAAAGGTGAGTCCTGAATCAGCAGAAATTCACACTTTTTGTGTGTGCTGGAAGAAGTTGAGGACAGGTATTATGCTCCCATTACTGTCGAAGAGAAGTGCAATGCATTTGCAATGATTGACACAGGTGCACAGGCCACAATCATGTCCAAAAAGTTGATGAAAATATCAATGAAGGGAGATCCTGGCAAAATCATATCAAAGTGAGACAAAGTGAAGGCCCGGTGCACAAGTTCAATGGTGTGGGGATACCTATCGAAGGTGTCACTGAGGTTCACAGAAAGACAGAAAAACACAGGATGAGACAGGATGTGTTGATCACATTTCTCAGTGAAATTCCAGTTCTGATGGGTACAGATTGCCTGAAGAGGTTGTCACCCTTCAGAGATGGAGCCGAAAAGCCATTAAGGCCTAAAAAATTGACTTCACAAAACAACAGTAAAAAAGAATGCCATACTGTGGCTAAATCAGGGTGAAATGCGAGGTGATGAAGAGAAACAGTCTCTAGAGATTTATTTGGACCCCAAGAAAAAATGGAAAACAGAAATAGATGAAAACACATTACGCTTTTTATTAAAAGAAGAAAAAGGCAAGTCACCTGTCATTTCAGAGATGAGCATAGAGAAACACATTTCAACCCTTTCTGAGATACAAATGGGAGATGGGCAGCCATGGATCCCAATCCATGTAAATGGTCAATGTGAAAAAATAAAGGCCATTTGAGCAGGAAAGAAGCTTCATTAATGAGAAAATACTCCAGCGAGTAATTGACAGGGAGGCGATCCCAAAATTCAGAATGAAAAATGAACATGTGTTTGGACTGGATAATCCGGATTCAGGGAATAGTGTCGTAGGAAGATGCATGCTTAAAATTACCATTGGCCTGAAAACTATCTGTCACAATGTGTGGATAGTGAGTGGGACACAAAGTGATTTCAATTGAGGAAATGAATTATGCACAGAATGTGTATGGTGTTGGATTTCCTCAATCACAAGGTGTGGTCCAGGTTAGGAGGACATGCACCTGAGTTTGAAGACAAGAGACAGGCCTATCATTATGCATAGGTGGTACCATATGCAATTGAGCTACAGGTGAAGAAGGATGTGATCATTCCTGCATTCACCAGACAAGTTACCATCACATTACAACACGGAAAGGGACAGCAGATGAGGGATCCGGATGCATTTGTGCACCTAAATGAATACATGAGGCAGCAAGGCCTAGAATGTGAATATACACCATTGGTTGAGATTGGGGATGGACCCATTAAGATACTGGTGGCTAACAAAGCATGCCAGGATATTCATTTAGAAGAAAATTCATTGTTAGAAATGGCAATACAAAAATCTTATTATACTGCAGATTTTAGTAATGCAGTGATTGGGATTATCCCTGAAAGATATGCGCAGGGGGAGTTGCCAGAATGTTTGGACTCCCAACCTAATGGAATATTCAAAATTCAGTCTGTGCCCAGTAACCCAGTGAAGTGGCCTAGGAAGTGGCATGTTATGCCTGGAGTCTCTGCTGGTTAATCTACACATCCGTGATCCTCACTATTCCCTGAAGCAACATTGACTGGTGATTACTTCTGTTATATGCTTAACTAATACATCTGAACAGCTATGTACGTTACCAACAACGTTTTTCATCTCCTCGCTGATTTAAACACATATTTTGTTTATCTACAACCAGGACACGCCCACCTTCATGTGATTTCTATTTAAACACACGCGCACCCCAGTGAAGTGGCCTAGGAAGTGGCCTGTTATGCCTGTTGAGCCTGGGGCTTGGGGCACTCAGCTATTTTTGAGAAGTGCTCGATTCGATGGTGCTTAGCGTCTACTAGTAAGTATATGATTCCCAGCTACTGGTCTTGTTATTTGTTAAGACTATAGCACAAAGTGTGAAAGTGCAATATTTTGGGGCTTTGCATGTATAACTCGTCATTACGCAAACCTTGTGAAATATAAAGATCTAACCGCTGTGTATAATTTCTGTCTGCCTTGGCTCCCACAGCAGTGGTAATTACCACTGCAGTGTTGAGTTGTGATTAGGCAAATAGAATGCTGCCTAAAAATGCTAATTTTAAAAAGAAATATGCTGCTGTTAATTTTCCAGCACTAATGACTCGGCACATGAGCGTTGCTCGTGCGGCCGATGTACCACTCCCAGACTCATCCTATACAGATGAAGACCTGATTGAATGTGCCCAAAAATGTTCCCTCACTTGTGTTGACCCAGAGATTCACACCATTGAGGAAATCGCATGAGATTGTCAAAACCTCCCAATCTTTGTTTTGTGAGGACCGTGATATGGTGTGCTCAAATAACAATAATGCTGATAATGTGAATGTAATGGTGAGGAATTTGATGAATTCAAGTTTTTCGTTTGCAAATACCCCCCCCCTGATTTTTTAGTATAGGAGAGGTAACCTTGTTGGGTTTATCGCAGCATTTGGAAACACAGAGTAACTACACTGCTGATCAGTGTAACAACATATATAATGTGCATATACCCAGTGCAGAGGCAGCAGCTGCCACAAATTTTAACATTCAGATGCTTGTTGAATTAAAAAAGCATTCAAGACTGCTTGATGAAATAGTGTTAATCTTAACTTTGATGTCCGAGATGTGCGGGAAAATGGTTGCAAACATGCAGACTGCCACTTGCTCCAATATCATTGCAAAACGCTGTGCTGGCGAGGCTACTGACATACCAGTGAAAGGCTCACCAAGCATGCAGTCAAACATCACGCCCGATTACATTCCCCTTTGCAGTACTCACAAGGTCTTGTCCAACACAGTGTCCCTGCCGGCACCAGTAGTCTTGCCAGTTAGTACGCATGATAGCAAAGCAGGTGCCAAAGATGCAACAATTTATATTGATAATACTCAAGGGCGACTGACTGCAATTAACGAGGAAATAAAAACACAATACTCAGTGAAAGTATCTAAAAACAAAAAGAAAGAAAATTAAGCAAGCCTTGGTAGTGAAATCTTCAAACACAACATCGCACAAGTTATTAAGAACAATGGACCTCGCAATATATTGTTGGAGTGCCAGAAAGATAAGGATGTTATACTAGTCACTGAAAAATCTACATGCAAAATAACTAATCTACCAAATGAGAAATCTTCACCAATAAAAATAGTCTTGGAAAGCAGAGCTACCCAATGCAAATATTCAGACAGCACTAAGAGGGTATCTGGAGCGTTGAAACACAAGGAAACTTCTGGTAAGATTGACAGATATCTGAAATCAATAGAACTGGGGGTGTTTGATATTTTCAACATCTTTAAATACCCTGAAGTTATTTCACACACCAAAACACCAGCGTCTGCTGGACCAGCGATCCATAATGTTATACAAGCAGAATAGGTAACAACGCTGACTGATGGGAACCTTCCCAGTTGTATTCCTACTACTGATATGTCAGGACCTGATGATGAGGCAAGTACAATCAAACATTCAGGTCCAATAGCTCTAGTCCCAGATGATAACCTGAAAGACAAAAATAGTAGGCTTGTCCTGAAGGCAAGCTGTTGCAAGGTAAAGAGATCGATAAAGGTATATCAGAAGCCTTAGTCAGTTCACTTAGTGAGAGCATATTAAATGAAAAAATCCAGGAAGCCAAACAATTTACAACAAGTGATGATGCTAATAGCTCCATGGCTATCTCCATTCTTGTAATGAGGCCCATAATTACCTCCAAGTTATTCATGTGTCATGGAATATGTCTTATGTAATGCTTATTTTCAAGAAGGGCAACCACCTCTGTCCAATGAACCATCGACCTATCACTCTAATGAATGTAACGTCAAAGATTTTTGTGGCAATCATTGTAGAAGGCATTCTAGACTATAGGCAGATTGGCTTTAGCAAGCGGATGGGTACTGATGCAGGTGGGTTGCTTGTGACACAACTACAGAGTATTTCTAAGATAAAAGGGCAATTACTGCTGTATATTGCCTCAATGAACCTATCCGTTCGACAAGGTGGATAGATCTACCCTCTGGAAAACGCTATATGAATTTGGGATAGATAGAAGTCTTCTTGAAATTCTAATACATCTGTATTCAAACACGGTGATGCCTGTAAGATTAAATAACAAGGGAGTACTGTCTAATGAAATATTAACTCTCAATGGACTCAAGCAAGGTTGCACACTGGCGGCTACCCTTTTTAACTTATATGTATCACTAGCAGGTGTTACTCTAAATGAGGGTGGCCCAATTGCCCCGAAGATCTGTGGAACGAAACTAAAGTAGGTTGCATACGCTGATGACTTTCTGCTTTTAGATTGCACCAAGAAACTAAAAATGAACCCCCTGAAAACCGTAATCTTCAACACAGGCATTAATACTAAAAGTCTAACAAAACACACTAAGCTTTGTGGTGGGATAAAAATAAAAAATCAACATGTGTTACGTTGTCTGAGATATACATTTATGAGCTTTTGTTCACTAACCTATATTAAAAACAACTTAAAGTTGAAAGCAATTGAAGCAGCTAATCAGATAAAAGTAATTGAAAGGAAATATAGAAAATATATGTTGTTTCCATGTATCCAATACTATTGTATGAAAGCTATTCCTTGCTTATCGTATGACCTAGAGTTCCTTCCAGATGTCTCATCATCAAACCTAAAAACAATCAAAGCTACAGTCTGGTGAAGTGTTTTATTCTTTCTTTCTAAATGTATACCATTCCATTCGAAGCAATAAGTTATGAATTAGGCTTGCAATCACTCAGAAGCATTATGCATTGGAAAAAGCTTTCCTTGTTAAGAAAATGCGTCTTGAGTGAAACCCATTTCATGTACTTTCAATTAGGAAATGAACAAGGAAGTTGCTTAAAAAGAAAGTGGAAAAAATATTGAGTAATCTGGGGCTCGCAATGGACATCCTAATAAAGAACCCATCCAAGGTTAAAGAACTTGTAAAAGCTATGGAATGGATAGAAAATAACGCTTTTATCCTAAACAAAAAATTGTACTATCAACTCAACTCCTTCTGGAAGTGGCTAATTTCCCTTACCTACTGAGTCCCTCAGCAGCTTTGCTGGATTTCTAGGATTTATTTTGTTCACCTGGTAAGAGTGTGATCCTTTTCCCACTCTTACATGTGTTTTGCTGTGTGTGTTTAACATGTTTGTGTTCATAGACTGTGGAGCCTCACCTACTCCATAGGCATCATCTTTTTACTGTGTGTTACACAGCACCCGCAGTGCAGTGACACAGGGTTGTCTTTTTCAGACTTCCCACTTCAAACACCATTTTCTGGGACTGACTACTGTCTCCCAGAACATGTAAAGTTACCATTGACTGTGTTAGTCTTTTTAAATTCACAGACCCAGTACAAACTATCTTACATAGAGTACTGGAAAGGGTTAATAGTTATCCCTTGTTGTCTGTTTCTCATGGAACATTATTTTGTTCCCCTTTCTTTAACATTTGGCTGGTGGCAGTGGTATCTACATTATTTTTCGTAACACGTCTATTTAAATAGCATTGGTACTGTTTCAGGCTGAACCCCATTTACTTTTATTTGGTTCCGGCTGAGTTTATTCGCCATTTCTTTTTGTAAAGGTCTTTCTCATGTTTTACTCTGTGTGCCAAACCAGGTTTGGTTCCTTTGTTCACCATCCTATGCCGGCTTCTGCACAGAAGTCCTCCTTAGGTGCCTGAATGTCTGAGGGGGACAGGATGTGAGGGAGGGGTTTGATACTCCCTCCTTGGAGACCCATGTCGCACTCTGTATGATTGGCTGTGGTGACTGTCCCGCTGGTACAGCCACCCTGCTGTGTGATTGACAGCCAGGCTGTGTGAATGGGGGAAAACTGCATAAAAAGCAAGTCTCTGGGACTAAGAAAGCAGAGTCACCACTGGATCCAGAGAACCAAAGAGAAGCTGACAGTAGAGGACCTCTACCATGACTGAACCTCCCGGTGAAGCCCTGCTGCAAGTCCGAATCTCCAAACTTCGATGGCAGGGAAGATATGCAAGGAATCTTCTCCCCTTGAGCTGGTGGGACCAACCAGTTTCCCAAACTGCAAGCCAGGCCTACCTCCTCTGGTCGAATTTGCTGTGCACAGCTACAGTGAACCGGACAGCCAGGAGGACCGAACCCTGCTTGGGTTTGAAGGAGCGCACCTTTTATTTGTTATTTTGCTCTGCTGCCGGGTTCTTCCCTGGGGAGTGCAGGATCCTCCAGTCTTCCTACTTCGTGTCTGTCTGACAGTCACTTCAGGAACCATGAACATTCAGGACCTGCCAGGAAATTCTGCCTCAGTTACAGCCTTCTTCTTCATTTAAGGTACTGTTCTAACCCAGTTGCTTGTTCCGTCCGACCGCAGTGAAAGTGTTTGAAATCTTTCGCCAATCCGAGGGCTTGTCCTTCTCTATTCTTTGAAGCAACTTTTCTTCTGACCAACTTTATTCCGAACTCTTGGCAAAGACGTAACATCAAACTACTCTGAACTGTGTGATCCTCTGCAAAGACTCTGGTCCATTCACTTTGGCTCAGGCCTCTTGATTTGATTTCCTCACCGTAGTAGCCTTTTCTAGATTGCCCTGCTTACTTCCTTGTTGGTCCTGCTCAATTTTTGTCTAACCTTGCCTTTCCCTCCCTATTAAATTGCTGGAGTGCCATTTTGCTCACACTTCATTTTGAGCTTAATTTGTCCAGAATCAATTGGGTGGTGTGTAGTATATTAAGAGTGTGATTTTTCTTCTTTACTCTAGTGAATTGTTTTACAACTGATGTGTAAATAAATGTATATTATTTTACTCAGAAACCTTGAGTGAGTGTTTGTTTGAACCATAGTAATTGCTGTCCTTTGTGTAACTATTGATACTGCTCACTTTACTCTTGCGATAAGGTTGGCTGCTCAGCCATCTGTACCACTTTACTGTGTAGTACAGGCTTGTACAAAAGGTGAATTTGTACTGTCACTTGTAGTCCTAATTATGTGATGTGTTCCCAAAGGGTACTACATATGATTCTGCCTAACAAATGTCCATCACAGCTTTTCAGGAATGGTACTATGAGATACAGATTTAATGTTTTAAACACGTATGAGATTGTAAACATTCACACACAAGACTCTGCTGATCCAAAATACTGTCAGAATGATTGAGTCACTTTTTCATCTACTATTGACATGCCAGAATTTGATGCTATGAAGAATAGAAAATGTTTCACAATATGTTACTGATATTCCTTATGTGAACAGAGACCAATTATGGTACAAAATGCTCCATGGTAACTTGGTTGCATTGAAAATTAGAGTAAATATCTTTTTTTTAACTATCTGTGCCTTAGAATAATGTGAATTAGGTAATTGTCTGACCTTGACTCTTCCGTCCTACATAGTATAACAATTGAATGGATTTTGACCAACAAGAACAATTTATTGATGAGTTAAGGATAATGCATTTAATTTTAAAAAGCTGTATATATTATGAGAACTGATTTTAAAGATGTTTTATTGATGTGTTCTGTAAAATTTTGTCTAGGTTTAAACAAATCAAAAACAATAAAGCAAAAATAAATAAAAATGCAATCTGTGTATACTTATGAATCAAATGAGACAGTGTGCAGTCACCAAGAGAATTGCATATTATTTGATTTAAATGAAAAAAGATGGAAAAGCAGTATGTTGAAATATTTAAATGTGTCTACTCTCCAAAGAGATACAGCCACATGGTTAGAGAGCACAGAGGTTCCTCCATTGGAGGCTTTTCCAGAATTTTCAAAAATGGTAGAAGAACAGGTTCGGGCTGCAGATGCATGCACAAATGAAGAGGAAAGAATGAGTTGATAGAAATATTCATAGAATTTAAAGAGGTTTTTGCCAAAGACACATATATTTGCGTTCTAACCGACTTGCATGTTGCCACATTGCCAGTGGGACATGGTAGGGAACCACTGTTTGTGCATCAATATCAGTTGCCAGTAGCATGTTTGGAATCATTAGCTGAGATAATTAAGAATTTTGAATCCAGAGAAATGATTAGGCCCATTCATAACACCTGAAGCAGACTTAAGAGAGTTAAACAAAAGGGTACCTATTTCCAGGTGGCCACTTCCATTTATTGATCAGGGTCTCGCACATGTCCATTGGTCAAAGGTCTTTACCACATTGGATCTTACAGCTGGATACTGGTGTGTCCCACTGGCTGAAGACATACAAAATCTGTTTTCATTTTAGTTCGACAAAACCCAATAAGCCTGGTCCGAACACCCTTTGTGTATGTAAATAGTGGGAGTGAATTTGGAATATTTTTGATGAAGGTACTCCCCGATGCAGCAGAAAGGGGGACAATAGTTTAAATAGATAATGTCCTGATTAAAAATGAAAACCTGAAAAGTAATTTTAGCAAGATTAGACATGTGCTTGGCCAATTACAGAAGGTGTCAAAAAGAGAGTGAATTTCTTGGGTAATGAGGTGAAAGATTGAAGAGCTTATAGGGATGACAGGATATAACAGGAAGTTTATTGAGAATTACGCAGAGATCACTCAACCATTAACCAAATTACTGAAGCAGAGTGTACAGTGGAAATGGGAAAAGGAGAGCAATGTGAAGCAGTGGCTAGGCTAAAATAATGGTCCAAGAAGGTGCCATGTTTGGCCTATCCCATAAAGAACCAGGATTTATTTGTAGAAATAGAGTTCACAGATCAGTGTATGTCAGCTGTGTTATCTCAGAGGCATGATTTAAATCACAAAAGCAAGTCATTATCTCAGGTTGAAACTAAATTCAGTGAATGTGATAAAGCAGTCCTAACCACTGTTTTGGCATTGCAGCATTTCCGCTCCATCATTTAAGGAGGAAAGGTAATTATTGAAACAAACCACCAACCCCTGCAGATTCTGCAAAGTAAGAGAATTAGGTCATGTAATTTGACACAGTCTAGAATTACTTCCTGGATGTTGGCATTACAGGGATTGCTTGTGGAAGTAAAATATGGGCAGAATATAAAGAGCCCAGTTGCCCAAGAGCTGGCAGATCTGCATGATTGCACAGCTGAATGCATGCCTGATGAAACAGAAATATAATCTTATTTGAATGCCTTTGAACAATCTTCATTCAAAACAAAGAACCTAAGAAAGGAACCCACGCCGATGACAGTCCTAAATTCTGTCAATAATTTCGGTTAAATCTCCATATTATTATAAGGTGTGTGCTTTCAAAGAAAGTCACAGGAACAACAAAACCAAAGGAGAACCCTAGGAGTACATGAAAATAAATGTATTATACAAAAAACATATTTTTTAAGAATATCAGAATGCTTTTTACACAGGTTTAAAAGACATAGCAAAAAATAAAACAGAAACATAAAGCATAACATTCATCATGTGTACATTATAATTTCGTCAGAGAAATGAAATACGATATTATGCAGAAAAACAATTAATGAAAGAACAGAAGCCCAACAAGAAAGCAATTGTACCTGTGGGCTGAATATAACCAGGGTTTGTAAGAAATTACCCTGGTTTAGACAGAGTGAAATTATTCACAATCAACTTATGTCATATGTTTTTTTTTTTTTTTTGAATTGTGTTTATGAGCTTATTTCCAGGTTTTCCAGGTGTTTCAGTGTGGCAAACCAATGGAGCCACTATGTATTAACAATGATTCCAGTTTTAGTTTCAGGCCTTGTAGCAGAAGAGGGATAGAACATTGTTTTATGCTAGGTACTTAATCGGTTTAGTTTCTTTTACTCTAGATGACTAATTCCTTTCCCTGCAGAGCCAGATCCTTGGAGCTCTGGACCCTCGGAGGATGCCACGGGATTGGAGGCACCGCGAAAGCCCCCAGACTGAAGAGTGAGGGTGAAGATAAGGAGCCCAAGATGCCATAAGGTGATGCCGATGGAGGAGATTCCATGAATTGCGGGACAGGAGGAGTTCTGCTGATGACAGCATTGTGTGCAGTGGTTGTGCAGTGGTTGTGCAAGGACTGATGTAAAGGACATTCCGGAGACGTGGTTCTGTATATTCTTGGTACAAGGAACTAAAAATACATAATCTTCACCATGTTTTGTTCATCCTCATTCTTGTTTCATTTTCCCTTTCTTGCTTATGGCGCATATTGCTGTGCTGTGCTCCACCAAAATGGAGATCGGACTGTGGACAAAAGATGTTGTTTGTTTTTTTGTTTTTTTTTTAAGAAAAGAAATGTTTTTTTCCTATAAATACGTGCTATTCATTGATGTATCCGTGGGAGACATTGCTCATCCCTTGGAATATGTACAGAAGTGATGAGTGTGTGATTTAAGGTATATAGTGTTAATTTTGAAATATGGATTTTCCATTTCTTCAAGGACATGTATATGTGGACACTTCAGTCGGCAGTACACATTTTATTTTATTTTTAATTTTATTTTAATTATGAACATTTCAAATATGAAACTTCAATGGGAGATACACATATGTTATTTTTAATTATTGTTTTCAATTCTTGTTTTTATGATGGTTTATAGGAAAGGAGGGTGGAGAATATTGAATATTTCCGGAGATACTCATTCACTATTATAGAATTGTATTGCGTCACAAACAGATGCACACGGTGAAGATGAATTTGAAGAAAGATAATATCACTGTGAGTAACCTGGGTTTCATAGAAAGGAATGCATTCAACGGGGGGACCTGGGTAGGAAGAGGTATGGTGATTCTGGCAGTCCCAATTGTGTTAATGGGGGGATGGCTAGATGTTCTTACAATTAAGGTGAGGATGTTAGTCCTAATGCTGACAACAATGGGGAAGGAGAGATGCCCTGTGATGCACGCATTCTGAAAGGGTTGATTTTTTTTCTTCTTAAGTGATGTCGCAGGCGATATCTACTTGAGAAAAGGAAGGAGTATGTAGGGAAAAACATGACATTTCTTTCAATGGAGGCAGTGAAATGTATGCGAAGACAGCAAATTGAAATGCATGTATTAATTGTTCCATGTTATGGTGAATTGGCCATCTGTACAGTTTGTACTGAATACGCTAACCCAGAGTCATCAACTAACAATTTCCCATGAAATAACATTTCCCCAGTAACTGATTAATGTACCCTTTAACAGATCCATGCAAATGATTCAGATGACATATTCTGTTTTTTTTCAGTGGAATAAACGTGCATGCAAAATACATTGGCTGTCTTTTTCATTCAGAAGGTGCTATTGTGTGCTTTGCAGGAAGCATGTTGATACAAATATGCTCAGGAGCTGGGGTGTTCGGAGAGAGGAATGCCATGATTCTAAAAGGATCAGCTGGGGTGACAGGAGACGTCAGGAGCAGGGTCAGGGTCAGTAAGATTGACAGGCCTATGGTATAAATTTAGCTACAAGGGGGGTGGAGAGTCAGTCATCATTTTGTGCAGAGAGGAGATCAGAAGCGCAGCTATTGGCTGAGCAGCGAGGGCAGTGCCAAGCAGTCCAGGCCCTTAGACGAAGCTGGGACTGTGAGCTGACCTTCTTGGGGAGAAAGCTGTGTGGAATTTGAAACACTTCCATTTACTGATAATCCACTTCAGAGAGGGGCTTTCCTGATAATAACGCAGAGTCTTCACAATTGAATTTGAGTATATGTGTGAATTGAGGAGCACGTGTGAGAATGTTTTGTGAGATAGCTAGAGAAAAGTTTTATCTAATAGAATTCAGTATCTTTTAAATGTCGTTTGGGGAAATTGTATTTCATGCTAAATGTAGATGTTGCCAAATATGCATGAACCAAGGTCGAAGTAGGTGAAGCTTACACTGTGTGGGCATGTTTGATTTTCTTTCTTGCTGTTTTATTCTGGCTGAGTTGTATTCCCAAATATATTTTGTGTCTCTATTGAATGTTGCTGTTTTTTTTTCCATTCGCTAAGTTCAATGATAAATTCACATTTTAAAAGTTACAGCGTGTCTTGATACATTATTCCCAGGATCTGGATTGTGTCATTTGTTTACTGTTACTTCATAGATAGACAGATTGTATGTCTGTGATGTCTTAGCTGTGCATGCTGACAGCTGAGCAGATCGTCAAAGACGGTAGTCTGGTTTCATTAATAAGTGACCAGAAAAAAAGCTAGTGCTGTTTTGTCCCTGCAAGTGTGAAGCCTGATAGTCTGCACCTAGACATAATACAAATATTAGGAAGGGGGGAGTCTTGTCCCATCATATAGGGCATTACTATAAATATTCTGTGCTACCACTATTTTACCACAATACTAAAATACTACCCAAGTTATGTAATAGCCCTCTGACAAAAACACTGGACAATCTACACCATGCAGTGCATAATGTGTAACACATGCTTCAGATAGAAGTACTTGTCTAGCAGAGCAGAGTCACTGCCATCACTGATGGAACTAACTAGATGCTATGTTGTGGTAGCATGTTGAAAATGTTGTTTTTGTATGCTGGTGTGTGATGACTACTGTTACAATGCAATGTGCAACAGATTTATGACGCATGGGTTGTATACACTCTAGAGTACACTGTGCACAAGTCAGTACACCATGACATGGTTTACCCAGGACAGTCATTCAAATGCAGGCCCAAGTGCAACACAATCATACTTCTTGGTTTTTTTCCCTCCACATACTCAGGATGCACAAGCTTGGTCACTCACCAGTCGTGGCCTCATAATCTGGTGTGCCTCCCACACCTTGTACTTGATCTGTATGAATGAACTGGCTTGTATCCTGTTCATGTGGGGGGAGGTCCTGCTCCTCTGGTGGCCCCCCTCCAGTTGCCAGAGCAGAGGCAAGGTTGGCACACATCTTGGATTTGGCCCGACAGTTGAGGTAATCCTACTGCTTCATGACCTGAGAAGCAGTGCACCTTACATAACCTAAGGTGTTTATGTCATCCGTGACATGCTGCCAATGCAACATACGCTGAGCAGGTGTATGTGTGCTCCCTGGTTGCAGGCATATGTCACGGTGGTGAGCGCCCACGTAGTCCATGAGGATTTTGGAGTTCGTCATCATTGAAGCTCCTCTTCCTCGACGTGGAGGTGTCCGGTGCCATGCCATGGGGTTGAGCCTCTTCCTGCTGGAACCACGCAAGACACCAGATGCTGGAACACTAGTGGCCTGAACCATGGCATCCCCCACTGATGCTGGGACATCAGTTTTCTCTGAATGTCCTCTACCTTTCTAGACATGGACAGCAGTTTACACTTCCGCTGCAGGTCCCTGACCCTGGTGGGGGGGGGCACAGCTTTCTCTGCATGTCCCTTACCCTTCAGATCACGGACAGCAGCGGCCACTGCAGGTCTGTGTCCCTGGGGGGGGACAACAGCTTCTGCTGCAGGTCACTGACCCTGAGGGGCAGCAGCTTCCGCTGTGCATCCTGACCCCTAGAGGGGGGAAGCAGCTTCCGCTGCATGTCCCTGACCCCAGCCACCTCTGCCACCTTTCCATCTTGGGTCCTTTCCACTTGTGGCTGAGGTGGACGTGAACAATGGAAGGCCCACCAAGCAGTGTATGTGATGGAAAACATACTTCTGTGATCCAGCAATGCTCAAATGTACCATTGGTGACAAAAAAACGGGAGGCATAATGCACAGGGACCCAAAAAACAAAAGAAATGCGTACACGAGACCTTGATATCTTCTCTAAAAAGAGCAATACGTTGTTGCACCCAGCAACACAAAAAATGCGTATGCGTAGCATGGAAAGCTACTGTAATGGAAAGAATGAAGTTATGTGATAGACAGGGGCACCCAGAGTATTAACAATGCATACATGACCCACTGTTAGCCTCTGAATAAAGAAAAGTACATGCAAATCCCCGACCAAAATAAGAAGTTTGTACTGTCCCAGATGTAAATGAATTGAGTGGTACACCGAAAATCGCAGTAATCCACTCGTCTGTCTACTCCCAATCGCACGTACGGTCAGATTTGCTTCTACGCGTACTTCTATATCCCTGAATCAGGCATACTGTATGCCAGCGCACAGCGCATGTCACGTAACTTACGTGCTGAGGGCTATTCCTCTGATTTCACATGTCTGCAGTAATTTTGAACATGCAAAGTAACCGTCACTCTGTTTACGGCTGCCCATGCAATAGACACGGAGGACCCAAACTCCTGTGTACGAGGCTTGAAACCTGCCTCCTACTGCCCTGAGCTGCCTCCTACCGAGACATCTGCTTCTGCCTGGCCACTATGTGTCCCTGCTGCCCACCTGCCCTGCATTTTGTTTGCCTGCTGTCCAGCCATTGCCACTCCACAGCCCATCTCCAGGACCACCTTGTTGAGAAGGTCCTGGGGAATCTTGATGCCCTCTTCAAACCAGCAACGCAAGTCAGCAAAGAAGGACGTCATCTGATCTGGGATGGGATAGTGAATGCCATCAACACGGAGTGGGTGCCATCCCACACCTTTAAGACCTGGAAGTACCTGAAATCCTGGACACACAGCAAGGTGCTGCACTTTATCCAGGCTGGTTCTTCTGCAGAGGGGCACCGGGTGCACAGGTGCCGGCTGTGTGTAACCAACATGCGGGTCCTGGAGGTGTTTTACCCAGTGCTGCAAACCCAGGTCAGCGATTTGAGACAACGTCTGGAGTTGTCTGGTAAGTATCCATGTGTTGCTATGCTCTACAGTGCATGTGCATTTTGCAGCATGTTGGGATGTGCCCCTTAGGCTTGCAGAAAGTATGCCTGGGATTCAGATGTGTGGGTCCATGCCCAAGACATTGCTCTCCATGTGTGTATTGGAGCAAACGTCTTCTGAATGATATATTCCTTGCCTTGTGTGTTGTACTGCTGCCTTTGAGACCTTGCACATGTGTTGTTACTTGTGTCTGATACGTGCAGGTGTTGAAAATGATGTTCATGTGTATGTGGGAAAGATGGGAATGTGTGACTGCCCATCACTCATGGCTGGATGCAACACGTGAATTTCAATGTGTGACATAGGCATGTTGCAGGATTACAGTTGGCGGGACTCTGGTGTGATTGCTTATCGCACGGTTTGTGGACTGTCAGTTGATGTGTTTGCATGACATGTGTATGATGCATGTGTGTGTAGCATACACAATTGAATGGTTGTGAGAGTGGCATGTTCCCTGATGTGATTGTCTGTCTGTTGTGATGGACACGCATGTATGTGCATGTATGTGGATTGCATGCACATCTGTGTGCTGGTGGCAGATGATGGTTGTTCCCTTGACTAGTGAACCTCATGTGAATGTTTGTGTTGCCACACAACATTTGTGCAGCACATTGATGTTTGTGTTCTGTGTCTCCTTTTTCACAGTTTCTTCGGAAGAAGAGGGCAGAAGCAGCGCTGTGGAGCATGGAAGCAGGGATGCCTCCATCAGGCAGAGGCATGAGGCCCAGTCATGCCCCCATGACAGCACATCATCAGGGAGCAAGGTGGCCGGGGCCATGCCGGGACAATTGGGCAATGCTGCTGGGGGTAAGTCCAAGAAGGCGAAGGTGGGAGTGGACTCCTCAGCAGCAGGGGGGAAGGTGAGGCAGCACATGGGCCGGCCAGTGTGGAAGATGCTCCAGAGTCATCCAGGTTGGCAGCAGTGGAGGGGGAGGAGGCAGCCGTAGGAACACAGCCCATGGAGTCAGGCAGGGGTGATGAGGTGGCTGTGTCTACTGCAGTCTTGCCCCTGGGGCATGAGGCTGTGCAGGCCACCCTTGCAGCACCTTTACAAATTCATTTCCCTTGTCCAACGGATGCAGCTGTATGCAGCTGCCGGCATGTCTCAACCTTGACCCAGCCCCAGTTGTCAGATGTTTCCACACAGACCGACAGCCCAATGCAATCAGCTTTGGGCATTCAGGAAATTGTGGTACCCCTGCATGTCGGTGTGGCGAGGCATACCGTCTTCATACGTGATGATGTGCAGGCTTGCCATAGACTGCTTGCACGTCATCATGATGATGGATGTCGTCTCCTCACGTGGCTAGCAACAATCCTGGTCCAGTTTGTGCTGCATGGGCTGCTCAGTAATGCAACCCCCTCCTCGTCTTTCTCCTCCGTCTGGTGGAGACAACATCCCTGCCTGAGTTGGGAGTCGACAGTCAATTGGCTGAGGTGGTCACCGTGATGATCCAGGCACCGACAAGAACACCAGCAATGGAGGGAAAGCAGGCACCCATGAGCAGGACAAGGGCCGTCACCGTCGGGTAACGTAATCAGCCTGGAGGGTGTACACCCGAAGCAGGCACCGGGTGCTATGGCACCAGCAGGCTCAAAGGAGGAGGATCTTTTTCTCAGGACACAGCATCACAAGGGGGCAGGTACACAGCATCAGGCCGGATAATAATGTGGACCTACGACCAAGGATGTCTTCCGTGTTCATGCGTTATGGGCAGCGTATAGGAGCAGAGAGGCAGCAGGTTCGGGAGGCAAGGGCAATGATGACCATACCGCTGCCATGTTGACTCGCGGATAATCCTGTGTTTCGCCATCTATTGCCAAAAAACAAGTTTTTGGTGTATTTATTTGAACACCCGACGCTCGCCATCTTGGACCACAATCCACAGCCCGAGAGCACCTAAAACACTGACTAGCGATGATGTTCTGAACAGCACTCCAATGATCATTATCACTCACCTCTGCGCCTTTAAGAACACGAGCAGTCCTGATGATAGTTCGGATTTCCCTATGTACTATCTTACTGAACAACTCCTTTAGAGAACTATAATTTCACAAACTTGAAACACTCAATACAGTGTCCTGACCGATGCAATTTCCTAAAATGCATCTTGCATTGTGAAAAGTTTTGAATTGGTCTTCATGTTCAAAGAAAAATATTATTTATTGCTTTCATGTCATGCTTTAATGTATGATTCTTTGTACACCAGACTATCATTTTTCCAGGTGCCTGTTCGGTTTTTATATTAGTATTTCTTAATCAGAATAAAATTGCTTTTTCTTATATTATGTGCCCCACTCGTGTGATCTAATGTTTTCCCACTAGACTCTAGATACATGCCAATCTCTGCTTAGCGCTTGAAAGAAGAAGTAGCTCTGACTCAATTCCTCGTTTCCACAGATCTTTTTCTCAGGGCATAACATCACGAGGGGGCAGGTACACGGCATCAGGCAGGATGCTAATGTGGACCTACGTCCAAGGATGTCTTCCCTGTTCATGCGCTACGGGCAGCGTATAGGAGCAGAGAGGCAGCGGGCTCCAGAGGCAAGGGTGATGATGGCCAGGGAAGAAGGTGCGCTGCGTTGGGCAAAGAGGCGGGCTGCCACCCTGGAGGCAACTTGCAGGGAGGCAGATGGGTTGAAAGACATATGCTGGAGGCCTTGCAAGTCCTCCAGGAAACAACAGATGCCCGCCTGGGGGAAGTGGACGCAGCGCTGGATGGTGCCCTAGTGGAGATTTTGAGTAACATTGGAGAGGAGGAGATGGGTGCTGCCTGTGTATATAGTTCTTTAAGTGTAGGTTTCCTTTTTGATTTTTAATTTGGAGCATACTATTTGAACAATACTCCCTTTTTTCATGTATATAGTTCTTTAGGTGTAGGTTTCCTTATTATTATTTTTATTTGGAGCAAACTCTTTGAACATTACTCCCCTTCCTTTAGGTGTAGGTTTCCTTTTTATTCACCACAGTTTTCATACATTACTTTCAATTTTACATTGTATATAGTGATTTAAGCATGATGATTCATCTTTTTTGGATTATTTACATGGACAACTTGATTTTTTTATAGACAATGGGTGATGTTAACACTTCTTGATAATTACATGCGGTAGTGGCCATGTAGTTATGGTTAAATTGCTGTTTCCACAGGAAGAGCACTTTTTGGACGGCTTATAACTTCACTCCCCTTGGACGAATCCTTACCAAACTTTGCAAAAAAAAAGGTATATGGCCCACTCTGAATTTTCTTGCAAAGTTTGGTGAGGTTTGGTCCAGGGGGGGCAAAGTTATAGGGGGGATCCCAAAACTTTTTTTTTCCCATAGACATAATGGGAAAAAAATTTTGCTCACGCCTACAGCCCAAACCGCTGGACGGATTTACACCAAATTTGCAGCAGGAGTGGTGGCTTGGTCCCAAAAGCGTGCTTTTTTTTAATTTGGTGTAAATCCGTCCAGTAGTTTTTAAAAAAAAGACAAAATTGTAAGTGAAAAAAATTAGTGATATACGTGTCCGTTTCGCGGACACACTTCCCTGTTCGCCCCGCGGACAGGACGGGTATTGGGCAAGCAACGTGCATGATGTCCGCGGACATCTGACGTGCTCTCCCATTGGCTGCAGTAAAGCGTGCAGTGCATCTTATTTTCGGAGACGCCCGCCATCTTAGTTTATTGTTCGTATATTGGCATCTGTGGCAAGCTCTGCGGTGACTTCAGACTTCACAAGTGATTATCACAACATAACAAGCGAAAATTCCGATGCGATAAGGTCAGAGGACAGCGGGGCCTCCAAAGGGGATGTGTGAGGTTCATGTGGATTACACTTCCTGAACATCCCAGGCTGCTGCAGACTTGCAGGAGACACGCCATCGGTACACGGTGGCCTGCGGAGGACCGAGGAGCGGATATCCCTTTCCCCCCACCCCCGCTCATTACCCGTGTTGCCCTCCTGTATCCCGCCCATTCATTACCCGTGTCTCCCTCCTGTACCCCACCCCCGCTCATGCCCGTGTCTCCCTCGTGTTCCCGCCCCCCGCTCATGCCCTGTGTCTCCCCTGTTCTCCCCCACCCACCGCTCATGCCCCATGTCTCCCGCCTGTTCCCCCATCCCCCATTAATGCCCCGTGTCTCCCTCCTGTTCCCCCCACTCATTCCCCGTGTCTCCCTCCTGTTGGCCCCCACCCCTCGCTCATGCCCCATGTCTCTCTCCTGTTCCCCCATCCCCCATTAATGCCCCGTGTCTCCCTCCTGTTCCCCCCACTCATTCCCTGTGTCTCCCTCCTGTTGGCCCCCACCCCTCGCTCATGCCCCATGTCTCTCTCCTGTTACCCCCAACCCCTGCTCATGCCCCATGTCTCTCTCCTGTTGCCTCCCACCCCCGCTCATGCCCCCTGTCTCTCTCCTGTTACCCCCACCCTCCACTCATGCCTCGTGACTCTCTCCTGTTGCCCCCACCCCCCGCTCATGCCCTGTGTCTCTCTCCTGTTACCCCCCACTCCCCTCCCATGCCCCGTGTCTCCCTGCTGTTGCCCCCCACCCTCCGCTCATGCCCCGTGTCTCCCTGATGTTGCCCCCACCCCCTGGTCATGCCCCGTGTCTCCCTGCTGTTGCCCCCCACCCCCGCTCATGCCCCCTGCCTCTCTCCTGTTACCCCCACCCCCGTTGATGCCCCGTGTCTCCCTGCTGATGCCCCCCACCCCCTCTCATGCCCCGTGTCTCTCTCCTGTTACCCCCCACCCCCCTCTCATGCCCCGTGTCTCTCTCCTGTTGCTCCCCACCACCCGGTCATGCCCTGTGTCTCCCTGCTGTTGCCCCCCACCCCCCGCTCATGCCCCGTGTCTCTCTCCTGTTACCCCCCACCCCCCGGTCATGCCCCGTGTCTCTCTCCTGTTGCCGCCCACCCCCTGGCATGCCCCTTGTCTCCCTGCTGTAGCCCCCCACCCCCGCTCATGCCTCGTGTCTCTCTCCTGTTCCCCCCACCTCCCGCTCATGCCCCGTGTTTCCCTGTTCCCCCGCACCCCCCGCTCATGCCCTGTGTCTCCCTGCTGTTGCCCCCCACCCACCGCTAATGCTCTGTGTCTCTCTCCTGTTGCCCCCCACCCCCTGCTCATGCATAGTGTCTCCCTGCTGTTGCCCCCCACCCCCCGCTCATGCCCCGTGTCTCTCTCCTGTTCCCCCACCCCCACTTATGCCTCGTGTCTCTCCTGTTACCCCCCACCCCCTTCTCATTCCCCGTGTTTTTCTCCTGTTGCCCCCCGCTCATGCCCTGTGTCTCCCTGCTGTTGCCCCCACTTCCCGCTCATGCCCCGTGTCTCTCTCCTGTTACCGCCTCCCCCCTCTCATGACCCGTGTCTCCCTTGTGTTCCCCATCCCCCGCTCATGTCCCGTGTCTCCCTGCGGTTGCCCCCCATCCCCCGCTCATGCCCCGTGTCTCCCTGACATTGCCCCCACCCCCGCTCATGCCCCGTGTCACTCTCCTGTTACCCACACCCCCCTCTCATGCCCCGTGTCTTTCTCCTGTTGCCCCCCACCCGGATCATGCCCTGTGTCTCCCTGCTGTTTCCCCCACCCCCGCTCATGCCACACGTCTCTCTCCTGTTACCCCCACCCCCTCTCATGCCCCGTGTCTCTCTCCTGTTACCCGCCACCCATCCTCTCATGCCCTGTGTCTCTCTCCTGTTGCCCCCCACCCCCGGTCATGCCCTGTGTCACCCTGCTGTTGTATATAGTTCTTTAAGTGTAGGTTTCCTTTTTGATTTTTAATTTGGAGCATACTATTTGAACAATACTCTGTATATAGTGATTTAAGCATGATGATTCATCTTTTTTGGATTATTTACATGGACAACTTGATTTTTTTATAGACAATGGGTGATGTTAACACTTCTTGATAATTACATGCGGTAGTGGCCATGTAGTTATGGTTAAATTGCTGTTTCCACAGGAAGAGCACTTTTTGGACGGCTTATAACTTCACTCCCCTTTGGACGAATCCTTACCAAACTTTGCAAAAAAAAAGGTATATGGCCCACTCTGAATTTTCTTGCAAAGTTTGGTGAGGTTTGGTCCAGGGGGGGCAAAGATATAGGGGGGATCCCAAAACTTTTTTTTTCCCATAGACATAATGGGAAAAAAATTTTGCTCACGCCTACAGCCCAAACCGCTGGACGGATTTACACCAAATTTGCAGCAGGAGTGGTGGCTTGGTCCCGAAAGCGTGCTTTTTTTTAATTTGGTGTAAATCCGTCCAGTAGTTTTTAAAAAAAAGACAAAATTGTAAGTGAAAAAAATTAGTGATATACGTGTCCGTTTCGCGGACACACTTCCCTGTTCGCCCCGCGGACAGGACGGGTATTGGGCAAGCAACGTGCATGATGTCCGCGGACATCTGACGTGCTCTCCCATTGGCTGCAGTAAAGCGTGCAGTGCATCTTATTTTCGGAGACGCCCGCCATCTTAGTTTATTGTTCGTATATTGGCATCTGTGGCAAGCTCTGCGGTGACTTCAGACTTCACAAGTGATTATCACAACATAACAAGCGAAAATTCCGATGCGATAAGGTCAGAGGACAGCGGGGCCTCCAAAGGGGATGTGTGAGGTTCATGTGGATTACACTTCCTGAACATCCCAGGCTGCTGCAGACTTGCAGGAGACACGCCATCGGTACACGGTGGCCTGCGGAGGACCGAGGAGCGGATATCCCTTTCCCCCCACCCCCGCTCATTACCCGTGTTGCCCTCCTGTATCCCGCCCATTCATTACCCGTGTCTCCCTCCTGTACCCCACCCCCGCTCATGCCCGTGTCTCCCTCGTGTTCCCGCCCCCCGCTCATGCCCTGTGTCTCCCCTGTTCTCCCCCACCCACCGCTCATGCCCCATGTCTCCCGCCTGTTCCCCCATCCCCCATTAATGCCCCGTGTCTCCCTCCTGTTCCCCCCACTCATTCCCCGTGTCTCCCTCCTGTTGGCCCCCACCCCTCGCTCATGCCCCATGTCTCTCTCCTGTTCCCCCATCCCCCATTAATGCCCCGTGTCTCCCTCCTGTTCCCCCCACTCATTCCCTGTGTCTCCCTCCTGTTGGCCCCCACCCCTCGCTCATGCCCCATGTCTCTCTCCTGTTACCCCCAACCCCTGCTCATGCCCCATGTCTCTCTCCTGTTGCCTCCCACCCCCGCTCATGCCCCCTGTCTCTCTCCTGTTACCCCCACCCTCCACTCATGCCTCGTGACTCTCTCCTGTTGCCCCCACCCCCCGCTCATGCCCTGTGTCTCTCTCCTGTTACCCCCCACTCCCCTCCCATGCCCCGTGTCTCCCTGCTGTTGCCCCCCACCCTCCGCTCATGCCCCGTGTCTCCCTGATGTTGCCCCCACCCCCTGGTCATGCCCCGTGTCTCCCTGCTGTTGCCCCCCACCCCCGCTCATGCCCCCTGCCTCTCTCCTGTTACCCCCACCCCCGTTGATGCCCCGTGTCTCCCTGCTGATGCCCCCCACCCCCTCTCATGCCCCGTGTCTCTCTCCTGTTACCCCCCACCCCCCTCTCATGCCCCGTGTCTCTCTCCTGTTGCTCCCCACCACCCGGTCATGCCCTGTGTCTCCCTGCTGTTGCCCCCCACCCCCCGCTCATGCCCCGTGTCTCTCTCCTGTTACCCCCCACCCCCCGGTCATGCCCCGTGTCTCTCTCCTGTTGCCGCCCACCCCCTGGCATGCCCCTTGTCTCCCTGCTGTAGCCCCCCACCCCCGCTCATGCCTCGTGTCTCTCTCCTGTTCCCCCCACCTCCCGCTCATGCCCCGTGTCTCCCTGTTCCCCCGCACCCCCCGCTCATGCCCTGTGTCTCCCTGCTGTTGCCCCCCACCCACCGCTAATGCTCTGTGTCTCTCTCCTGTTGCCCCCCACCCCCTGCTCATGCATAGTGTCTCCCTGCTGTTGCCCCCCACCCCCCGCTCATGCCCCGTGTCTCTCTCCTGTTCCCCCACCCCCCACTTATGCCTCGTGTCTCTCCTGTTACCCCCCACCCCCTTCTCATTCCCCGTGTTTTTCTCCTGTTGCCCCCCGCTCATGCCCTGTGTCTCCCTGCTGTTGCCCCCACTTCCCGCTCATGCCCCGTGTCTCTCTCCTGTTACCGCCTCCCCCCTCTCATGACCCGTGTCTCCCTTGTGTTCCCCATCCCCCGCTCATGTCCCGTGTCTCCCTGCGGTTGCCCCCCATCCCCCGCTCATGCCCCGTGTCTCCCTGACATTGCCCCCACCCCCGCTCATGCCCCGTGTCACTCTCCTGTTACCCACACCCCCTCTCATGCCCCGTGTCTTTCTCCTGTTGCCCCCCACCCGGATCATGCCCTGTGTCTCCCTGCTGTTTCCCCCACCCCCGCTCATGCCACACGTCTCTCTCCTGTTACCCCCACCTCCTCTCATGCCCCGTGTCTCTCTCCTGTTACCCCCCACCCATCCTCTCATGCCCTGTGTCTCTCTCCTGTTGCCCCCCACCCCCGGTCATGCCCTGTGTCACCCTGCTGTTGCCCCCACCCCCCGTTCATGCCCCGTGTCTCTCTCATGTTGTCCCCCACCCCCCGCTCATGCCCCGTGACTCTCTCCTGTTACCCCCCACCCCCTCTCATGCTCCGCGTCTCTCTCCTGTTTCCCTCCACCCCCCGGTCATGCCCCGTGTCTCTCTCCTTTTGCCCCCACTCCCCTGTCATGCCCCGTGTCTCCCTCCTGTTGCCCCCACTCCCCGTCATTCCCCGTGTCTCCCTCCTGTTGCACTCCACCCCCCGCTCATGCCCCGTGTCTCCCTCGTGTTCCCCCCACCCCCGCTCATGCCATGTGTCTCCCTGCTGTTGCCCCCCACCACCCGCTCATGCCCCGTGTCTTCCTGCTGTTGCCCCCACCCCGTGCTCATGCCCCGTCTCTCTCTCCTGTTACCCCACCCCCTCCTCTCATGCCCCGTGTCTCTCTCCTGTTGCCCCCCACCCCCGCTCATGCCCCGTGTCTCTCTCCTGTTACCCCCCACCCCCCTCTCATGCCCCGTGTCTCCCTCATGTTCCCCCCACTCATGCCCCGTGTCTCCCTGCTGATGCCCCCCACCCCCTCTCATGCCCCGTGTCTCTCTCCTGTTACCCCCACCCCCCTCTCATGCCCTGTGTCTCTCTCCTGTTGCTCCCCACCACCCGGTCATGCCCTGTGTCTCCCTGCTGTTGCCCCCCACCCCCCGCTCATGCCCCGTGTCTCTCTCCTGTTACCCCCCACCCCCCGGTCATGCCCCGTGTCACTCCCTGCTGTTGCCTCCCACCCCCCACTCGTGCCCCGTGTATCTCTCCTGTTACCCCCCACCCCCCTCTCATGCCCCGTGTCTCTTTCCTGTTGCCGCCCTCCCCCCGGCATGCCCCTTGTCTCCCTGCTGTTGCCCCCCACCCCCGCTCATGCCACACGTCTCTCTCCTGTTACCCCACCCCCTCTCATGCCCCGTGTCTCTCTCCTGTTACCCCCCACCCATCCTCTCATGCCCTGTGTCTCTCTCCTGTTGCCCCCCACCCCCCGGTCATGCCCTGTGTCTCCATGCTGTTGCCCCCACCCCCATTCATGCCCCGTGTCTCTCTCATGTTGTCCCCCACCCCCGTGACTCTCTCCTGTTACCCCCACCCCCTCTCATGCCCCGCGTCTCTCTCCTGTTTCCCTCCACTCCCCGGTCATGCCCCGTGTCTCTCTCCTTTTGCCCCCACTCCCCGGTCATGGCCCGTGTCTCCCTCCTGTTGCCCCCCATCCCCTGTCATGCCCCGTGTCTCCCTCCTGTTGCACTCCACCCCCCGCTCATGCCCGTGTCTCCCTCGTGTTCCCCCCACCACCCGCTCATGCCCTGTGTCTCCCTGCTGTTGCCCCCCACCTCCCGCTCATGCCCCGTGTCACCCTGCTATTGCCCCCACACCCTGCTCATGCCCCGTGTCTCTCTCCTGTTACCCCCACCCCCTCTCATGCCCATTGTCTCTCTCCTGTTGCCCCCACCCCCTGCTCATGCCCCCTGTCTCTCTCCTGTTACCCCCCACGCCCTTCTCATGCCCCGTGTCTCCCTCATGTTCCCCCCACCCCCTGCTCATGCCCCGTGTCTCCCTGCTGATGCCCCTCACCCCCTCTCATGCCCCGTGTCTCTCTCCTGTTACCCCCGGCCCCCCTCTCATGCCCCGTGTCTCTCTCCTGTTGCTCCCCACCACCCGGTCATGCCCTTGTCTCCCTGCTGTTCCCCCCACTCCCTGCTCATGCCCCGTGTCTCTCTCCTGTTACCCCCCACCCCCCGGTCATGCCCCGTGTCACTCCCTGCTGTTGTCTCCCACCCCCCGCTCATGACCCGTGTATCTCTCCTGTTACCCCCCACCCCTCTCTCATGCCCCGTGTCTCTCTCCTGTTGCCGCCCACCCCCCGGCATGCCCCTTGTCTCCCTGCTGTTGCCCCCCACCCCCCGCTCATGCCTTGTGTCTCTCTCCTGTTACCCCCCACCCCCTGATCATGCCCCGTGTCTCCATGCTGTTGCCCCCCACCCCCCGCTCATGCCCCGTGTCTCCCTGCTGTTGCCCCCTACCCCCGCTAATGCTCTGCGTCTCTCTCCTGTTGCCCCTCACCCCTTGCTCATGCCTTGTGTCTCCCTGCTGTTGCCTCCCACCCCCTGCTCATGCCCCGTGTCTCTCTCCTGTTCCCCCCACCCCCGACTTATGCCACGTGTCTCTCCTGTTACCCACCACCCCCTTCTCATGCCCCGTGTCTTTCTCCTGCTGGCCCCCGCTCATGCCCTGTGTCTCCCTGCTGTTGCCCCCACTTCCCGCTCATGCCCCGTGTCTCTCTCCTGTTACCCCCTCCCCCCTCTCATGACCCGTATCTCCCTCGTGTTCCCCCCTCCCCCGCTCATGTCCCGTGTCTCCCTGCGGTTGCCCCCCACCCCCTGCTCATGCCCCATGTCTCCCTGACATTGCCCCCACCCCCGCTCATGCCCCGTGTCACTCTCCTGTTACCCACACCCCCCTCTCATGCCCTGTGTCTTTCACCTGTTGCCCCCCATCCCGATCATGCCCTGTGTCTCCCTGCTGTTTCCCCCACCCCCGCTCATGCCACACGTCTCTCTCCTGTTACCCCCACTCTCCGGTCATGCCCCGTGTCTCCCTCCTGTTGCCCCCCACCCCCGCCATGCCCCGTGTCTCCCTCCTGTTGCACTCCACCCCCCGCTCATGCCCCGTAACTCCCTCATGTTCCCCCCACCCCCCGCTCATGCCCTGTGTCTCCCTGCTGTTGCCCCCACCTCCCGCTCATGCCCCGTGTCTCCCTTCTGTTGCCCCCCACCCCCTGCTCATGCCCCGTGTCTCTCTCCTGTTACCCCCACCCCCTCTCATGCCCTGTGTCTCTCTCCTGTTGCCCCCCACCCCCCGGTCATGCCCCGTGTCTCCCTGATGTTGACCCCCACCCCGAGCTCATGCCCCGTGTCTCTCTCCTGTTACCCCCATGCCCCTCTCATGCCCCGTGTCTCTCTCCTGTTACCCCCCACCCCCCTCTCATGCCCCGTGTTTCTCTCCTGTTGGCCCCCACCCCCCGTTCATGCCGCAGGTCTCCCTTCTGTTGCCCCCCACCCTCCGGTCATGCCTTGTGTCTCCCTGCTGTTGCCCCCCACCCCTGCTCATGCCCCGTGTCTCTCTCCTGTTACCCCCCACCCCCCTCTCATGCCCTGTGTCTCCCTCATGTTCCCCCCAACCCCCGCACATGCCCCGTGTCTCCCTGCTGTTGCCGCCCACACCCCGTTCATGCCCCGTATCTCTCTCATGTTGCCCCCCACCCCCGGCTCATGTCCCGTGTCTCTCTCCTGTTACCCCCACCCCCCTCTCATGCCCTGTGTCTCTCTCCTGTTGCCCCCCACCCCCGGTCATGCCCTGTGTCTCCCTCCTGTTGCCCCCGGTCATGCCCCGTGTCTCCCTCCTGTTGCCCCCCACGCCCCGCTCATGCCCGTGTCTCTCTTTTGTTACCCCCCACCCCCTCTCATGCCCTGTGTCTCCCTCGTGTTCCCCCCACCCCCGCTCATGCCCTGTGTCTCGCGCTGTTGCCCCAGCCCCCCTCTCATGCCCCGTGTCTCCCTCCTGGTCCCCCCTACCCATGCCCTGTTGTGTTCTCTTTATACACCTCGCCTTCCCTTTCCATGGTGTCCATCTTGGTAAAAGATGTTCCTTCCTAAACTGGGACGCCGCAGGCATTCCGGATTGGGAAGACAAATCTTTTTTTTACCACCCAGGGTTCCCACTTTGAGAACCTAGGATGCTAGTGGTCTTCATCCATTGAAAAGGACGTTATGGTTACGTTAAACTAATAAAAAACTATGAAATTCAATTAAAAAAATGTGTTAAAGGGACGTTATGGTTAAGTTGCACTAATAAAAAACTATGAAATTCAATGAAAAAACTTTGTTAAAGGGACGTTATGGTTAAGTTGCACTAATAAAAACCTATGAAAATCAATGAAAAAACATTGTTAAAGGGACGTTATGGTAAAGTTGCACTAATAGAAACCAATGAAATTCAGTGAAAAAACTTTGTTAAAGGGACGTTATGGTTAAGTTGCGCTATTAAAAACCTATGAAATTCAGTGAAAAAACGTTGTTAAAGGGACATTATGGTTAAGTTGTGTTACTAAAAACCTATGAAATTCAGTGAAAAAACTTTGTTAAAGGGACGTTATGGTTAAGTTGCGCTATTAAAAACCTATGAAATTCAGTGAAAAGACGTTGTTAAAGGGACATTATGGTTAAGTTGCGCTACTAAAAACCTATGAAATTCAGTGAAAAAACTTTGTTAAAGGGACATTATGGTTAAGTTGCGCTACTAAAAACCTATGAAATTCAGTGAAAAAACTTTTGTTAAAGGGAAGTTATGGTTCCAAGTAAAACCAAAAAACCCTTGAAATTTGCCAGTTATGGTAAGCTAAGCAACCATAACTCACGCCACCACCGTGCACTGCTAAGCCTAACACCCAGGACATCAAAGATGTCATCACAAATGTCATTGATGACATCACTGATGACATCACATGTGCATTTAGCTTTCATGAAAAGTCTGTACAAGGGATTCTTGTGTAATATTAATAAAAAAAGTGTCAAAGATTATTGGAAAAAATATCAAGTGCTAATCAGTGCATTAAGCTATGCATTGATATAAATAGCATTCTATTATTAACTTCAATCCAGTATACTAAGGTACTCATGTACAAACATAGGCATTGTATGCAGCATACATTATGGAGGTGCACTATTCATAAGCTTGCCATGTTGAATAGTGAAATGATAACTGTTTTCATATTAGAGTTTTGCATACAGTCAAACTTGTGATAAGTAGGTAATAAAACCAACTTACTACATAATTGCATTATTATAGACAAATCACAAAGAGACAACACCACATACAAATATGAATATATACAAGGGAAATGAAGTAAGAAAAAAAACAGCAATAGTATCAGAAAGTGGTCATAACCTAACTGATTATGTTTATGCAGAGAAATGATTGCTCTGTTTCAAAGCTGTTACTTACCCTATCTATATATATCACATGATGTGTCTGGACCCTAAGGAAAATAGTGTGAGTACAACATATACAAATATGAGCATATACAGGGAAAGTACAGTAACAAAAAAAAACATGAAAACTATCAGAAAGTGCTGATAAGTCTACTGATAATTTTAATGCACAAAAAGGATTGCTGTCTTTCAAGGTTATGTCTTCCACTATGTATAGGTTTCATATGATATGACTGGACCATAAGGGAATTATTGTAAGAACATACTTGAAGGATAAGTCTACAAATATAGTACATTTACAATGTTTAGTTCTTGACTGTTACTGAAGAAAATCATGTGGCCTAGATATGTCAGGAAAGGAAAAAAGGGGGTGTCAGACATGTGATGTCATCAGTGATGTCATCAATGGCATTTGTGATGTCATCTGTGATGTCCTGGGTGTTAGGCTTAGCAGTGCACGGTGGTGGCGCGAGTTATGGTTGCTTAGCTTACCATAACTGGCGAATTTCAAGTGTTTTTCGGTTTTATTTGGAAGGATAACGTCCCTTTAACAATGTTTTTTCACTGAATTTCATAGGTTTTTAGTAGCGCAACTTAACCATAATGTCCCTTTAACAACGTTTTTTCACTGAATATATATGTGTATATATATATTTATATATATATATTCAGTGAAAAAACTTTGTTAAAGGGACGTTATGGTTAAGTTGCGCTACTAAAAACCTATGAAATTCAGTGAAAAAAACTTTGTTAAAGGGACGTTTTGGTTAAGTTGCGCTACTAAAAACCTAGGAAATTCAGTGAAAAAACTTGTTAAAGGGACGTTATGGTTCCAAGTAAAACTGAAAAACCCTTGAAATTCGCCAGTTATGGTAAGCTAAGCAACCATAACTCGCGCCACCACCGTGCACTGCTAAGACTAACACCCAGGACATCAAAGATGACATCACGTAGTAAATACGTAATACTAATGCTTCTACGTTACAATGCAGATGCTACCAAAAACAACTGCAAGCTGACTGGATTCACACATGGTCAAATATCACTTGGTAAGAAAATCTTCACAACAATAGGTATAATCTACCACGCAGGAGCCACAACAAATTCAGGGCACTACACTGCATACATAAAAAAGAAATGTGGATGGTTTGAATGTAATGATAGTACCATTACTCTAAAGCAGAGATTACCAGCAAATCTTACAAACACTTATTTGATGTTCTTAAAAACAAAATTTGATAAATAAACTGTATTTAAACCTTTAAGTAAATTTGTGTTACAAAAATATAAACTGTTAGAATACTCCAAAAGCTATCTAACAGCTCAAAGATTCTACAACAACTAATCAGATAAATGAATACCACTAAATTAGGCCAAAAAATACACAGTTAGAATACGCCAATTGGTATCTAACTGTCCCAAAATGTAACAATATCCAAATAGATAAATCAAAACCACTAAAATATATTAAAAAAATAGACAGTTAGAATATGCCAATTGGTATCTAACTGCTCCAAAATTTTATAATATCAAAACAAATGAAGAATCTGTTGCTGCTCCAAAAAAATACAACAAAGCAAAGTATAAAGCATTAGCCAGAAACAACAAGTGAACACTGAAAACGAACAAACAAATAAACTGTAGCATAACAGAAAAAGGTTTTTTTTAATCCAACATGGATTTTTTTTTCTCCCACAGACCCAATGATTTTAGCAACAAATACAGAAACTGAGCAAATTGCACAGTACTCTGATTTGTACTCTACTAAATATGAGGGTCGAAAAAAAATAAAAGTATATTGCTTATACAATGTAATAAGTCATTACAAAATACTAATACTAACATGCTATTTTCTTTTATCACAGAAATGAATAAGAAAAACATGGACTCCCATTACTAGACCAAACAGTAAGTATGCAATAATAAGGACAACCATAGCAGCATATCACATCCATAGTATCTAATACCTTTGTTCCTTATAAATTTGTTTTTCACCCAAAGTTATAAGCAAATATGAATGTGATATGCTGCGGTGGTTGTTGCCAGGGCCTAGAGTCTTGGGTGCATGGCCAAATGGCCATGCACCCAAGACTCTAGGCCCTGGCAACAACCACCGCAGCATATCCCATCCATAGAGTCAAACATTTCAACTATGATCTATGGGAAACTTTTAATGTCCGCGAACAATGTGAGTGTTCTTAGAACACTTTGAACTTGCCAGCGAACAATACAGACACCGTTTTCAGGACACCCCCTACGAACATTTCAGAACAACGCGATAGTTCTTACAACACTTTCAACTTAACAACGAACAATACGGACAGCGTCCGCAGGACACCCCCTACGAATATTCCAGGACACCGGGAGTGTTCTTAGAAGCGTCTTCAGAACACCACCATCTTGTTTATTTGCGAACATTTCAGGACACCGCGAGTGTTCTTAGGACACATTCAACTTGACAAAGAATAATACGGACAGCGTCCTCAGGACACCCCTTACGAAAACTCCCCAGACACCGGGAGTGTTCTTAGAAGCGTCTTCAGAACACCCCCGTCTTGTTTATTTGCGAACATTTCAGGACACCGCAAGTGTTCTCAGGACACATTCAACTTGACAAAGAACAATACGGACAGCGTCCTCAGGACACCCCCTACGAACACTCCCCGGACACCGCGAGTGTTCTTAGAAGCATCTTCAGAACACCCCCATTTTGTTTATTTGCGAACATTTCAGGACACTGCGAGTGTTCTTAGGCCACATTCAACTTGACAGAGAACAATACGAACAGCGTCCTCAGGACACCCCCTACAAACACTCCCCGGACACCGCGAGTGTTCTTAGAAGCCTCTTCAGAACAACATCATCTTGTTTATTTGCGAACATTTCAGTACACCGCGAGCTTTCTTAGGACACATTCAACTTGACAGAGAACAATACGGACAGCGTCCTCAGGACACCACCTACGAACACTCCCCGGACACCGCGAGTGTTCTTAGAACAGTTTCACTTTGCTTGCGAACAAAACGGACACATATTGACTCCTTAGAACACGCCCTAGTCAGTTTATTTAGAACATTTCAGAACACCCGTGATGGCCGCAAACAAATCGAACACAAAAAGAGCGTCTAATACATAAAAAACACAACTTTTATCCTATTTCATACACACCCACCCTCCCCAAACACTCCTACACACCAACACACTCTACAAAATACACATTTTGAACACGTCCGCGAATACAATATGGCGGGTGCTACCGAAAAATCGGACGCGCTTCACGCTCCACGCCGTCCAATCAGTGAACACTTTGCATGTCCGCGAACATCACGCAAGACGATTGGCCAATCAGGACACTTTCCACGGAGCGAACAGGGAAGTGTATCCGCAAACCGAACACAGATATTACTAATTTTTTTTTACCTACTTTTTGGTCATTTTAAAAAAAAATACTGGACGGATTTTCACCAAATTTTCAAAAGCACGCTTTCGGGACCAAGCCCCTGCTCCTGGTCCAAATTTGGTGGAAATCCGTCCAGCGGTTTGGGCTGTATACGCAAGGAAATTTCTTTTCCCATTCACTCTATGGAGAGTGAGTATAATGTATACAAATATGAGCATATAGAGGGAAGGTAGAGTAATAAAAATAAAACTATGAGAAAGTGCTGATAACCATAATGATTATCTTCATGCACAGAAAGGACTGCTCTCTTTCAAGCCTGTATCTTCCGCTATGGTCATGTTTCATATGATGTGACAGGACCCTAAGTCTACAAATATAGTACCTTTTCAATTTTTACTTCCTGACTGTTACTGAATAAAACTATGTGACTTTGATATGTCAGTAAAGGATAAAAAGGGAGAGCCAGCCATGTGATGTCATCAGTTATGTCATCAATGACATTTGTGATGTCATCTTTGATGTCCTGGGTGTTAGTGTTAGCAGTGCACGGTGGCGCGTAATATCCCGCAAACAATATACAAACATGGGGTGCAAAAACCAACTTCTACAGATGGCTTTACACAGAATGTTGCAAAGTAAGAATTTATGCTCGTTCACAGTGAAGGTCAGCTGCTTCCACAACTTCTAGAGATGGCTTTACACAGAATGTTGCAAAGTAAGAATTTATGCTCGTTCACAGTGAAGGTCAGCTGCTTCCATTTTTTTCTCAGGCCACAGAGAGGCTCACGAAGCGGACTATAAGGTTGTATTGTGTTTTTGACCTTGACAGACAGAGATTGTGATGAAAGACTTCTCTTGAAGGAGTGTTGCTAAAACGTAAGAGAAGATAAAGATGAAATTTCTGAAACGAAACCACTTTTATATATTATATCACTATACGAAAGATCGTTGGCACACGCGGAGTCGTATTTTGGGACTGCACCACTCGTAGACAATGGAAATTGCAATTGTACTGCAAGTAACCCTTTAGATTACTTTATACCAAATATAATTACAATAGCGTAGCATTAAAGACCGCTCAAGTTGAACTTGTTAGTTGAAAGTGGCATAATGTTTTCTACCGCGCACTATCACCGCCAAATTGATCCCCTGTCGTTTAGAGGGCTCTGAAAAAGGCAGACGACACAGGGTGGGTTAATAGAAATAATTTAACCGGTCTATGGGCGGTCAAGCGCTCTACTCGCTGTGCCATTTCACTGTAGCCTGTCAAATGGCACAGCGAGTACAACGCTCACTTTGACATCCGTGCACAGCTTGCTAACGCAAGTTTGAATCCCGGCAAGGCGAAACTCAGTCTTTCATCCTTCCGTGGTCGATAAATGAGCACCACTCACCGTGGTTAATAATAAGCACCGCTTACATACCTCACGGTTCTTAGCGCTATATGAATGGGAAAATATTATTATTTTATTATTAACATACTCTGTTGCACTATCTTCGATAGCAAATAGTTTCATGCCCTAATAAATAAAATTATGATTTTTAATGAAGATCGGCTGGTGAGACTAATTTATGTTTTTTAAAACAGGTACGTGGCCCCATTTTGTCTGTATCACGATTTACAGACTCCAGCGGATGGGGTCTTCAACTGCCAGGTGCAAGTCCAAATATGCAACTTCATGACCCTCACCATTTCATGGGACAATCGCCAAGGACCAATATGCCCTTACGCAGTACTAGCGGCTACAAACAACATACCAACCAATAGGGTGGTCTAATGGCTCGTTGTTGGAGCAACCTTCCGATTATCAGAGCAACCATTTACTGCTTTTATCATAAACCAACAGCCTATCTACCGCATAGGAACAACGCGTGGCTCCAAATAAACTTTTGCTGATCGACAGCAGAGACAATAGCAAATCGCTGAATATTGACTAAACATTTCATGTGAAATAAATGTACTTTACCAAATGTACAATCCTGCTGTTTACTTTTAAACCACAGTTGCATATTCCGAATTGTGGCGCACTGAGTTGTAAGCTGATCTAACACTCTCTGTACCACAAAGGAACATCGCGTGTCTCAACATGAACGTTTGCGGATCGACAACAAAGACAATTGCAAATTGCTGAATATTCTCTAAATATTTGATGTCAAATAAATGTACTTTACAACATTTACAATCTTGCTCTTTGCTTTTAAATCACAGTTTCATATTCCGAATTGTGGCGCGCTGTGTTGTGACATAATGTGTGTTGTCTTCCGGGTTCTGTGTAAAGTCGCGTAGTACTGGAGACGACTGGGCGCGTTTCATTACGCACCCTGTAACGTCACGGAGAAAGGCGGGGAATATGAATTCTTTCATAATATCAGGCTTAGGGGCGGGAGATATGATTTAGTGTTGCAAAAGCAAGTCAGCCAAGTCAATAGCGACAGTCATAGGATTATCACATAATGTCGGCGCACACCAGCCGGATTTATCGTTTCTTTAGTGGACAAAAAGTCGGTTGACGGCCCTAGGAAATTTTACTATTAGCGAACAAAAGGAGTGCTCTTAAAACACCCTGACAACGAACAATACAAACAACGTTCTCAGAACACCCCCATTTTGTGTAATTGCAACCATTTCGGGACACTGAGATTGTTCTTATAACACATTCAACTAGACAGATTACAATACGGACAGCGTCCTGAGGACACCCCCAGTTTGTGTATTTACGAACAATTAAGTACACCGCGAGTGTTCATAGCTCATTTTTACCTTCCTTGCAAACAAAAATGACACATAATCCGTCCTCTAAACACCCCACCATTTAGTTTATTTACAAAATGTCAGAACAGCCGTGTTCTCCGCGGACAAATCGAACGCAACAAAAAGGTCTAGCACATGAAAAACAAAAGAGTGAACCTATCTCATACTCCCCCACCCTCCCCAAACACTCTTACACACCAACACACGGCACTAAATACAATTTTTTATCCACGTTTCACTGCGCTGTACGCGGTCGACTGCGAATACAAGATGGCGGGCGCCACAGAAAATCTGACGCGCTCCACGCCCCTCGCCATCCAATCAGCGAACACGTCGCATGTCCGCGGACATGACGCAAGCCCATGGGCCAATCGGGGTGCTGTCCGCGGAGCAAACAGGGAAGTCCGTCCACGAAGCGAACGCAGATATCACTAATTTTTTTGCCTTACATTTTGGTCATTTTTAAAAAAAACTACTGGACAGGGGGTTGTTCTAAGGACTCAATATGTGTCTATTTTGTTTGCAAGCAAAGTGAAACTGTTCTAAGAACACTCGCGGTGTCCGGGGAGTGTTCGTAGGGGGTGTCCTGAGGACGCTGTCCGTATTGTTCTCTGTCAAGTTGAATGTGTTCTAAGAACACCCACGGTGTCCTGAAATGTTCGCAAATAAACAAAATGGGGGTGTTCTGAAGACATTTTTGAGAACACTCGCGGTGTCCAGGGAGTGTTCGTAGGGGGTGTCCTGAGGACGCTGTCCGTATTGTTCTCTGTCAAGTTGAATGTGTCCTAAGAACACTCGCGGTGTCCTGAAATGTTCGCAAATAAACAAGATGGTGGTGTTCTGAAGATGCTTCTAAGAACACTCGCGGTGTCCTGGAATGTTCGTAGGGGGTGTCCTGAGGACGCTGTCCGTATTGTTCTCTGTCAAGTTGAATGTGTTCTAAGAACACCCGTGGTGTCCTGAAATGTTCGCAAATAAACAAAATGGGGGTGTTCTGAAGACGCTTCTAAGAACACTTGCGGTGTCCGGGGAGTGTTCGTAGGGGGTGTCCTGAGGAAGCTGTCCGTATTGTTCTCTGTCATGTTGAATGTGTCGTAAGAACACTCGCGTTGTCCTGAAATGTTCGCAAATAAACAAGATGGTGGTGTTCTGAAGATGCTTCTAAAAACACTTGCGGTGTCCGGGGAGTGTTTGTAGGGGGTGTCCTGAGGACGCTGTCCGTATTGTTCTCTGTCAAGTTGAATGTGTCCTAAGAACACTCGCGGTGTCCTGAAATGTTTGCAAATAAACAAGATGGTGGTGTTCTGAAGAAGCTTCTAAGAACACTCCCGGTGTCCTGGAATGTTCGTAGGGGGTGTCCTGAGGACGCTCTCCGTATTGTTCTCTGTCAAGTTGAATGTGTCCTAAGAACACTCACGCTGTCCTGAAATGTTTGCAAATAAACAAGATGGTGGTGTTCTGAAGAGGCTTCTAAGAACACTCGCGGTGTCCGGGGAGTGTTCGTAGGGGGTGTCCTGAGGACGCTGTCCGTATTGTTCTCTGTCAAGTTGAATGTGTTCTAAGAACACCCGGGTTGTCCTGAAATGTTCTCAAATAAACAAAATGGGGGTGTTCTGAAGACGTTTTTGAGAACACTCCCGGTGTCCTGGAATGTTCGTAGGGGGTGTCCTTAGAACGCTGTCCGTATTGTTCGTTGTTAATTTGAAAGTGTTCTAAGAACTATCGCGTGGTTCTGAAATGTTCGTAGGGGGTGTCCTGAAAACGGTGTCCGTATTGTTCGCTGGCAAGTTCAAAGTGTTCTAAGAACACTCACATTGTTTGCGGACATTAAAAGTTTCCCATAGATCATAGTTGAAATGTTTAACTCTATGGATGTGATATGCTGCGGTGGTTGTTGCCAGGGCATAGAGTCTTGGGTGCATGGCCATTTGGCCATGCACCCAAGACTCTATGCCCTGGCAACAACCACCGCAGCATATCACATTCATATTTGCTTATAACTTTGGGTGAAAAACAAATGTATAAGGAACAAAGGTGTTAGATACTATGGATGTGATATGCTGCTATGGTTGTCCTTATTATTGTATACTTACTGTTTGGTCTAGTAATGGGAGTCCATCTTTTCTTCTTCATTCTGTGATAAAAGAAAATAGCATGTTAGTATTAGTATTTTGTAATGACTTATTACATTGGATAAGCAATATACTTTTATTTTTTTTCAACCCTCATATTTAGTAGAGTACAAATCAGAGTACTGTGCAATTTGCTCAGTTTCTGTATTTGTTGCTAAAATCATTGGGTCTGTGGGAGAAAAAAAAATCCATGTTGGATTAAAAAATAAAACCTTTTTCTGTTATGCTACAGCTTATTTGTTTGTTTGTTTTCAATGTTCACTTGTTGTTTCTGGCTAATGCTTTATACTTTGCTTTGTTGTATTTTTTTTGGAGCAGTAACAGATTCTTCATTTGTTTTGATATTATAAAATTTTGGAGCAGTTAGATACCAATTGGCGTATTCTAACTGTCTATTTTTTTAATATATTTTAGTGGTTTTGATTTATCTATTTGGATATTGTTAAATTTTGGGACAGTTACATACCAATTGGCGTATTCTAACTGTGTATTTTTTGGCCTAATTTAGTGGTATTCATTTATCTGATTAGTTGTTGTAGAATCTTTGAGCTGTTAGATAGCTTTTGGAGTATTGTAACAGTTTATATTATTTTAACACAAATTTATAATTTTGGGACAGTTAGATACTAATTGGCGTATTCTAACTGTGTATTTTCTGGTCTAATTTAGTGGTATTCATTTATCTGATTAGTTGTTGTAGAATCTTTGAGCAGTTAGATAGCTTTTGGAGTATTCTAACAGTTTATATTTTGTTAACACACATTTACTTAAAGGTTTAAATACAGTTTATTTATCAAATTTTGGTTTTAAGAACATCAAATAAGCGTTTGTAAGATGTGCTGGTAATCTCTGCTTTAGAGTAATAGTACTATCATTACATTCAAACCATCCACATTTCTTTTTTATATATGCAGTGTAGTGCCCTGAATTGGTTGTGGCTCCTGCGTGGTAGATTATACCTATTGTTGTGAAGGTTTTCTTACCAAGTGATATTTGACCATGTGTGAATCCGGTCAGCTTGCAGTTGTTTTTGGTACCATCTGCATTGTAACGTGGAAGCATTACTATTACGTATTTACTATATGTTTGTATTACTAACGTGGAGCGATTATCTGAATTGCAGGTAGAGCATAATCTACCATGGTTTGCATTGTGTACAAGTTGCTGAAATGGAATGGATTCACAATTTGGTATTGATATATATATGAAGCGTTCATTGGGGATTTCTCCTTGTGTCACATTGTTACAGAGATTGCATGTATGTTTCCACATGTATGAAATCTGAAAGATTTCATTTATAGGTATGTTTTTGTTTTCCAGTACTTGTAGTAAGGACATTAGAAATTCTTGTGGATCTTCCTGTGAGCTTATAGTGAATTTCACCATTCCAGCACAGTAGTCCAATTGTTGTCTTATTCCAAAAACACAATATGTGTTGTCAGGATTGTTTGATGCATTTCTGTGAAGTACTAACATTTGCAAACACAATGAGTCTGTACTGTGTAAGTAAATGTTGTCAACAATTGGTGGTAATTGAAATAGAATATTCATTGCTACATTTGCATAGCAACTTACACCAACTATATTTGAGAATTTAAATGGTCCAGGTAGTTCTGTATCTAACTGCTTTTTTTGGAGTGTGTCTTCCTTCTTTAAAGAAGTACCTGGTTTACTTTCTCTAATTGATTCTTTTTTGTTTGTGGTACTTGATGAAGTATTAGTTTCTTTTACTCTCTTTGGAGGATTTGCAGTGATGTCATGTTGAATTTCTGTTTGATTTAGTTTTCTTTTACAACGTTTTAGTTTTTGTGGAACAGAATATGTGTTTAGATGGGGAGTGTATAGTGAGTGAAGTCTATTATATTCTAAAATGCAAGGAATATCAGCGTTTACTTTACTTGCATCAAAGTTGATTAGAAATAGACCGTCAAGTGTACGTAAGAGTGATAGTGCTACGTAGCTCATGCCTTCTTTAAAGACTGTGTTACCAATATCTATCATTGCTTTGTCTAGGGTAAGACCTTGTGATTTATGAATCGTGACTGCGTATGCAAGAGTTAGAGAAAATTGTTCTCTGCGTACATACATATCTTTGAAGAGAAGGAATCTAGCTGTTGAGCGTCCTATCCGTTTTATTTCTGAAAGTTTGTCAAAGAGTATATTGACAAACTGAATTTTGTTGTCACGTGGGTATGTTTGAAAGCCAACAACTGTACCCAGTGCTCCATTAACTAGTCTTTGGTACACGTCAAGGTTACGTTTAAGCATTACTCTGCAATTTAAGGATAATTTTAACATCTTTTCTAAGCCTGCTGTGTTTGAGATTGATTTTTCTAAATTATTTAGTCTTGTTGTGGCTTGGTCACACATGGGTAGTGTCATACCATGTACATCTAGTTTGTCTGTGGCGCTAATTTCCATTATTGGTTGCATTTCTTTACTTAACATTATTTCATTGAATTTGAGACAGCTTGCAAGAGTCGGCATTAAGGCCATACAATTGACATTTTTGTGGGCTAATTGTTCCATAACATCTGTAGCACATGCATTAACGCCATAAAGTGCATTAATGTGCCGGGTTTTCAATGTTGCTTCTGCTTATTTAGAAAGTATACGAAATCTCAAACTTTTTAAAATGTTGGCATAAGTTAGATCTGCAGATTGGCGCATGTTTTCTGTTAATTCTCTGTATTGGAAATGTTGCCAAAGGTTGACATTTCCAATGCTGCCAACAGTTTTATGGCAGAGTTTGTGCCCTAATGTTTTAAAAATAGGTTCACTTTTTACTGGTGTTAATTGAAGCAGATCTCCAAAAACAATAATGTGTTTTCCTGCAAAGAGCTCTTCATAGTCTGTTTTGAGTACATCTTGTAATCTGAGGTGAATCAAAGCTAACATCAGGTTGGAGACCATGCTCACTTCATCTATTAGTAGCATTTTCATTTGTTTCAATACTCTGCGTAATTCCATTGCAGCTTCTGCAGAAAGTTTGTAATAGTCTAATTTGTTCTGGTGTTCTACTGGTAATAGTATTAATCGGTGTAATGTAACACCACCTATGTTGTAGGCAGCTAAACCTGTGGGGGCAGTGACAACAGCTGACAGTTTGTTGTTTGTCAATTGTTGAAGGAACTTTTTAATGATTTTGATTAGGAATGTTTTGCCAGAACCAGCTTCCCCACTGACGTACAGTAGTCTAGGTTTATAATTATGGCAGGAACATTCTTTATTTTCATGTTTTACACCATGTGCAATTTGTTTTGTTACTTCTTGAAAAATGCTACTTTGCTCATTGTTTAGTTTTGATTGTAGTATAGTTAAGTCTTCCTTATCTTTATACTGACACATGGTGTTTTCTACTTCTATCATAGCTAATTCTGCCTCATTTGTTATTAGTGGTTCTCCCAGTGGTTCTTGGCTTCCTGTTACAGAAGGTTGACTACTGTCAGGAGTATCCTTATCTAGTTGGGCTTGGAGTTCTTCTTCATGTTGCTGTTCATTGTGCAACATTGTTTTGTACTGTGTAAAGTTTACATCAGTTATAGTGCTTTCATTTGCTTTGAAAGCATCCTCATATGAGTCATAGTTATCTAGTAATTTTTCTTCTTTTCTCCGTGGTTTGAACAGTTGTAGCAGGGACATGTAATATACTTCTTTATGTTGGGGAGTCTTCAATGACAATTTGATATGATTAATTAAATTTGGTTTAGTGAGTTTAACTAAGCTGCCTTCACAGTCTGTCACTCTATATTTAACTTTTTTTTCATCAGGTTTCATATTATTTTTGTATGTGTAGTTTTGGGCTATTTGGTATAGACACATGTTTTCCAAAGTATTACTTCTGTTTGGGTAGTATGTGTCCAATAAATTGTTTTTTAAAATGTCTTGGCTGTTGGGATCATGTTTGGCTATTGTTTCTATATCTTCATATGATTTTAGAACTCTTTTTCTAGATTTAGCTGGACCAAGACTTAGCCATACTATATTTTCAGATTTACCATACAATTAAGTACCAGTTAAACGATCAGCTGCTTCATAAGATCCACATTCTCTATGGGTGAGCATTCTTATGCCCAAGCTGTATAATTTCTGAGATACTGTTTTATCTGATGACAGGTCATTCCAGAGGTCTTGGAGCTCTGTCTTTTCTGCTTTAGTTAAGTATGCTGTGACATATCGTGCAACTGCAGTAGAATTGTCTGCAATGTACTGCACATCTATGTTTGCATTACATAAGTTGGCAATGATTGCATTATAATCATTGATATATTTTTCTTCTTCTTTTCTTTTTATGTAATATGTATGTTTAGGTGACTTACCTTTAACACTATGTCTAACTGAAGACATGAGGTTGTTTACTTGACCTGTATTTGTAACTGGTCTAGGGAAACCAAATCGGCATTTGGTGTAGTATTTGCCTTTGTTTTTGTATTTGCGGCGACAATATTTTCCACATTTGTGTCTTTGAAATTGTAAAATTTGTGCACGAAGATTACTATTTGTGGCTTCTGATGGAATTTCACAAGGGACATATTTTTCAATAAACTGTAAAACAGTGGCATCACTGTCTTGACCAAATTTAGGAGCATCTTTAATCCATAAAAGCATGTGGATATGTGGTGCTCCTCTGGCTTGGTATTCTTTTCTCCAAAAGAAGTGTTGCACTTCTCCGAGGGGAGGAACAGTTTTATTACAAATAAAATGTAGCATAGCAATGAAGCGATGGTGAAAATATCTTGAAACATTAACAGGATCCAAAGAACAAAGTTCTCCAGGTGTTAGAATATCTATGTTTGTTTGGTTTTTATTTGATATGCGTAGGAAATCATGTAAATCTTCCCATGCATATTCTGCACAACTTAATGTAACAAACCAAGTGGGTGGGCCAAGGTTTCTGATCATAAAACGTACATCTCCATGACGTCGAAACCAGTACTCTTTAGTACCACGCATATTTGCTAATAGATTTGTAATATTTGATTGTAAAACCTCATCCTTTTGTTGCACTTTCTCTAATAATTGTGTAGCTGTCATATTTTGAAAGTGTGATCCTGATTTTAATATGTGTGCAACTCCGTAACATAAAGTTGCTAGTTCACTTTCAAAGAGTAGGTGGAATATGTATTCCACATTTTGTCTAAATCTGGGATCTTCAGGATACATCCGTAATGAGCGGTATTCTGAAGCTGATATTTGAATAGGTCTATCATCATACCTTCCTCTTTTGCCAGTAGGAAAGAGTAGAGGAAAAGCACGTGCTTCTATACTTTTTTCCCATATACTGATTGGCAATCCTTTTGTTTGACGCATTTGGTAAGTTTCCAGTACATCTTGTACGGTGCCATTACAGTGCAAAGGATGAACTGTATAATGGTCTAAAGTATTTGATATTGTAGCAGGATTTAGTAGCTCAAATTGACCAGCTCCTTGTGTTTCCTGAATTATTTCAGTTGTATCTTTCAAGTTTTCTTCAATATTAATTTCTTTGTAATATTCATTATTCTCTTTAAGATATTGGAAGGCTTGTCTAACTTTATATACATCTACCAGCTGTTGCCATATTTTTTTGTCTTCTGTAGGTACTCCATTTACTAATATAATTAAAGATTGCTGCATTGGACGTTGCACTCCTAGAGTATGCACATTTTCTTTTAGATTTAATGGTAAATAAAGTACTTTTCCACGAATGCCTTTTACCAATTCAGAGGGAGGTAATTTTGCTGTTTTTGGTTGAAGGCGTATTATTGCTTGAAATGGGTGTACTGTTTGAATTATGATGCTCTCATATAAATTAAGTTGTTGTAGAGGTTTTGGTACTGGGTATAATTCCGAATTATTTGTGATAGAACGTGAAGGAGTTTGGTTGTTGTCAAGTTTTGTAGTGCAATAACTGCAAAGTATTAAGGGATCAGTTATTTCATATTTGTATTCTGCTACAAGATAGAGAGCTAATTCAAACCATTTAGAATCTCATTGTCTTCTATTTTGTATGATAGGTCCACAGTTTTTGTGTTACTTTTATAAAAAATTCTACGGCAACATACACATACATGGTTTGGTACTTCATCTGATGTACTTTTAAATGTTAGTATTTCTTTTTTGTATGTGTTTAGCAAAAGGTTGCCATGTGTAGAATTGTTGCTTAATTGGTTTAAAGCTATTTCATTCTGTAAATGGCTTTCAGTTCCAAAATATTTTTTCTGGATATAGTGAATTTCTTCAAGTAGGTCTTTTGCTGCACCATGTAGAAGGATGTTATTTAACTTTGCTAGTGCTAAAGCAGGACTTTTAGCATAGTACAGTTTATAGACTAGATTTCTTATAGTTGAATGATGTGTTGATATCCTTTTGATATCATGGAAAGTGGTTTTACAAGTAGGTCCTGTAATGCAGGTCAATGAATGTCCTTGTAGTCCTGTGAACTTGCGCACTGGACAGGTATCTATATTTTGCAGTAATTTAATTTTGATTTTGTCTTTGCTTTTTACATATTTATTGAGGAATTGGCGTAAAGATTTGAAACATTGTTTGGGAATGTTACACATTGACGTGCATGGCCATTTGTACACTAGACGTTCTGATTCAGTTGAATGGAGGGGTAATTCTAAGTTTTCAGGGCATATTTTTGTAAGAAGTACTTCTTGTTCCATTATGGTATTATTCACTTTTTCATAACCTCGACCACTGCTATGTATGGCAATTGTATTAGTTTCCTTTTGTTTGTACACTTCTTCATTAAAATATGGTTCTGTGCTTGTAGTGTGATTCCATTCACCTCCGCTGATACTTAAGAAGTTCTTTCTGTTGATATTTCGCTTATTGAAAAGTCTTTTTTGTAATTTAGTTATTAGTTTTGATAGTGGTTTCATTTTGTTTAACAGTAAAATAAATACATTTCTTTTGAGAAGAATTGCACTGTCCATCAATGCTTCTAAGATTAATTTCCTACGATAGGTTTTAAGCTTTGAACCTGATTTCTCTCCTGTTTTTATAAGATTTTGAAGGACTTTGTGACGGTATATTTTGGCTAAAATACTTTTCTTGGTATGCTTACTTTGCACTATATTAAAATTTGAAGAAGTAGTTTTATCTGTACTGATAGCTGATTTTCTGTTAATTGTTTTTTGGTTTGTTTTACATTTTGATAGAGGAAGCGAAGTTGTTGTACTTGAAACTTCTTGTGTTTCACTAAATGATTGTATTAGCTGTTTTGTTTCAACTTGTTTTACAAATTCTGCTAGAGATGGATGCTTATGTTGGACACCTTTATTTTTATTTGCTCTACTTTTGCGTTGCTTTCTACAGACTTGACTTTTGGTAGGCGTTCTTTAGGGTCTGTTGAAAAAAATAAAGAAGATATGGGTTGGGGTGTTCTGGAATGTATGTGTGCTGTGTGCATGAGTGTTTGAGTAAGATGATAAAGATGTATGTAATGGTGTGTGATTGTGCATTGGGAACTAAAACTAGTAGGGATAGGTATTCTTGAATTTATGTGTCACTAAACTGGGGTTCAGATGACAAAAAAAGTAAGCTAGTGGTGTGGAAAAGTACAAATAGTAAATCTAATGTATACAATTAAAACAGTTGTTTGTTCTATAATATGAAAATTGTAGTGGCTAATTTGTGTGTCCAAAAATAGAAATTTGTGGGCCATTCTGGCTGTAAATCGCTGTTTAAGACATGGACATTTTTGGACAAAATGGTACAAAATCTCTATTTTTAGAAACCGAAATAGCTCGTATTAATGTTATAGTATATTTGATTAATAATACAAATATTATGGTGATATTTTACTTACTTTTTTTTTAAATCAACAGGTAACTTCTTAGTTTTTCTTTCTTCTTCAAATTCGGCTGCTTCTTTTCAGGAAACTGGTCTTCACTGCAATTGTAAAAGCTTCAAATTAGTAACTTTGTTTGTATATAGCACTGTTTTTAATTTAGATATTGATTTTTTTAATTGAAATCCTCAGTGCTTTCTGTAAAACCATTAAACTAATTTATTTACATAAGATACATTGCATCAGTTCAGTACATACGATATGTTCTTAATGAACAAATTGTATTGAATGACTAACTGTAGCAAAAAAAAATATCTTTACTATGTCTTGTGAAATTTATAATATATTAGTGAATACCACTATTTCTGTAAGTAAACTGTTCTAGGTAATAGTGCCTCAATGTCATGTCTAATTTAAAGTAATTAAGTAAATAAATAAATAAAAACAAAAAGTATGAAATTGTATACGTATTTTTATAAAGGTTTAAACATAGATTGTGTTTGCATGCAATTTTGTTTGAATATATGTAGTCTATGCATTTCATTTAAAAAATGTTAGTTTAACATGATTTGAGTGTGTGTGTATAAAGAAAGTAAAAAGTATAAAGGTTTATAAGTGATAGTTGATTTTAGGAAATTTAAAAAAGTACAGTAAATTCATTTTACAGATTTTACAAGGTAAAAGTCTGTTTGAAAATGTGTTCATCTACTATACAGAAAATATGCATACCTGAAGTTTGTGTTCATGCATATGGATATTCATGGAGCTGCAAGTAGAAATCTTGAAGTCTTGTACAGTATTTCTGGTAGATGCTGCTTGCCAATGATATGACACTTGCACTCAGAGAGATTCAGAGTACATTTGCAGTGCTGATCTATGATGATGCAGTTAGATGTAGAGGTCTTGAATGTGATTGGTGCATGGACATGTGATTTTTGATGTACATCCAATGATGGAATGGCAGCGAGAGTGTAGTGGAAATGACAGAAGGGCTGTTCATGTTACGATATGTCCGCGGACATGGCGGTAGTTCGCGGACATCGGGAGTTACATCCGGGGATTTTTGGGTTCGGAAGTCATGCAAATGAGAATAAGCACTGAAAGGGATTGGTCAGGAAAGTTTGGTGGGTGTGTTGTGCCAGGAGAGATTTTCTCAGATACTCTTTTTGCTGAGAGAACAAAAGATAGCTATGGCTGTGTGTTTCAGAAAACAGATTGTTTGGATTTTAGGAGATTTGTGGATACATTGGTTGAAGGTGCATGCAGAAAGCTGTGGAGTAGCTGTAGATCTTGGATTCCCACATGTGGAAGTATACTGGCCTGGAGTACGTGGAATGAAGTGGTTGGACTTGCTACCTCTCTGTGCTACTTTGGAGACAGAGCAACATCCAGACATAATTGTAATTCATTGTGGAGGGAACATTTTAGGACATCTGACTGGAATTTTTTTGCAATTTGCTATGAAAGAAGGACTTAGGAAGGTTATGGACATGTTTCCTAATTCTCAAGTTATATTTTCACGGATTGCGCAGAGACAAATGTGGCTTTGTTCTTCTTCATTTGGTCCACAAATGGAAAAAGCAAGGCGCAACGTTAATAAGGCTGTTTGTGGCTTTCAAAGAGATTTTGGCATGTCTTCTTTTCACAATGAAAATATTATGTTTTGTAGTACATACATTTTTCGCAGAGATGGAGACCATCTTACTTATACTTATATTTCTTGCAATGATTCTTGACACTTTTTTCGCAACATAATAAGAATCCCTTCTACACATATTTCATGAGAAGTTCATACACATGTGATGTCATCAGTGATGTCATCAATGACATTTGTGATGTCATCTTTGACATTTGTGATGTCATCTTTGATGTCCTGGGTGTTAGTCTTAGCAGTGCACGGTGGTGGCGCGAGTTATGGTTGCTTAGCTTACCATAACTGGCGAATTTCAAGGGTTTTTCGGTTTTACTTGGAACCATAACGTCCCTTTAACAAAGTTTTTTCACTGAATTTCATAGGTTTTTAGTAGCGCAAATTAACCATAACGTCCCTTTAACAAAGTTTTTTTCACTGAATATATATATATATATATATATATATATATATATATATATATATATATATATATTGTTCAATTCATTGCTTCTTGGTAATCATTTGGATGTGGGTTTGCCTGTTCTATTTTGAGGCCATGCTTCTCTCCATTGGTAGTCATGAGTCTGGTTGCGTACATGTTTGTGTTTTGTTGTTGCTGGAATGGTTGGCGAGGGCAGGATCCACAGGCAGATGACAGGTGTTGGTGTGTCAACTAGACGGATTGGTGTGCACTGTCAAATGGTATTTCCTTTCACATGTGCTGCATCACTCTGTGTTTGGGTTCCCTGTGTTTGGGGTGGAGGGAGGTAGGCTGACTGTGGGAGTGCTGCACGGTCACTAGCCTGGACCATGACTTTGTCAATAATGTGTGACACACTTGTCTTGCATTCACCTTCAGCAGCATGTGGCATCACAGAATGCCTAGACGGGTCATGTGATACAACCAGCTCACTCATGCTCAGGCTGTGACACACCTACCCTTTGTTTGTGGATGTAGCTCACATTGTTGGTATGTTTGCTTCTGTCGCGGGCACACATTCGGTCATTCTGCTTTGATGACATGCCATTGTCGAATGGGCAGCAGGACCCACTTCTAACATTCACTTATCACATATGTATGCTGGGGGATGATGTAGGCCAGGAAGAGTGTGTGAGTAGATGCTCCACTCATGGATGCAGCTCTGGTAAATGCATTTATTTTGATTTTCAAGATACATGTTCCTGATGATAATCATGCTGCAGTCACACCATGGAGATTCAGGTGAGCAACAGATGATGGTTGCAGTGGTGATGTGTCACGTTGTCAGGGTACTGCCTGCAGGGGGTGTCCCTTGTGGAGGGGGCTGCCTGAGGGGTTGTAGCAGGTGATGGGTACTGGGGGGGTGGTGTCCCTTCTGGAGGGGCTGCCTGCAGGGGCTGTCAGAGGTGATGGGTGCTGGGGGGTGGTGTCCCTTCTGGAGGGGTTTGCCTGCAGGGGGTGTCCCTTGCAGATGGGGCTGCCTGCAGGGGGTATCAGGGTGATAGGTGCTAGGGGGTGGTGTCCTTGTGGAGGGGGCTTTTGCAGGGGGTCTCCCTTGTGGAGAGGACTGGCTGCAGGGGGTTGTCCCAGGTGATGGGTACTGGGGGGTGGTGTCCTTTCTGGAGGGGCCTGCCTGCAGGGGGTGTCACAGGTGAGGGGGCCTGGGAGTGGTGTGTGTACTACAGTGGTTCATGTATAGTATGTGGGCGGGTTGGGTGCCGAGGGTGATGGGGGGACTCAGGTTTTTGTAACGGGTATAGCCTACAATTAAGATGAGACATGGCTGGCGATTGTGAGGGGTTGTCGCACGATTTTGCTGGGATGTTGGATGCTGGATCATGGATGGCACAGAGACTTGCACCGTGTTAGTTCTTTCACTTGCTTTTTGGTGTCTGTGGAGGTGTGTTAGGGGAGTTCCTTGTACTTGCGCAACAGCTACTAATACCTCTTGGAATCCATGAATATGCGTGCCATACAAGTTTGTATTTGCGCCACGACTCGCGCAAGGTCCTTCTCTGCGCCAGCCCTTGCGCCATTTCTGTACTCGATTCCATGAATCGGTGCCTAGATGTGTTTATACTTTGCATTGTTTAACTATCAACGTTTTCTCCAGCATTTGAATTGTAAATTTGGTTAAACTGTAATGGGTTTAACATGAACATGATTTAGGTGTCATGTAAAAGTAAATGGTTTATCTGTAAAAGTTAATTAGCTTCTGAAGATTAGCTTGCATCATATCTAGAAAGAACCGTAATACGAGTTTGCAACATTTCTAGACAGAATTGTGAAGATTGACTAGAATCACATCTAGACAGAACTGTAATAGTAGTTTGCATCATATCCAGACAGAATTGTGAATATTAGCTTGTGTCATATCTAGATAGAGCTGTAATAATAGCTTGCATCATACCTAGACAGAATTATGAATGTCCGCTTGCATCACATCAAGACAGAATTGCGAATGGCAGCTTGCACCACACCAAGATAGAATTGTAAAGAGTAGCTTGGGTTGCATCTAGACAGATTAGGAAATGTCAGCTTGCACCACATCTAGACAGACTTGCGAATATTAGAATTGCATCATATCTAGACAGAACTTTAATACTAGCCTGCGTCATAGCCAGACAGAATTGTGAAGATTAGCCTCTATCACATCTAGAGAGAATTGTAATAATTGCTTGCGTCACATCTAGACAGAATTGTGAAGATCAGCATTGCATCACATCCAGACATAATTGTGTAGATTAGCATTGTGTCACATCTAGACAGAATTGTGAAAATTAGCATTGAGTCACATCTAGACAGAATTGGAAAGATTAGCTTGTGTCATATCCACATAGAATTGATAAGATTAGCTCGCATCACATATAGATAGAATTGTGAATGCCAACTTGCATCACATCGAGACAGGATTGTGAAGATTAGCATGCCTTGCCTCTAAATAGCAATGCCACTAACCAACCCCACTAAACATTTTCTCCCCTCTGAATACAACTCTCACACTCTACACAAACACAGCCACAGCCACACCTCCAAAGCACTACAAACCACAAGCACTTCACGACATTGCAACAACAAAACACAACACACATAACCTTGCACAACAACACATGGCGGCTACCACCCGAAAAGCAGACTTAAGCTCAGCGAACAGTGTTATCCGAACTGATGCTGCCAACAGCACATCACAGCTATCTTGCTCTTTTTCCTGCTCAACCTTACTAACCCATCCTACCCTCTTCCCTTCTCAGATCCGGTGAGTGCCAGGGGACCACTATGGTGGTGATAGTGACCAGTATAAATATCCTTTAACATAACATAAGAATGTAAACACATATTCTTGTGCTTTAGATTTCTCTCTGGTGTGTTAAATAGGATGGCATCATGAAATAGAAAGTCCTCACAGAAAGCGTGTCTTGTTGACAGAAACCTTGCCTGGAAATTGCATTGTGGTTTCCCCATCTACACCTGAAGTAAAAATGATTAGAATTTACCAGTATTTATAGACTGCCCTCTAAACATTCTGATTGCTTGAGGTCATTAACTATCTCCATGTGCTAATTTACAAAATCAGAAAATGGAGGAAATGTACACACTGCCCAGAACAGGTACAAGCCCAGGTTGATGAAGAGGACGTGGTTATTTTTTGGTTGCACAGAAACTTTCCCAGCCTTTTGGAGGATTGCTTCCTTCTACTTATGCAGTTATTTTCCTTTCTATGGCAACCACCTTATCTCCCAGCAATTGCCTAGTGACCAACATGACCTTTTTGCATTACATGGTATGCCTTTTGTAGTACGTGTTGGTCTCTATTGAGAGATTAGATTGAGTATTGGCAATCCTTATGCTTAGAGCTGAACTGGCTATTTCTGCAGCATTTGAATACGCACTTTGGTGTCTACATGGTACCAGGAACACTGTTACATTTGAGGACAAGATATCATGCAAACTGCCTACTTCTTTTCCTCTTTGAAATGCCACAAAACTCTGGGAAGAGCCAAATTGAGTTTATTAATGTGTAATGTACCTGACGGTTATTACCATCTATTTTGAATACAATACAAAATACTTTTGTTTGCCAGACTGCCACATCTCTGAGAAATACCTCTCATGTGAAGGAGGGGAAGCAGAGATTAAAGTGAGCAGCGATTGTTCTAACGATGCTGCTGTCACCCAGAGCTGAGGTTTGGGGGTGTGTTTGGGTGGTCGGGAGGCGTACAGAGAAAGGACGCCTGGAAGAGCAAACCTCTTCTACTCCCTCAACAAGACCCAACATACACAACATGAACAATATGCAAAAAATCATTATTATGTAGCATAGGTATAGAAACAGGGCTTTATACACTTAAATGAAAAGAGCATTTGAAATATAGAGGGGCCATTTTGATAACTGTAGAGACTATATTGACAGACGTATCTGGTTTATAAACTAGCATTGATGGTAGTGTAGGGATCAAGCATGTTAAGAAAAACGTATTGTGTCAACTACTGCATTGTGAGGCTAGATGGTAAAATGGTCAGTACAATACTGGTTTAGCATGGCTATGCAAAGCACAGCCGACAGAACTACATTAATAACAGAATATGTTCAGTACTATAAAATCCCTGCAAAATCATTGGTGGAAAGTATTGAATCTACAGCTCCTGGTACATAGCGAACATAATAACATGTGTCCACAAAAACAAACAAAATGCCAGACCATGTAATGTAATGTAATGTAAATAAATTTATTAAGCACACATAAAGGCCAACGGCATTGGGGTGCTAGCACCAAGCAAGAGAAACTACATAACACATACCCTTCTCAAAACAAAAAAGTCTTAAAGCTCTGCAGAATCGGACAGTAAATGCTTATGTCCCGGTGGACGGTGTGTTCATTTGTATTGTGGATAGAGCACGCAGGTGAAGGCTTTCGGGCTGCTGCTGAATAAATGGAGACTAGAGGCAAAATAACAGACAGTGGGCCTTATTACAAGTTTGCAGGTCCGGTAACAACGGTACCGGTAAGCTTGCCGGTACCTTTGTTACTGGACCGGAAAACTATGAGTTCTGTTTGCGGGTGCCTTCCCGCCCGCCAGGTCTGACCTGCACCGGCACCCTCAAGCAGACACTGCCGGTAGCACCAGCACCATTCTGAATGGTGCCTGTGCTACTGGCCTCCACATTCCCATTCAGCCCTCCGGAGCTCAATGGGAATGGGGAGTAAAAGTTTCCAGCCCCTGGCAATGGGGAAATACAGGATCTGCCAGGGTTGTAATGGCCCTGTATTTCCCCATTGCAAGGTGCCAGAAAAATGTGCAAGTTTGGTTTTACCGGCAAGGCTACCGCCATACTTTTAATGAGGCTCAGTGTCTCCACACAGCTGTTTCACTACGAAAAATTGGGACCAAAGTGGTGGCAAGATGCCTAATCAATATGGCTGTTTTGGGCAATAAATACAAGCAATACGTACAAATTCCACTCTCAAGTAGGGTAGTGAAAACGACATATCGTATATTGCAATGAAATCGGAGAGAACTCCTCATACTAAGGGCCTTGAAACACCTGTGTATAGGCGCATTATAAATGCCATATCATATCATATTAGAAGAAAATGAAGAATAAGTAGGATAAGAATGAGAAGAAAAATAAAAAGGAAAAGGAGAAGACGACAAAGATAAAGGAGAAGGAGAAGAGGAAGAGAATAACAAGAAGAAGAATCACAAAAACAACACCAAGAAAGAATAATATCTCAGGGTATACCTTGTCCCAATAGTATCCCATAACTTGTAATTTTAATGGGACATTTTAGATTAATAGAAGAAAGTTTCCTCTGGATGATCTAAAAAAACAAGAATGGAGAAGGCGGGTGACTAGTGTTGGTGCTCAATTGTAACGCAATGTAGATACAGAAGAACGCAGGTGCACCCAGCTCCTGGCACCACAATGTAAACGTTATTTGTCAACATGTTTCGCAGTCCAGGTTACTTTCTAATGATATGATGAACTGATTTATGCCTTTTGATACAAGCTATTGTAGAACAATGGAAAAGGAACTTAAAATTCCACGAGCAAACGCACATGTTTGTGGGAAACATACATAGACAACAGGACGACTCCACACTAATAATAGTCAACGTGAGGAAAATATAGCTCAATGAAATAAGATGGGCCTCATTACACGGAAGGCGGTAAGGGTTAACGGTCACCGGTAATGGTACCGGTGACCGTTAACCCTTACCGTCTTACTACGAGGTCCCTTTACGGGTTGGTACTTTAACGCCTGCTTTTTAGCAGGCGTTAAAAACCAACCCGCAAAGGGACCAGGGTACTAATTACGGTACCGCAATATGTGGTACCGTAATTAGCACTTTCCCCATTCCCATTATGCCCTATGAGGCAAAAATGGGAATGGGGAAGGGCAATCGGGGAAGGGAGAATTACCGCCCCGCCAACCTTGGAATAGGGCGGTAATTCCCCTTTCCTCCAAGACGGTGCTGGTATTTTACCGGCATGGATCAAGGTGCTAATAGCACCTTGGTCCACCCCCTACCGTGTAATGAGGCCCGATGTCACAGAGAAATCTGAAGCTCATGGGATAAAGACAGTGAGGGACAGTGCTTGAATAGTTGCAACAATATACTTTAGATTTTCAAGCACAAAAAAAGCATAGAAAGAGAGTGAGAGCACACAGACAAGTAAGGAGAACGTGTCTAGATCTAATACTAGAACAACAGGTTAAACATGCAGAAACGTAAATCGATGTTGTTGGAACAAATTAATTTCTAAATCCACAAGACAGAATCCATTTTATTTCAGCTTTGCACAATGTCAGTTCCCATTTGCCTTCATATTGTGTTGCCGTATGTTTTCATTTGTAAGGAATCTAATATTGTGGTAGCTATTGGCAAGCACGTCACACAAACTGTGTGACAGCTGTAGAACTTTTGCCTCCTGCCCGTGTGTATGCCACATGTTTTGTAACCTGGTTCTCAGTTGTGTACTGCTGCTGCCAATATAAATCTGTTGACATGAACAAATTATGATGTAAGTGACAAATGGTGTGTGGCAGTTGGTAAAAGACCTTACTTGAGTTTTCCATCGTTGCACTTGAACGTCTCACTCGAATTATGCTCACATGGTATATATTTGATTTGTTGCAAATTTTTGTTTAAAAAAAAAAGAGTTGTATGACAGAGTGAATATGGGTAATTACAGAACTCCAGCCAATTGTAATTTTACAACCATATCATTAGTTGCAAAACGATGGTGCTTGTTTGACAGTGCAGCTTATTTGTTTGGATAGAGCTTACCTCCATGATGCCAGTGCATTTCGTGTTGTGTGAAATGTCCCTCTGTGGTTAGCAAGGTCTTTTGAGGAAGATGCAAAACTGTATTAACTATTTCAATTATAAGTGCAGAGAGTATGCTACCACAGTTGATGCATCCATTCCACTGGCATAAACTGTGACTTTGACCCAGGCGTGCTAAGGTTTTGTGATATTCAATGGTCCATTTTAGTTGTCAGAAATATCAAGGATGTATGTGTCTGGTGGGAAGTACAAAGTTTGAGCAGATGCTGTCAACTGAGCTTTCACTCAGTGAAGGTTATTCAAAACTATCCTTTTGAAATATGGTTTCTGATCCGTATGGGAAATCCCGCATTAAACACACTTGAAACAAACTGGTGGGGTGATTTTGTTTGCAACACAAATTGCATAGATGGGAGTGACTTCAATGTGTGCTTAATTGGAAAATGTACCCTCTGTGCAATGTTTAACTTTTGCACAACACTGTGAAAAATAACCACAATTATCTTTACTCTTCACTTTTCGACTATGTGTGGAAGAGTATACATTTGTCCTGCTGTTAACAAATGCACGAGGCATTTGCAAAGGATTCGCCATGTGGCATGTGCTGGTGGATTCCACAGAAATTCATTGTATGACCATCCACATGAAAATCACATGCTTGGAGCCTCATTTGTCAAATGGAATGAGAAAAGGAGGTGGGTCTTCCTTTATGTCCTCCAACTCTGCTTCAAAAATTGAAGAAAACCACGTGGATTTGTAAAATTCACACTGAAATTGGACCTCGATTTTACCAGAATTTTCACCATTCAGTGGGAAATGAAACTCCACACCAACTGTTCTTTGGAAATCGATTAACTGAACCCATGAAACACTGAGACAGTAATTTAATTTTGGAAATAACCTAATTCAGTTTAATCTATATTCAGTTCTTTCAACTGATTCAACAATTTAATAAGCCCCCACAACCCCCAACCCAAGTCAATGAATTATCATTAATCAGGCACAGGAACAATATCTATGTTGGCTTCAATTAGATTTCTCGGCATTTAGAGGCCATTTCAAAATGGGCTTCAATCTTACTCAAAATTCATTTTGTTTAAAACAAAATCTTTGGACTGATTATAGAAACACCTTATGACAATAAACCCTTTTTTATTGTATCATCATCGGAACATGTGCTTTGCGATTTTGACATCATAGTTTCCCCCATTTTTGTTGGGGCTAGAGTAGACATTACATTTGCGAAAATTGAGATGTATTAATCAGATCCAATTTACGTAAACGTTATTGACACACTCTGAAGTGAAAAAATCAGTCAAACAACTTTATTCAGTTAATATATCAAAGCACACAAATATCGTACAGCATCACAGGAATAAAGAAGCAATTATGCAGGCATAAATACAAAACACATACTTGTGAAAAAGGTCAATTCACTCGGTTAGAATTCATCAGGTCGCTTCACATGTTTTATTTTTTTTTAATTTGAACTCTCACATTGGCAAAACTCAGGTCGTTCCCAAGCCAACAATTGTGTTTTAGCCATCAGTAGGCAAATCAAAGCTAATCTACATTGTCTTAGGCCCATTCGTTTTAAGAGTTTTCTTCCTGATTATGGGACAGAAGAATAAAAATGTTTGATGTCTTCTTGAACCCCATTGCTGAAAGGGCAATATAGGTCAGCTGATTTGGTGGCTATGAACGTGACTGGCATTAGAGGCATAAGATTAAACCTGGTGCTAGTGATCAGAACCCAACCTTATAAGATTGATTTAGAGAGCAGAGAGCATGTGTCCTTAACAATGGGTGGGAGGTTCTGGATATAAGACCAGACATGATATGATGTGATAATTTATTATTATGCGCTTGAACAAAAGTGGTTGTAGGCGCAACAAGACAATGCAGGGAAGACAGAGGGGGGACAAGACAAACAATGGCCTTGTGTCATTCAGATTGTGCAAGTGCGAGAGCGAGAAATGCAAGGGGAAAGGGAGGGGGAAGTGCAAGGGAGAGACGAAGGGAAAACAGGGCAGCAATGCTCTGAGGAAGTGCAGCCAGGGCAGCCTGGCTCTGTGTAGTGCAAGGAGAACAAGGGACTGTAGGGTTACATTCACAGCCCCTAAGTGCGTGGTAGGACCTGAGGCAGTGGAAAGGTGACAGATCAAGAAAGTGCCTGGTACCCAGTGAGACTCTGAGGGTAGCCAAGCAACCAGTCGGTACAACAGGCAGTTAGGTCACTTAGGTCAGCAGGGCAGGGAGAGAGAGAACGCAGAGGATAAGAGGAACGTTTTGAGCTGCTTCCGGAACTTCAGTTGGTCCAGCTCAAGTTTGAGAGGGGCAGGGAGGCCATTCCAGAGGGAGGCACCTGCAAAGGAGAGAAATATACCCACACTGTCAGCCTGAAGAAGCGTCTAACCGTTAGAGAGTTAGAGATAGCTGAGCGAAGGGATCGAGAAGGAAGGTATTTTGGAAGCGAGCATTGGATGTGGTGTGGACACTGGACCCAGAACCCTTGTGGACAATGCAAAGGGTCTTTTACTTGATCCTTGCAGCCACTGGGTGCCAGTGGAGAGATTTCAGGGCTGTATAGATACGGTCCCTGGGCTTGAGGCCAAGGATTATTATTATTTATAATTTATATAGCGCAGCCACTGACCCGGGGACTTAAGGGCACTGACAGGACACAACATATAGCCAAGAGCCAGTGATATAAGGTAGACATTAGGGGTATCCAGGAATCAGAGGATAAGTCTTGCAGTCTTGTTCTGGATTCATTGCAGAGGCTGAGAGTAGAGGAAGGCAGATTGAGACAGATGCTGTTGCAGTAGTGTAGCCTAGAGGGAACCAGGGATCTGGATACACTAAGCTTCAGTGAGAAAGTGATAAAGGGAAGAGTCCCTTTGAGGAGGTGCAGCAGGTAGTGGGATCTCTTGGCAATGTCCGAGATGTGAGGGTTTTTTGCCTCGCATGAAGGTGAAGGAAGAGGGCCCAAGGTGGGCAGCCAGACTGAGAGAGGGAAAGCAGGGGCTGGGGTCCCAATGAGACGGATTCCCATCTTACTGGCCTTAAGGCCTTAAGGGGCACAAATCCTGAATCGCGGATAGACAGTCAGAAATGAGCGAGAGAGGAGAGGAAGCTAAGTGGAGCCTGCTGAAAAGCTGAGTGTCATTACCTTAACACTACAAGTTAGAGGAGAAGGTAGAGATCCAGTGGTTCAAAGGGGCCAAGTAAAAGTTGAAAAACCAGGGTGAGAGGATAAAGCCCTGGGGAACATCACAGGTAGAGAGAGAGGTGGCAGAGAGAAAGGGACCAAGTTGGACCTGGGAGTGTTTGTCCAAGAAGAAGGAGGTCAGCCACTCCAAGGCCTGATCTGTGATGCCCAGGTTCTCACAGAGTAGATTGGTCAGGATGGCATTGTTGACCGTGTCAAAAGCAGAGGAAAGATCAAGGAGGATGAGGACAGAAGGAATGCTGGAATCAAGGTTAGACAGCAGATCTTTACTGGCGTTCAGGAGAGCAGTTTCTGTGACTCTGGCAACTCTGAAGCCATACCGATGGTCATGGAGAACACCAACAGATTCAGTGTGGAAAGTAAGCTGGAAGATGGCCATCTTTTCCAAGAGGTTTCCCAGGAAAGGGGTGATAGAGATTGGGCTAATGTTTGCCAGGCATGTAGAATCATCATACAGCTTCTTGAGGAGTGGGTGCACAAGGGAGTGCTGAAGGCGAGAGGGGAAAGTTCTAGTGGTGAAATAGTGATTACAGAAATCGGCCAAGTCTGGAGAGAGGGTGCCAATATGGTCCTTGATGGATTTGGAGGAGCAGGGTAGCACCTGTTTGGATGACACTTTCATAGATCAGACTTGTCTAGAAACCTTGTCAGGTGTTGTCAGAGAGAAAGAGGAGAAAGGAGGAGTAGAGGGAGAGATGGCCAAAGGGGTCCGAGAGAGTAAGAGGGAGAATAAGAGGAGATTTGAAAATTGAGAAAATTGAGAATTGAAAGGCAACAGCCGTACAGGTGTCCTGGGAGGGAACAGGAGAGGCAGAGATGGTAACAGGATTGCCCAGTTCCATGCAGATTTTAAAATGTTTGCTTATGTTGTTAGAGGCCACAGGGACGCAGGCTTGAAAGTGTGCTCTCTTCTTGGACAGAGATCCTGTATTGCCTTTGGAGCAGGCGGTAGGCCAGTTTGTCAGAGGATGTGCCTGAAGACCTCCAATTCCTCTCAGCCACCCTGTACTTGAATTTCAGGATGGTGAGGTCAGAATCATATCACGAGTTGAAATTGGAGGTAGGCTTCAGCAGGATTCTTATGACAGGGCAAATCATGTCCAGGGTGTTGTAATTAGAAAAATGTAAATTAGAAAGGGTTGTGTCAGGGTGTGAGTCAGCTGCTGGAGTAGAAGTAACAGAGAAAGTAGAGGCAAAGGGATCCACTGACACAAGGGCTGAATGACCAAGAAGGTAACTGGAGTGCCTGGGTGGGGGGCTTTGCCTGAGGGATAGAGAGTTTTAGATCAGAGGAGAGTAGAAAGTGGCCATTCCAAGAGAGATGAGAGGTGAGAGTGTGAGAGAGGGCGATGTCTGAGGTGATGAGAACATCCAAAGTATGTCTGGGTGTGTCGGGTCAGAGGGCAGAATGGAAACAGAGAGAGTGTTGCAGAGGTTGCAGAAAAACACTGGGGAGGGATTAGATTAGAGGCATCCAGATCTTGGAAGAGGAGAAGTTGAGAAGTAGAGGCAAGGTGAGAAGGCAAGGAGAGAAGAGGAGAGGTCAGCCCATTCAGATAGGAAGAGGGCAACCTGGCCAGGTGGTCTATAGATGGTGGCAACATTTATAGAGGGGCCAGGAGAGATAGAGAGCCTCCGGACCAGGCATTCAAAGGAGGAGTAGGCCTGCATAGGGATGACAGAGGCCAGGACTCACTCCGGAAAGATCAGGGCTACTCTGCCTCCAGGACGGTTGGTTCTGGGTTCAGAGAGGATCTTGTAGCCACAGGGAGGTGAGTGTCAAAACTCGTGACAGAACTGGACATAAACCACTAGGTAACCTAGATCCACTGCACCTTCTCACCAACTTCAACTGAAAAGAGCTTGGAATGCTGCTTAAGTAGGGAAAACGAGTTGAGAATAGCGACCTTGAGCAGGTTGCCCCATTTTGAAAGACTTCTGTGGAGGGGTACAGGCTTGAGGTAGAGGGCCTCCCACCTAGTGCCTCCATTAATGGCAGAGTAGGAGAAAGGAGAGAGAACATAGACCATATGAAGGGTCCATTGGTCTGGGAAGGGGACGACAAAGAGGATGTCAGTGAGAGTCTGCATGGGGGGAGCACTGGTGTAGGTATCAGTGATAGGGAGGCCTGGGTTGAAGACCAGGATGTCCCTCTTGAAGTTCTTCCTTCCAAACTTAGTGAGAGGGCTAGTGTAAGATATATAAAAGCAGTTGGAGAAGATGGGAGAGACAAAGAGCACCATAGGGGGTACGAATGAGGTAGGTAGAGAAGAGGGTGTGAGAAGAGAGAAAGACGCACAGCCCTGTGGCACACAACGCAGAATGCGCAGGGCGAGGAGGTGGATGGTGTCCACGGTCACAACAAAGGAAGACTAGAAGGAACCAGCAACAATGCTACAGTTACTGGAATGCGAAAACGCTACGTTTCTGAGCACAGCACAATACAACACACCCAGATTTGACTTTCCAAGAAAGGAAAAAAGGCTATGTTTTTGAGCACAGCACAATACAACACACCCAGATTTGACTTTCCTAGAAGGGGAGAAGGCTAGGTTTTGAGCACAGTACAATACAACATACACGGATTTGACTTTCCCAGAAGGGGGAAAAAGGATATCTGTTTGAGCACAGCACAATACAACATACCCAGATTCGACTTACCTGATCTGTCACAGCAGGTCGATGGCTTCAGGCGACGTGCTGCCAAGACGGACACCGGCAGACAAGACTGGATCTGTCCTTAGCCTCTGGTCCTTGACCGAGGGGGCTGCCACGGCAGGGGCTGCATTGGGTGGGCAATTTAAAGGGCCCGTCAATGAATGGTAGCATGGTGGGAGGTAGGGGGGAAGGTCAACAAACTAGGAAGAAACCGTTACAAAGGGAGGGGGGAGCGGGCACACACGCACTGCAGCGCAAGTATAAAACTTTCACAAATCCACATCTTACTGTGCCACGGATCACCAGTCCTCACCCCAGCACCAGAGAAGTTGACATTGGCATTGCCTGATGATGGTGGGTTTGGCCTATGAGAACAGAGGGAGAAAAAGCATGTCAGTGCAAGCTTACCTGTTGTCTGAGCAGGGGTTCGGGCCTTGGGTCCTCATGCTTGGAACAGGCCCAAACAGGCAATTGCCCTTTTCCTCGTCTGCCCTTCACTTTAGACAGCCTTGGAGAGAGACGCCTTTGATCTTACAGTTACGAGCAGAAAGGAAGACTCAGGGTTAGGAAGGTGGGTGAGACTTAGGCCAGGTAACATATCTCCACTTGCACCTGGTCACCAACAGCAACTGATACGAGGTTGTAGTGCTGCTTAGGTAGGGAAAAAGAGTGGGACGGTACCAACAGTTTAAAGTGATTGACCGATGGGCGGGGCTTAGACCAGGTAACCTAGATCTACTTGCACCTGATCAACAAGTGCTTGAGACAGGCCAGGACAAAGCATGGACCTTGGGTACAGAAAGTATAGCATGATATAGGAATGGGACAGTGGAGGAAGTGCTAAATTTTAAGATGAAAGGGTGAGGAATAAGTGTTGTGTTGTGCGATTGTCAAAGGGAGGGAGGGGGAGAAGAGAACAGGGAGATGTGATAGCATAGAATACTATGCAAGCGGTTCTTCAGAAAGGAGGGGAGCTAGGAGGTTGGATTTGAATAGAGATATAGTGGAAGTAGTTCAGATAGAGATAGGAAGAGCATTCCAGAGTAATGGAGTGAGGAGAGGGAGTGCACCGAATCTAGAGGGAATGCAAAGGGCACACAAGATGGCAAGGAGATGAGCCGTGGATGACACTAGGGAGCAAGGCATCTGTGTTTGCAGCACAGAGCACCTTCTGTGCAGTGTTGCTGGAAGCCCTTTGGGCTCTCCTTTTTTATATTCATTTATCTTCCTTAAGAACTACTGCTTTCAAGGTTGGTGGGAGACTTTGTATCCTTCTTATATTTTACTTTTGTGAGATCAGCACACATCACCTTATGTGGAGTGCTGGAGGGTTACATAGCATCCTCTTTCTTGCTGCTCCTGTAACATTTTTGTTACAGTGACAAGCCTACCTGAATGGCTGGTGGCAGTGGACATGTTCTACTGGCGTTCATGTAATTCTGTCTTCACAGCAGTGGTTACACACAGAAAGGTCACCATTGACTCAAAATAGTGTCAACCTTCTTTTGTCGCCAGTTCTTGTGTGCCTATCCTTTCTTGGTCCTTCTACTGCCATCCTAGGTGGAGGGGGTCCTGGCTTGGCTTTTGCCTTCAGCAGGAATCATTTGTCAAGCCCATCAAGCCTCCAGTGTATCTGCGAGCTAAGGAGGCAGGGGAGGATTCCTAAACTCTTCTGCTCTGTGTGTCCTGGGATGCCTGCCTGGAACCACGTCCAACTGGGAGGTTGGCTATCCTGAAAGGCAGCCCCCCTAAAGTTTGACTTTAGCATGAGTGTTGACTGGCTGAGTTGCTGGATAAAAGGTGGGCTACTGAGCCAAAAGACAAGTTGACCACTGGAACTGCAGAAGCCTGCTGAGGTACCACTGCTGTCCTGACCCTGTTTTCAAATTTACAGGGAAGCTCCGAAGAGGATGACCCTCTCACTTGCACTTGTGGGCATAATCAGGTCTAAAATGACATTCAATTCAAACCATCCCAAGACATGCTGCAATCTTCATGGGCAGCAAACCCACGAATACCCTGGGTATCCAAGACAGATTGTAGTGCATCATCTTGCCGTGAGTTAACTCTCCCAAAACTATGGTGGACTCCTCTGGGCCTCCAGAGGCAAGACTACCTCCTCAAAGCCCCATCACCAGAGTGCAGGGCCGAGCAAGTGAGATGAATCTTTCAGATAATAACTGTTCTTCATTGGAGTCTGTGAAAAGGCACCAGAAGTACAGACTAACAGTGGAGCAGAAAGAATCCTTTGCTAAGTGTCTTTTATCTCGACTACTGCTGTGACATCCCTTCCAGAGTCCCTCCTGTCATCACCATGACTAAGGAACCGGAGACGGGGTCCACCGCTGCTGCACTATGAAAGAATCCTGCTGCATCGGCTTCATCATTCCTCAGGTGCTGTGAGACTCATGGTAATACTTACCTTAGGTCATTCTGTCACTCCTTTGTTGCAGGAGTGGTGATTCTGGTGTTTGGCTGTTCGCCCATACCGTTTGCCCAAGCCTATCACTTGTGCTCCCATACAGAGCCTTTCCCAAGGTCCCTAAATCCTTCCTGATGAAACAAAATATGCATAACTTACTTATAATTGATGAATCCTTTGGAAATTTGCCTTTTCTGCATCTGTGCCTTATCTGCTTTACCTCCACTCTGACTGAAGAACTCATACCTAGATAGAGATGAACAGCTAAAGCATTAAGGTCTCTGAAAAGTAATGTAAGTCTTTGAAAGTACTGGCCTGCTGTTGTTGGTGTTGCTTAACATTTTGATTCCTACAACAGAACATTTTCTGAGTTGCTATAACAAGTGATTTTACTTACCTTGAACTGTGATCAATAACTTAACTTGTAGTTTACCCATCTGAAGTATTGCATGGATTTTCAATTGTGTTTATTAGTTTGAAATAGTACTTACCTGAGATTTAACTTGAACTTTGTGTATATACAATACCAACTATAGTACTATAACTACGAGTAAAGTAAGAGTTTTGGGTGGGCCTATGTATATACTGAGTTCTTTGTACTTACCTACAGCTCACATCTCCCTCCTAAGATAAGCCTGGCCTCTCTGCCATATTACTAAAACCTTCAGTACTACAGACTTATACTAGAAGCTGGGGATATGTATACCAAGGGATAGTTTTATAAAGTCTCCCACAGTAACACACAAGTAACACACAATAGTAACACACAATAGTCAGATAGAGGAGATTAGATGCTTATCAGTGCTGAAGAGAAGATGTCTAATTGTTCTGCTTTTGAGGAGATTAGTCTAACCTCACTGGCAGATCTGGAGATGAAGAGTGAGACATTGTGAGATGGGTTAAAGATGATGACAAGTTTGTGAGCAGAAACAGAGTAGGGCAGGTAGTCAGGAGTGAAGAATAGAAGAAGGGAAGATAAAGAAATAGTGTCTATGGATAGGAAGTAGATGACTTCATTCTTAGTTGCATTGAGCATGAGCGAGTGAGATACCATGTAGTATTTAATTTTGGAGACACTGTTAGACATCTTTCAAAATAGCTTGTGAGATAAGGAGGGAAAGGAGAAGATGGTCTGAGTGTCATCAATGAATAGTAGATAGGAGAAGCCAGTTGGGCAGATGAAGGTGCCACGTACAGAGGTATAGAGAGTGAAGAGAAGTGGATACATGACATACTCTTGTGGAACACCAACACTAAGGGGTGTGAGTGGGGAGGTAAGGCTGATCCAGGATGCCTGGATGGAAGTGTCTGCTGGGGCAAATATGAAAGCAGACCAAGCGAGGGCTTTGTCCATGATGCCTAGGATAGGTAGTGTTGAGAAAAGGTCAAAATGGTTGACGGTATCAGAGGCAGCAGGGATGTCAAGTAGAATAAGAATAGATTAACAGTTATCATAATGAGTGGAAGAGATGTAGTTGTTGACAATGAGGAGAGCTGACTCAGTAGAGTGCAAAGGTCAGATAGAAGAGAATCCTGGAGATTGTGTGTGTCAAGGAACTCAGTGAGTCGGTCAAAAACGAAATGAGCTAAAATTTTGTTGTAGTCATGTAGAAGAGAGACAGAATGAAATTTGGCAGGACATTTAGGATCTAGACCAGGTTTCCTAAGGATAGGATTAACAGTAGCCAACCTGCTGTATGCTAAAAAAGTGGCACTGTCAGGAAGGGAAGGGAAGGAAGATATGAGGCAACAATGGGAGGTATGTTTGTGGATAGAGGGTTTATGAGCTACATGACCGCTTAGCCCTGAGTAGAAGGTAAGTAATCGCATCAGGGTTAATGGGGGCAGATGTGATGTTGTCACAGAAGAGGAGATTATAGGTGTTGGAGAAATGTGAGTGGGGAAAAGAAGGTACTTTCTCATGGATATTTTGAATTTTGGAATTTTTCTCTGCAAAGTAGAGAGATAGATCATTAGCAAAAAGAGTAGAGAAGATGGAGCAGGGGTGTAGTAGGTGAAACAATTGAATTTAGAGATTTCTGAAGGCACCTAGGTTGAGAGAATTGAGACAAACGAGAGACATAAGTCACATTTAGCAAAGTCCAGAGCAGAGGTGTAGTTTTGAAGAGCCATCTGGTAGTGTTGGAGATTCAAGGAATGACCATATATGTTTATGTTTATGTTTATATTTAGTGAATTTATATAGCACTTTAAGCCAAATCTCTTTACAATAAAACAACAGGTACAAAAGTGAGAGAGGCATATATACAAACATGAACAGGTCATTAGAACAATGAGTAGAGCGGGAGAGGGTAGCGGAGGGGGTAGGTGAAGGGAGTTATGGTGTAGGATTTAAGGTAGGGGGAGGTTGAGGGAGGGGGAGGGAAAGGGAAGGGGGAGTGATCTGGTGTCCTCATTGCCCTTGAGTAGTATTTGTTACTAATTTAAGGTCAGAGGGGAAGGAGAGAGGATGGGGGAAAGGAGGGGGAAAGGGTAGGAAGGGAGGGGAGGTCAGAGGGGATTTCCCCATTGTTGTTTTCAGGTTGAATCGGGTGTAATGGGATGGAGAAAAATGCACTCTTGAGATCGATCACAGTAAAATAGGTATCTTCCATGGGGATATTACAAAGGATGTGGGATTAGGGACCACTGGTATTTCTGTTTCTACAATATTGTTCAATGGGTCTAAGTCCTGTACCATCCTCCAAATTGACCCTTTCACTTTTTTCCAAAGGATAAATAGCCATGTTACATGGGGATTCTGATGGCCATATTATGCCCTGCTGCCATAAGTCCTTTAAATTGGAATGAATGCCTTCCTCTGCTTACTTTACGATGGGGTATTGTTTTAATCGGTGCAAAAGTGCCCCCTGGTTTCAGAATGATTTGAACTGCACCTTTGATTTTTAGTAGGCCTGTTTGTGCAGGCCACTGGTCCACATCTGTCTGGGCACCTCATCTAAATCTTCCTGTAAGAGTCACAATACTCTGTTGGCGAGCAGCACGGTGTGCAGTACTAGTCCTAGCAGGGTAAGGGGATTTCAGATTGCATCTCACCCTCATCTTCTGTGTCTTTAAACAGCTGTTCATTGGATACGTCACTTAATCACTGTGTTGGGTCAATGCATTACACTGTATGCCATTCAAGATCCTCCTCATCAAAGCAGGCAAAATTACAAAGTATGAGTCGGTACTGATGTTTGCAAATATATCTGGCAACCATTCTTGGTAGACAGCTGGTCAAAATAGGAACTCTGCAGCTACACAAAAAATTGTGTCCTTAAACCCTGGCACCCAATCTAGCAGAACTGTTACCCCATTGAGAAAAACATCTAGATGGAGTGGGACGCCGTGCAGGGTGATGTGGTCACAGAGTGCTTCTTTTACTGCAACAGCTCTAGCCTTGATTGTGGCTGGGATAAAACACATTATGCCCTTCTCTTTGAATGAAATGATCACGTTCAATTTGTTCGTGATGTCTCTACCCAGACGTTTAACTGGGGTGCCCCGTGAATATAATAAAGGGAGTGGTAATTCCTGTGTGCCTATGGTGATAGGTAAATCTTCAGTAAAAGGAACAAATTTGACAGCCAGATAAAGCCTGTGTGTGTCCATTATTTTGTCTAACATGGGTAACAGTCCCTTCATAATACAGGATGTGGCCTTCATAATACAGGATTTGGTAGCTCCTGTGTAGACCAAAAAAGAAAATGCTTGATCCCCTATTTTCACTCCTACTCTTGGTTCCTGTTCCAGATCAGTACTTACTGATAGTACTGGGCACACCAAAGCTCCCTCTGGGCTGTCCTATTGACGGTAAGCATTTGTTCTGAGGAGAGGGAAAGAATTGGCCCCAACACGCTCGCTCCTTTGTAGTGTGTGAATGTGCCCTGTGACAGGGAATTCTAATTGCACAGTTTTGCAGGTGACTGTGCAAAATGTTGTGCCTGATCAGGGCCATATTTTTCCCTGCTGCTCATATAGAACCTTCCTCTTCCTCTCTGAAAACCTGCTGCTCCTCTTCCAAAATCTCTAGGCCTGATCAGCCATATTTTTCCCATGTCCCCCCCGCTGCCCCTATAGAACCTTCCTCTTCCTCTATCAAAACCTTCTGCTCCCCTCCCAAAATCTCTAGGCCTTTCTGATCACGTCTCTGCAGGGATGTGTGCAGGCACCCTTCTTTGGTAATAATCATGGTCACGCCTTCCATGCTCAGCTTTCCTCATTTCCTCGGTATCCATTTTTCCTCTGCCCTCTGAGTTTGCTTGGTCTGCTCCTTATCCTTCTACTTTCTCTGCCGTCAGTAATGTGTGATGTGCACTGGTATCTCGGGCCATGATTTTGCTTCCATCCCAACCACTTTATTTAAGTCTGCCTTTACTTCCAAAGGAAGACCCTTGAGTAACAAGTGATGAAAAAACCTCCCCGCTCTCTAACTACCACATTTCCTGAATCTGATCTATGTAAAGGGTGGGTTTCTTATTTGCTCTCATTGTGCGGACCATGATAGAACACATATTGGGTCTGTCAGGTTCCATGTTCCTCAAAACATTCTATACAGGTGCTCAACATTTTTTTTTAAAAGGGGCATTGTGGGTGGAACTGTTCATCATGCCTTTTGTATGCTTCTCATGGGAGTACATCTACTTTCCAGTTCCTGCAGTAAGAGAAGGCAAGGTGTGTTTCAATTTGAGCCAGTCCATGTAAGGCCAAGGCACATAATGAGGTCTCTCTGGTCCATTCTGTTACAACGGGAACTGGGATCCCAGCTGGTTGCGCTTGGAGGCCCTCACTCAATTCTTACTTTTTACTGGGTCCATTCATCTGGGCAGTGCCCATGGCTTCCCTCTGCACTTAATACATCCTTGTACATCATACCCCTGTCCTCACCCATGAGTTGTGATTCCTCTCTTGAGCACCATGACGTGGTCTTGCTGCGGTTGGTCTGAGCTTCCGAGATCTGGGGCTTGTTTGACAACTTTGCCATCAATCTTAAAGAACATCTGTCCTACTCTTCATTAATCACTACCTATAAGGGCGCTCTGCCCATCCCTTGCAAATGCTGTTCTATCCCTGGAAGGCTTGTGTCAGCTCCTTCTCTCCTTTTGTAATACTACCTCCACCAGTGTACAAGGCTTGTTCTGAATTGCTAAAATCATCTAATTTTTAGTGGCATTCACAGGCTTCCCTGATGTCCCTTTCCCATCATCCTTTGGGGTAGAAGAAAACTGGGCATGGTGTATCCTATGGCAGACTGTAAAAAGTAGCACCCATATGGGGGTGGTGGGCGGTAGATTATTTTCTCAACTGGGTGGATCCCTCCCCACTGATATCAAAAGCACCCTCTTCCTCCATGAACATTTTCAACAGATCAATTATGTTCTTCCTATTTTTTAACTGTCTCTCATTATTGCTTGACAAGAAATATGTATGCATGTTCTAATATGTTCTTCTCGTGATGCCCTCTTCGGGCCATGGTTTAAACAATTTGCCCACAGTTCCCCAAACCCATTCCTTATGGTACTTCAAAATATTTTCCTTATATTGTGGAAGCGCTTTACACATATGCCCCAATGGCCTTTTCATACTGTCACAATGCTCAAACCGACCTCAAAAGAGAATCTATTGACACAGGCCTAAAGGCCACTTCAGCCTCAACAAAAATGGGAGACGTTCACAATCATAATAGCAGATCTGCTTATGCACACAACTCCTAACAACCTTTAACAAAAAACACCATCAGAAACACAATAGCCAAAACATATCTGACTTCAGATACCTTCATTCACACAGCTGCTAACAGTACTTACCAACAAATACCTCTAACATATTTAATTGATATCAATAAATAACAACACACACCTTATGTACACAATGTAAAAGAAGAGGGGTGAGGCGTGCACTCCAATTCCTGGCCAATATACTACCTGAAACAAGAAAAAGAATAAATGGCTTAAATCCCAAAGTGTCCAATTCACTGGGTTAGATCCCCTATGATCACCCCTCTTTTTTTACACCATGGTCAATAATACCTGCAATAAAAGACATTTTTTTACACAATTATATAGATCCTTCATCTGTCCCCTCATGTTCCCTTCTCTTGAACAGTGGTACATCCTGCACACTAATATCCTTCATTGTTTAGGAGGAGCTACACCACAATAATATGTCACTACACAACGCTGTCTTTCCCCTTGAAGGGGGAGGTTCACCTCAATAAGTCATCAATAAACATGCAATATTATACAATGTGGTCTTTCCTCGTTGAGAGAATTTCCCCATCAATACGTCATTAATTCATATGCATTATCAAGTCATAAGCAACAACACAATGACAAGAACACTGTATTGTATACAAAACGTGCACCTAAACTACTATGTGTTCTCTGAGTAATAAGATGATGTGCCCCTGTCCTGCCCCCCCCCCCAAGCCAGTAACTAGGCAGACCTTTAGAGAAGGCGTCTGCTCACCTCTGTGCCTGGAGTGCGCACAAACTGATTTCAGGAGGGCCCAAATTGTAGAAAACACAACTTTATTGCAAATACAAAATATCGTTCGGGAGAGTCAGTCAGTCCCGTGAGACTGAAAAGCTGAGAATTCACCTCACCAACATCAGACAAAATTTAAGGACAAAAACACTAAAATTAGTTTAGATTTATGTACAATCTAAATATTATTTGTAACCACATTCTAAGCATCCTATTAGCTCCTGCATATATACAAATATCCTGTTTTTAATTGGTTAGTCCATCTCCCTATTCTGATTTGTCAGCACAGTTTGGATGTGCATCCCCCGCAGATGATACAATCATGCCCAGAAAGTACGAAGATCGAAATATGCCATCCTCAGTAATAAACTAAATATAAGCCCATTCTCCTCTGTGAGACCAGATAACCTATGTTTTCTGTTACGTTTAGGATATTGCACCCCCATATTAACATTTGATATACAAACATTGGGCCTGTTTACAAGTTTGCCGGTCTGGTAACTACGGTACCGGTAAGCTTGCCGGTACCGTAGTTACCAGACCGGCAAACTCCGAGTTCTGCTTGAGGTCGGACCTGGCGGGTGTACCAGCACCTACGAGCAGAGCATGTTCGATTCACCGGGACCATTCTGAATTGTGACGGTGCTTCCGACCTCCCCATTCTCCTTGAGCCCTATTGGTCTCAAATGGGAATGGGGAGTAAACGTTTCCGGCCCCTGGCAATGGGGAAATACAGGGTCCACCAGGGTTGTAATGGCTCTGTATTTCCCCATTGCCAGGGGTTGGAAACATTTGCAAGTTTGGCAGCAGCCTGCCGGTTTTACCGGCATGGCTACTGACAAATTTGTAATGAGGCACATTGTGTATACTATAAACATGCAGCACCAACACTCATATGCATGTGACAGCATGTGACAGCAATAATTGAAAGCCCATGTGCAATTGTTATTACGTACATAATGCTAGCAAATAACACATGGGTAATGTAAAATACATCAATGTTGTGGATGCCTATTCTTAATTACTCAAAAAATGTTAACAACATAATACACATTGTATTTTAAAATGCATGAAATTACAAATTATACATTTACACAGCATGTGCTTGTGCCCTTACCTGTTGTTCCGTTTCACATAAACTGCAACATCAACTTCTTTAAAAACCGAATTACTATGTAGACATTGTAATTGACATACGCACCTGCCAACAATTACTAACATCGCATATGTAATGTAAACTATTTCTGTGTTGCTATAGATATCAGCAATGAACATACAGAAACCCTCCACTGAACGTGTTTCACAACAAACACATGTGACATTAAAAACGTCAACCCCTTCTGTGAACACTTATATGGAGTTATTATTAAATGTACGTTTCTAGTGAATTGAACAATTGCTTATACGTGAAGATTGTTAAACAATAAAAGTGAAGCCTTTTAATTACTTATTTTAGAATGCTACATTGCACTGAATATTAACTGAAAATAGAAAGGTTTACAGTAGCATAATAATTATATGTTAAACACGTTTCTAAACTTCATACGCTTTATTGCTTCAATGCATGTGTGAGCTCATTACCCATCAATTACACTTCATTTTTAACTAGTGTCTCTGTCATTGTAATGTACAGTTGTTTACCCCAACTCTACATATAACATCAGTAACGTACAATTTTCAAAACTGTTCATTAGCAAAAACACATGTCTGTAGTAGTGTAATATTTATAGGTTCAATGAGTTTGCACCCTTTAAATGTTGTACATCCTCAACAGGTGTGTTTGCTCAAAAGCCATATACTATCTACACTTCATATTTAAAAAGTGTCTTGGAAATTATAACATACATTTCTTTGATTTTGTTATTTCCATAGGGTGATATAGTTACACAAAATTACTTTTCACACGATATAAAAAAACAGATAGTACATCAGGTTGTGTTATACATTGTTTAATGATTCAATCATACCACGCCCCAGATGTTTATCACATTAAAATATCAAAATACACAAGTTCATGCATATACAATCTCTAACATTTCCATTGTTTTTCAATTAATTACATTCCCATCCTATCAACTATTACTCTTTTGAGTTCCAGTCTACCCAAATGATAATAGATATACAATCTGCACTAGCCACACATATACAATTCATATCTTTGACTTATTTCAATTCATCCATTTAGAATCCTTTCATCTTTACTGCTTTTAATTTCCATAGTCGGCCAAGTGCAATGGTTCTGTGTGATTTCTTCGAATGTATTTCATCGAGGGAGAATTGGTTGATGCTTTCTTTTTCCTCAAGGACATTGTACTTCAAATGCATGCTGGAATGCTGGATAGACGCCCTGAAACCTCCAGTTACCCCCTATCTTTATTATTCCCCAAACCCACCCCCACATACATTTGCAGTGAAACGCAGAAAATGAATTAGACCAATTCTCCTTCAATACAATCTACTGTGGCCATACCTCCCATCATCCCATTCCCCAGTGTTAAACAACTTGTCAAGATATGTCAATTGGTTTCAGGCAAATGTATTACCTTACATAACCGGTAGTATCTGCTGTCTCTGGGGATGCCTAGTTGGGGACCTTGGACTGTTCAGGTAGGAAGCAATGCAAATCTCCTAGAGTGTGGAGTAGGTCTGAGGTATCATACATTCAAATGATAATCTGAAGAAATGTTTTGCTATTTTCAATCAAGCAATATGATCATGATAAGTATACCAGTCCCAGGCCTTAACATTTTCTGTAAAATCAGATTTCAGCTGCAATCATTCCCTGTCCCATATCGGGTCCCAGCCAATCTCTTTATTCAACTTCTCATTACAAATTTTAAAATCATCCATTATATTAGTTGTCTTACTTTATATTGCTTTATCAACCAGGGACAAGAGCGGGAATATGGGTTCCTTCATTGCTTTTATATATGTGTGACCACGTTTAAGTAGCACCTGCCCAGAACATGAAAAGAGCCCTACTTCAAGGCGTATAGCCTCAATAGGAATACACTGGAGCAGACCCAACAATTTTCTCCCAAAAATGCCCTCCAGATTATTTAATCAGTCAAGGTCATTTTTATAGCTAGCCCCCATCCATGCAGAATAGTTTTCAAGAAGAACTACATTTATGTTAGTACAATACCCTTCATGCTATATCCAACTATTCTAGCAGCATATTTTTTAATCATGAACATCAAAGATAGTCCATTTTGATGGTGTACTTCTATGAGTTCAATTTTATGTTTGTTTTTGCTGTAATTTCCTACCCCAGGTATTCATATATGCAAACTTGTTCAATAGTCCCGCCTAAAATGTTAAGCTGTCAGGAATATACGTATACTTTGTTTTATTTCTATTCAGCTGTTGGTCATTTTTCTTAGATTACTAATTTATCTAATTGGCACTTCTCCTAAACCCATCATAAGTGTGATCCAAAATTATAATATCATCTACATAAGCAAGCCTCAAGATTTTTAACAGTAGCCTATCTTGCTGGAAAATCCACCAGATAGAGTTTGAACAGCATTGGTCGCAAGAACACACCCTTTTTTCAATCCCTTCTATGTTCTATTTCTTTAGTGAAATGCCTGTAAACATGCAAGTCCAAAGTCCTAAAGGGAGCCACAAGTACAATATAAGGAAGGCATCAGACCCCTGATAGTGTTGTGGGTATGACGTGTTTCCAGTGGTGTGGCATTATAGTTGGAATAGATGCCGTTTTGCCACACTTCAAGGAGCTTTTAGACTGTGTGCTGCATAGGAAAACACACATGCAAAAGGTATTTCTTCATATACTTTTTATCACACTTATAGAACTGGATAAGGTTATTTAGGTTGGGCATGTGGCTGATAGGTGAGTACAGAGACTACCTTCAAGTTACAACACCCACAGCCACAAATCCACAACGGGCTCCCAGACACATGACCACTGCCATACATGCAACTCATCACTGGGTCCACACAAAAGCAACAAACCTGCATCCAACACCACGCACAAAGGACCACCCAGGGCACATTGACACCATTCATGCCCTTCTCCATGCAGGTGACGCTCATGAATAATTTAAGCGCTATATTATGACATGCTACGGGTGACCCACCACCACGCAACAGGAAACATGCAATACTGCAAACAGAGAGAGCAGGTGCATCATTGAGCAGTTCAGATGCCTCCTGAAGTCACTACACATGCCTAGATAACAGAGGGGGGTGTACCCCTGTACAAACCACACATTGTGTGAGATATCATACATACCTGTTACATCCTGAATAACATTGCAGCACACAGATTTTAAAGAGTCTGGCTCTGTTGTTAGAGGCCACAGAGACAAAGGCTTGAATGTATGCTCTCTTCTTGGACAGGACAGACAGTTCCTTATTGACTTTGGGGCAGGCAGCAGGCCAGTTTGTCAGAGGATGCGCCTGAAGCCCTCCACTTCCTCTCAGCCACCATGCACTTGCATTTCAGGATGGCCAGGTTAGAATCATACTAAGAGTAGCACTTGGAGGCAGGACTCAGCCACATTCTCATGACAGGGGCAATGATGTGCAGGGTGGTAGAAATAGAAAGATGCAGATTAGAAAGGGCTGTGTCAGGGTGTGAGTCAGCCGCTGGTGTAGGAGGAGCTGAGAAAGTAGAGGCAAGGCATCCACTGACACACGCTTCATGGGCCAAATGACCGAGAAGGTAGGTGGCAGTGCTAGGGTGGGGGGCTTTGCCTGAGGGATAGAGAGTTTCAAATGAGAGGAGAGTAGAAAGTAGTCAGTCCAAGAAAGAGGAGTCGTGAGAGGGTTAGAAAGGGGGATGTCTGAGGTGATGAGAACATCCAAAATATGTCCGGCAGAGTGTGTCAGGCCAGAGGGCAGAATGGAAACCGAAAGAGTGTCACAGAGGTTGCAGAAAGCCCAGTGGAGGGATTAGAAGCATCCAGGTGGATGTTGAGATCTCGGAAGAGGAGAAGTTGAGAAGTAGACACAAGGAGAGAAGATGAAAGGTCAGCCCATTCAGAGAGGAAGAGGGCGACCTGGCCAGGTGGCCTGTAGTTGATGGCCACAGTTATAGAGAGGTTGGGAGAGATAGAGAGCCTGCAGACCAGGCAATCAAAGAAGGAGTAGGCCTGCGTAGGGATAGCAGAGGTTTGGGCCCACACCGGAAAGATCATGGCTATTCCACCTCCAGGATGGTTGGTTCTGGGTTTGGAGAGGATCTTGTAGCCCACAGGGAGGAGAGTGTCAAAACCCGTGACAGAACTGGCCGTAAACCAAATCTTGGTCAAAGCAAGGACATCTAGGTTGAGTTCTTCAAGGAGTTGAGAGATGTCATAGTAATGTTTGACAGCAGAAAAAGAGTTGAGGGTTGCGACCTGGAGCAAGTTGCCCCATTTAAAATACTTCCGTGGAGGGGTACATGCTTGAGGTACACCCTGCAAAGGTGGTAGAGACTCACAAGAGTGGGTAGAGGAGGAACATGAGGGTGCCAGAGAGGTAGGAGAAGGATTAGCAGGAGAAGGGAAGAAGCTGATAAGATGCAGGAAATGCCTATCAAAAAGGAGCACATTGGGCTGATGGCCCTGAACCAAGATGGTGCCATTCAGATAGACATTAATGATGGTTTTGGAGGAGTCAAAAGGAGACAAGAAAACCTCCCACCTAGTGCCACCATTAATGGGAGAGTAGGAGAAAGGAGAGAGAACGGAGACCATATGAAGGGTCCATTGGTCTGGAGAGAGGACGACAAAGAGGATGTCAGTGAGAGTCTGTCTGGAGGAAGCACTGGTGTAGGCATCAGCGATAGGGAGGCCTGGGTTGGAGACCAAAATGTCACTTTTGAACTTCTTCCTTCCAGACTTAGTGAGAAGTATAGGGTAAGAGATATACTAGCAGTTGGAGAAGATGGGAGAGACAGAAAGCACTATAGGGGGTGCAAAGGAGGTAGGTGGAGAAGGGGGTGAGAGAAGAGAGCGAGACACACAGCCCTGTGGCACACAACTCAGAATGCGCAGGGGGTGGAGGAGGATGGTGGCCGAGGTCACAACAAAGGAAGACACAGGAGGGGAACAAGTAACTCACAACAATGATCGGTATGCCTTGCGGGCAGAATATAGGTGGTAGCCTAGAGAGAACCAGCAACACTTCTACAGTTACTGGAATGCAAAAACACCTGTTTTTTAGCACAGCACAATACAACACACCCAGATTTTACTTTCCTGAAAGGAGAAAAGGCTAGGTTTTGAGCACAGCACAATACAATACACACAGATTCGACTTTCCCAGAAGGGGGGAAAAGGATAAGTGTTTGAGCACAGCACAATACAACACACCCAGATCTGGCTTACCTGATCAGTTGCAGCAGCTCGACAGTTGCAGGCTACGTGCTATCACCGGCAGACACCACTGGAGCTGTCCTAAGCCTCTGGTCCTTGATCGATGGGGCTGCCACAGCAGGGGGTGCCTTGGGTGGCCTTGGGTGGACGATTTGAAAAGGCCCATCAAAGTATGGGAGCATGGTGGAAGGTAGGGGGGAGGTTCAACAAAAAAGGAAGCAACCGGCTCAATAACTCACTTCCTGCTCAGAAAATCAACAATGGCAAATGTATACAGTTCTAAGTCGTACCACAATTATCATATTTCAGATTTCATCAAAGTGCATGAACTGTACTCTGGTTAAATGTCACACAAATCAATTAATAAAGGTAACCAACAATAGACATAGCAAGAAAACAGTTGTTTAGAACAATTGGTAGAATACTGGCCTCTACCGTTAAACACAGTTCTGTGTCGAGATCCCCCCACCTGGGCAACCTGTAAAATAAAGAGATGTAACAAGCCCAGTCCATATATTGTTCTACAAGTCTTAGTTCCTTCTATATTGTTTATACCCCCCAATGTACCTGGTGGAGTAGTATTCTTTGAAGAGGCGTCGATGGATCCTTCTTGAGTGACTCCCTTTAAAGCAGGAGCCACGAATCAACGAGAGGCCTCATATAAGGTGAACTTGGCATCAACAGCGTTAATGAAAAATGTGAGGGTGCCGAGACCACCGCGTCGATCCAGGCGGTGCTCGTGGGCAATGTCCTGCAAGGATGAGGTGTGCAGGGCACCTCGGCGTTGGATAGTTCAGGACCGCAAAGAGTTTCTGAAGAACTGTGGCCCGACAAGGGCGTTGAGTCGTCGAAGTCTTTGTGGTCTTTGGGTGACGGGAAACCCACCGGTGGATTCTCCTCGGCGCATCAGCGTCCTCGACTTTCGTCCTCGACTTTTTCCGGTGACATAAAGCAGTCGACGGTGCAGACAAGGGAGTCCTTCGATTCAACAGTCTTAGGCAAAGGAGCGGGCGGCTGACGGCATCATGTGGTCCCCTCTTCTGGGCAACACGGCTTCGATGGGCCTCTAGCAGTTACAGTGATACTCCGAACCCTGGTCTACGGGAATGGACTTCGACAGCATCGATGTCCGGGTGCTTCACTTCATTCTCCTCGGCGGCCTCCGTCTCCGCTCGGCAGCCTTTCAAAGGTCTGACTTCCAGGGAGCTTCGGCGAAGGTTGGCGGTGCTCGATGGTCCCTCAGAGCACGGGAAGAGGGCACCTAGCCAGGTCCTCTCTCGGATCAGTCCTCGATGAACTCGACAGCTTTCGGATCGGGTCGAAGCAAATGCAGCAGCAGTTCTTCTTCTTCCAGCTGGGCATCGAGGATAAGCAGTTGCAGTTACTCTCCAGTGGTGAGAGGTCCTCAGATATACTATTATGTCTCTTATCCACACTGCTGGGTCACACTCAGCAGCCAATCATACAAAAGGGCATTTATGCAGTCAGTCAGCCAATCAGGCATACAGTGCATTCAGGTCATACTCCTCCCTCTCAGACACTCACATCAAGGAATGTGAATTGGGACAAGTACCCAGCCATTCAACACTACACACTGCATTCATTCCAGTTTTGGGCAGGGCTGTCTCAGTCTTTGTCTCTCATACCAGAACCAGACACCCACAACAAGAAGTGCATATTGGTCACACACTCCATTCACCCAGGTCCCACCCACAGGGTGTACCCACAACATACAGTCACTGGGAAGGCTTCATCCAGTCTGGCCTGGACTTCCACAATACCACCATATATGGAACAGCCAGTCAGGGGGAAGGGACAGAGTCAGGGCTTCTCAGGGCTTCTCTGGACTTTGGGAAAACAAGGTAACAGGCAAAAGAAAGCAAGAGGCCATAGGGGGCATCTTGTTTCCTATCAAGAATCAACTGATTCCAATGGCAGGGCCTTGGTATCCCAAAATGGAGGATACCCAGAGTACCTGTCAAATTCAGCATGGAGCTGCCAGCAGCCCATACCCTGCTCTGTGGGCCACGCACAGGTTCCCAAAAACATACACTCGGGGCACAAGGTTGCACCCCCACCCATGGGTGCCATAAGGGTATCCCATGGGTCTGTACACCAGACCAAAAACAGGAAGAGCTGCACTGCCAGGAGTCCCACATGGACTCCTGGGCAGGAAACAATACAGAACACACATGAAAAAGGACTACAGGACAAGGACAGGGAGGCCCTGTCCCTCCAATGCATTCCCAGCATCACACCAGGTAAACTAGTTCCACTTGCACCTGCTCACCAACTGCAAATGAAAAGAGGCTGGAGGGCTGTTTAAGTAGGGAAAAAGAGTGGGAAGGTGCCAACAGTTTAACGTATTGACAGGTGTCCAGAGTTAGCTAAAGTGACCTAGATCTACTTAGTTTAGTTAGTTTAGTTTATTCATTTATAATGTGCACCAGACCCAGAGGTATCAAGGCGCAACAGTACAGGTAATGTGAAGCTTGAATGACAGGTTACAAAATGGGCAAGGCAGCGTGCAACAAGTGGCCCATATGCAATATGTATAGATCAGAAGGTTACAGTTTACCAAAAATATACAGCGAGTATAATGTATATCAGTGGTGCCTATTATTAACAAAATATACAGCAAGTATGCGACAAATATATTGCAAAATTATTATACAAAAAAGGTAAATATATATACAGCAGTGGTGCCCGAGCGAGAGCATGGCTAAGTATACATGTGGGCTATTGGGTGTTGTTCGCCTTGAGGCAGTTGATGTAGCTTAGTCTAAACTTTGGGAAGGATTGAGCTTCTCTAATGTGGTGAGGTAGAGAGTTCCATAGTTCGGTGGCTTTGACTTGGAAGCTATTGCCCCCTACTCTAGATAGCCTAAATCTGGGTATGGTGATGCAATTGGTATTGGTATGTCTTATGGGTCTGGTAGAGGTTCTTCTGTAAAATCTATTGATGAGGTAGCTAGGGGCAGCATTATTCAGTGCCTTATGTGTCAGGGAGGCAGTTTTTAGGTGAATCTTGTTAAGTGTGGAGAGCCAATTGTTTTGGCGCCTAATCGCTGATATATGTGATCTTTTTGGGATGCCCAGGGCCATTCTAAGAGCATTATTTTGAAGGACTTGAATTTTTGGATGATCGATTTGTTAGTGCCAATGTAGAGTGCAATGCAGTAATTGAGCCTAGATAAGATCAGGGCTCTAGCCAGGGTGATGCATTATCATCCGGCAGAAAGTGTTTGCCCGATCTGATCAGCTTACAGGTTTAGGCTGCGGTAGAGGCCAGGGTGTTTACTTGTTTGGTCAGATATAGGATGGAGTTGACGTAAAAACCTAGGGTTTTTACCTCCTTGACTACCTATATGAGATTACCATCAATGATGAAGGAGGAGTAGTCCTTTCCTAGTTTTTTTAGGTAAGTGTGGGTTCCCAGGATGGAGTTCCGTTTTTTAATCATTTAGGCATAGACCTTGTGTGGCCATCCATGCCTCGATGATGAGATACACCCTATTCACCAAGGCCAAATCCGCTCCATAATCCCCGGAAAGAGGGAGGAGAATCTGGGTAGCATCTGCATAGTTGGGGTAGGTGATACCGATAAGGTCTAGATCATCGAAGAGGGGCTTGGTAAATATGTTGTATAATGTGGGGGAGACACAAGACCCGGGGGACACCACACGTGATAGGAATGGGGTCTGCTGCTGCAGAAGGAGCAAAAACCCTCATAGTTCTTTCGCTCAGGAAGGATTCAATCCAGGTTACAGCCTCTTTTGAAAAGCTGGCGGCAGAGTCCAGGTGTTTACATAAGACCCTATGATCCACCAGGTCGAATGCAGCTGAGAGATCAAGAAGAAGGAGGAGGGCCGTTTTCCCTTTGTCTCTCAGCTCATCAATCTGTGCCTTCAAATCAATTAGGGCAGTCTCAGTTCCATGTTCATGACGGAAACCTGATTGAGGAGGAGTTTATGGGATTCCAGAAATGTTTGAATCTGGAGATAGGCGACCTTGTCTAGGATCTTGAACAGGAATGGTACAGTAGAGATGGGACGGTAATTGGTAGGTATGAGCAGGTATAGCATTTTTTTTTAGTAATGGGAGCACTGAAGATTGTTTGAGATTGGAGGGGACAGTACCAGATGCAAATGAGGCGTTGATCAGTTTAGCTATGAATGGGGCCAGGTCTCTAGCAGCGTCTTTTATGAGTTGAGCAGGGCAGAGTTCTCCCTGACAGTTGGAGGGCTTAAGTGAGAGAATTACTTTCTCTGCCTCAAGGGTGGAGATGTTGGTGAAATTAAATCGGGGGTAGGATTAGCCCTAGTTTCCTTCGAGAGGACTTTCAGGGCACTGACGTTAGGAGGGCAGGTGAGGGATTTTTTTTGGAGATATTTTATTTTGTAGGATGCTCACTTTGTTAGCGAGGGCCTGGTGTATGTCAGAGCACCACTTTATGTCTTTATTGCACATTTCAGGGGTGGTGATAGAGGATTCAAGTTCTTTCAAGATAGGGAACAGTTCTTTGGTACTGGAATTAGCCCCAGACTTGCGATTGTTGTAGGAGTTACGTTTGGCGCAAATAATTTCCTTTTTGAATTGGGAGGCAGCTTCAGTAAATTTGGTTTTGTTGGCGGTGGATGGGAAAAGTCTCCAAGTGGTTTCACAAGTCCTTTTTAGATATCTGAGGTCTTTGAGTTCAGGTGTGAACCATTTGTTTTGATGAGCTTTCGGTTTGCTAGGTCTAGGTTTAAAGGGTGCACTGGAGTCAAGTGTGGTTATCATAATTTTATTAAATTCATTGACAAGAGTGCCTGGGTCAAGGTTGTCCTCTAGCAAATTAAGGGAAGGCAGGATGGCTGGAATCACTTTATCCCTTGTTATGTTTTTCTTATTTCTAGTTAGGCATGGAGGGGCGTTAGGTGTGGTAATCACAAGTGGTCTGGTGGTGAGGAGGGAGAAGAATAAGAGGAAGTGGTCCGTCCAGGGGTAGGGCAAGATGGAGGTGATATTTACCGTGCAGTTATATTCTGCCACCCAGTCAAGTGTTCTGCCTTTGATATGGATGGGCTCACTAACTTTTTGGGAGAGGCCTAGTTTGGATAGTGTGCTAGCAATGGTAGTGGCATGCTTGTCAAGTGGGTCCATGAATCCTAGGTTGAAATCTCCCATGACTAGTAATTGAGACGTAGTGTTAAGGTTATTGGATAGAATAGTATGGGTATCCTCTTCAAATGATCCAATGGGGCCAGGAGGACTGTAGATAAGATGAATGGTTAATGTTTGGGGTTGGTTAAAGGGAGGCTAGCTGTGAGGGTTTCACAGGAGAGAGTTTAATCGGTCAGGGCGAGTCTCATAGAGAGTCTAGATTTAGAGATTATGGCAGTTCCTCCGCCACGTACATTTTCTCTGTCTTGTTTGATTATGGAATAGCCATCTGGGACAGCGTTAGAGAGTGAGGGGCCTGCTGCCTCGTGCAGCTAGGACTCTGTAATGGCTAATACATTGAGGTTGTTAGAATAAGGTCAGCGATGTCCGTGGTGTGTGCCACTAGTGACCTAGCATTTATTAATGCTGCCTTGAGTGGAGGGCAAGGTGTGGTGGTACTTGGGGGTGGTGGCACTTGGTCTAGTCTCTTAGGGTTGAGAGAGAAGAGTCTTTTGGAGGTTGCCTGGTAGAGAACATTACTATTAAAAGTACTGTTCTGTATGGACTTGTGGACCGTGTGGTGGGTAGTTCTAGTGTTGGCCGCTGGTAGGGATCTAGCAAGTGGTTCATAGAGTTTACTAAGGCATGATCGGAGTTTAGCATTTCTAGCCTGTAGTGTGCTGGGATTGCTGTGGTGAGATCTAACATCACTAAGGTGTGCCGTGTGATGAGGCCCATCATGTATTGTATAAGGCATAGTGCCTGGGATTTGTAACGTCAGGGAGGTGTATGACTCTAGCAGAATAAACAAGGATAGAAGATTAGAGGGGCTTACAATGGAGTTGAGCGTGCACATGTTGGGCATAGATCTGCAGGATATAATATGGCAAGTATGTTTGAGAGTGGGCAAAATCACAATGTTCAAAAGGCAAGTAAAATTGGGAAGAGGGTGGCTCTAAGAAAATATGTGGAGCAGCTAGGCTCTGAAAATAGGCCACAACAATATTTTCAGGCAGTATCTAAACAACAGGCTCTGAGAATCTGGGACATGCTAGGAAATAGTCACATGGGCTAATATGAATGGGAGCAGAATAGCATGTAGGCAAAGACAATATTTACAGAGAAATCCAGGGCAGCAATCATCTGCTGATTTAGAAATGTGCAGTGAACAGCTGCTCACCAACTGCCTGCGACACGGCAGGATGAAACATAAACCTGGGGCAAGGAAAGTAGAGCATGATACAGGAACTGGAGAGTGGAGTAAGTGATAAGTTCTAGGAAGAAAGGGTGAGGGATAAGTGCTGTGGGATTGTCAAAGAGAGGTAGGGGAGAAGAGAACAGGGAGATGTGATAGCATAGAATGCTATGCAACTGGTTCTTTAGAAAGGAGGAGAGCTAGGAGGTTGGGTTTAAATAGAGATCTAGTGGAAGTAGGTCGGAGAGAGAGAGGAGGAGCATTCCAGAGTAACAGAGTGAAGAGAGGGAAAGAGACAAATGGAGAGGGAGTCCAAAGCGCACAAGACATGGCAAGGAGGTGAGCCACAGATGATACTAGGGATGAAGGCATCTGTGTTTGCAGCACAACGAACCTTGTGTGCAGTGTTGCAGAAAGCCCTTTGGGCTCTCCTTATATTCTTTAATTTTCCTTAAGAACTACTGTTTTCAAGGTTAGTGGGAGACTTTGTATCCTTCTTATATTTTCCGTTTGTGAGATCAGCACACACTACCTTATGTGAAGTGCTGAAGGCTTACATAGTATCATTCCCGCGTCTCCTGTAACATTTATGTTACAGTGACAAGCATACCTGAATGGCTGGTGGTAGTGGATGTGTTCTATTGTCATTCATGTAATTCTGTCTTCACAGCAGCGTTTATACACAGAAGGGTCACCAATGACTCAAAATGGTGGCCCCCTTCTTTTGTCACCATTTATTGTGTGCTTATTCTTTCTTGGTCCTTCTACTGCCATACTAGGTGGAGGGGGTCTCGGTTTGACTTTTGTCTTCAGCAGGAATCGTTTGTGAAGCCCATCAAGGCTCCAAGTGTATCTGTGTGGACAAGGGGCAGGAGAGGATTCCAAAACTCTGCTGTTCTTTGTGTCCTGGGATGCCTGCCTGGAACCAATTCCAACTGGGCGGTTGGCTATCCTGACAGGGCATCCTCCCAAAGTTTGACTTTAGTATGAGTGTTGACTGCCTGAGTTGTTGGATAAAAGCCGAGCATCCTGAGCCAAAAGATAAGTTGACCACTGGAACAGAAGAACCAAAGAAGAAGAAAACCAGAGATGCCTGCAGCAACTTGCAGCAATCGCAGAAGCTTGCTGAAGTATCACTACTGTCCTGACCCTTTTTCCAAATTGACAGGGAAGCTTCAAAGTGGACGACTTTCTCCCTTGTACTGGTGGGCATAATCAGGGCTAAAATAACCTTCAATTCAAACCATCCCACAGCATGCTGCAACCTTCCTGGGCAGCAAACCCACCAATACCCTGGGCCTCCAAGCCAGATTGTAGTGCATCATCTTGCCATGAGTGAACGCTCCCAAAACTTTGGTGGACACCTGTGGACCTCCAGAGGCAAGACTACCTCCTCAACGTCCCATCACCAGAGTGCAGGACCGAGCAAGTGAGATGAATTTTTCGGACAATAACTGTTCTTCATTGGAAACTGTGAAATGGCACCAGAACGGAAGACTGACATTGGAGCGGAAAGAATCCTTTGCTAAGTATCCTTTATCTTGACTGCTGCTGTGACATCCCTTGCAGAGTCCCTTGTCGCTCGCAGTCGCGGCCGTCGCTGTGACTGGCGATGTCTTCCGGGTTGGAGTTTGAGAGGACGCAGAGGAAGGTTACTTTAGTCCTTTTTCTGTGTTCGAAGCCGCAGCTCCAAACGCGGGACGCAACGCTGCCGGGAGTATTTAAATCCCCGCCTCCCGGCAGGTCGTTGCGTTGCAACCCCCTCTGTTGTTTACCTTTCGAATCTGGGTCCTTCGCTCTTCCTCTGCACTTCGCTTTGGAACTACTCAGGGGTTTTTTTTTCCCCGTGGTTACTCTTCTCCACCGCCTTCCCTGGGCGGCGCTACCTGTGCCTTTTTCTCTTTTTCTCCGGCGGTCTCTCTCTCTCTCTCTCTCTCTCTCTCTCTCTCATTCTCTCTCTCTCTCTCTCTCTCTTTCTCTCTTTCTCTCACCCGTTCTTCTTCTCTTGCTCTTTGAGTCCAGTCAGCATGGGGTTTTCTCCCTTGCTCCTCCGCAGTGCTTTCTTGGAAGATTTCTACCTCCACCTCAGCCATTTCAGCTGCTGCCTTCTCCGCCTGCTCTTCAGGCCTACTGCTGCCGTTGGACTTGGACGTTTTGTGGCCACACCCTCATTGTTGGAGATCCTTCGCTTCCTTCTTTCATCTGTTAACAACAGGCCTTCTGATACAAGACTTGACACCTCTTATCAGGGTTTTTTTCCCCTTGCAGGTTTTTCCCTGTATTTTCTGGCTTGGTTCCGGAAAGGAGGTCACTGAGCCGCTGTTCTCACCCAGCGGCCACAGTGGCTTCTCTCCGTGACAAGCCCACGCACCAGAAGAAGGAGAGAGACTACCTGGCACGTCGAGGCCTGCAAGATACCATCGACTAGGAAAGCTCAGGTGAGGAGAGCGTGTGTACAGGGGGAACTCAGCCAAGGGTACCGTTCAAGTCACATCCCTCCTGTCATCACCATGATCAAAGAACCGGAGACGGGGTCCACAACTGCTGCACCATGAAATAATCCAGCTGCATCTCCTTCATCACTCCTCAAGTGATGTGGGACTCAGGGTAATACTTACCTTGAGTCATTCTGTCACTCATTTGTTGGAGGAGTGCTGATTCCGGTGTTTTCGTGTTCACCCATACTGTTTGCCCAGGCCTAATACTGGAGCGCCCATACAGAGCCTTTTCCAAGGTCCCTGAAACCTTCCTGACCAACAAAAGACTCATACTTTCTTATAATTGAACAATCCTTTGGAATTGTGCCTTTTCTGCGTCTGTGCCTACTCTGCTTTACCTCCAATCGGATTTTGAAGAACCCATACCTAGATAGAGATGAACAGCTACAACCTTAAGGACTATGCAAAGTTATATCATTCTTTGAAAGTACTGGCCTGCTATTGTTTGTGTTGCTTAACATTGTTATTCCTACAACAGAACGGGTGTTTTTCTTAAATTAAACACATGGAAAAACGTACGTATAAATATAAATAAAGCCTTCTGTAGAATTACGAGCACAGGGAGAAACTATTTAAATAATGCATTCTCATATTCCTTCTAGTGCCATACATTCATTAACCTACACTGATCACTTCTACAGCAATAAACTGAAGAGTAAACCAGAAGAAAAGACATTAGGGAATACAACCGCATAGTCAAGTGTTTTCTCGTGTAAGGTAAGCCGAATAACAGCACCAACCCCGACTACCTGTGTTCTTTTAACAGTATTAGAGACACTGGCCTAAAGTAGACTTTATAAGTGGCACTAATTAAACCATTTTTGCGGTTTATTAAAGGCACAATTTGGTGTCTGACGTTTCAATAGACAAATGATTCATCACTCTTAAAATTCTAAATAAGTCACTACTTACATGGACCACTCCACAAGGACATAGAGCCCCTAATCAAGTGGTAAGCTATTACTGTATTATTTCATGCACTGTATTGCCCAAGCCTAATCTCCATGCTAATATGCTAACTAAACTATGCACATACAATTTGCAGGTCATTTTGAAACTCAATTTAGAGTCCACTACAGACCGAGAGGATAAACCCCTGCTATACTCAGGAACATTCCTCCAAAACAACTACTCCTCCCGACAAGACTAGGTAACTAACTAACCTAGTACTGTCTGATAAAATTAAATTATCGTAGAAGTTCAAATAGCATTCATAGCTTATTTTCTTCTTTTTTCTCCTTTGTCCCATATCAACAGCTACAGAAAGAATATTCAAGTTTGTCATTTAACACTGCCAACAGGAACAATTACCAAATGATATATGTGCCTATAGCACACTTTGCCATTTGGACAGCAGAGGGCAAGCTAACACTGATACATTGCATCGGTTCTATGTGAAAAGACCTTTTTTTAAAGGTGTCAAGAGAAAAATACCAATTTTACTTTGACCAATTTTCTTTTGATCTGGAAACACACCTAAGTGTTTTGTTATTTGGCCTACGGTAGCATCCATGTACTTATGGTTAAGTTGCTAAACCCATAGGTAGAGCACTTTTTGGGTGGCTCATAACTTTGCTCCATTTGGACGAATCCTCACCAAAATGTGCAAAACAAGTATAATGCCCACTCTGTATTTATTTTACAAAATTTGATGAGGTTTGGTCAAGGGAGGGCAGTTATTAGGGTGGTCCCAATTTTTTTTTTTTCCCACAGACATAATGGGAAACAAAATTCAGCTTTTGTTATTTTGGTGTAAATCCATCCAGTATTTTTTTTTAAATGACCAAAACGTAAGGCAAAAAAATTAGTGGTATCTATGTCCGCTCCACGGACTCACTTCCCTGGTTGGTCCGTGAACTGGCCTCTGATTGGCCAGAAAAATGTGCAGACTTTTGCGGGACACGGTTGCTGATTGGGTGGTGAGAAAACATGAAATGCGTCGGTTTTCCTGAAACGCCCGCCATCTTGGAGGCGCTGACTTTTTTGGGGTCCGCAGCCAGCGCGCTTGTTTTTGGGATCCGCGGACAGCGCAGTGAAAACATAAAGAAAGCAACATTGCACTTGTCAAACTCAACAAACAATCTCTGGGGATTTGGGGGGGATGAGGATGGAATATGGCCATAAAAAGCCAAAAAACAGGTTGTTTCATCCCCCAGTCCGCGAACACTCCAGATGTTCTGGGGCAGTCCTGTGGTGTTTGCGGACACTTCAGATGCCCTAGGACATCTGTACCTATTTCTGCATTACATGTTTGGGGAAAAGCAGTTTTTGGATGGCTTATAACTTTTGCACTACTCAATGAAACTGCATGTAATTTTGGAATTTTATTCTAGACCTAACCTTGAATGGTTGTGCAACGTTTTGTGGGATTATGTTAAGAGGGGGGGTCCCAAAATATTGTAAAGGCATATAAATGTGGTGCCATCTGACAAATCTGCACAACATTTGGCAACACGATTTTGGATCTAGATGTAAATGGTTTTCTAAAGTTTGGTGGGATTTTCTCAAGAGGGGGCGAAATTAGAGCGGAGTCTCAACATTTTTAGATGGCTTATAACTTTGTTGCTATTTGACAAATGTGGACAAAAGTTTTCAGATTATAGAGACAACCTTCAATGTTTGTGTACAGACTGAATGGATTTTGAAGTTATATGACTATTGTATGTACATACATTTTGATACTTTAAAAAAAATAAAAGATGAGCAGAATTCAAGCAAACTCGTGAGGAGCACTGGCAAGGACATTAAAGCATGATTTTTCAAATGTGCCTGTGTTTTATTTTTTCACATGTGTCATAATGTAGGTACAAAAAATAGTCATATACCTTTGGTGACTGAGGTATATAGCCTGTGGTCGTGGGCAGTAGCCAGATTGTCTAGGTCATGGCATAAGGTCATGACGCAGACAATCTGGCTGCTGCCCATGACCGCTAGGGAAGTAAAATGGTGTTAAAGTGGCTATGTCTACCTGGGACCGGCTATGTGGTAAGGTTATTCGAAGATAGGATAGGTTTGAAAGGCAAAAGAGTGCTTGTGATAATACATTCTTAGGGTTTTTGCAGGCTGCCATGGCAAGGGAAGAGGGGCTGTGTATGGAGCCCCGCCTTCTCTTTCCATGTTGGCTGTCTTGGAAAAGGAAAGTTCTTCCTACTTACAGCGGGACATCAGAGGTGTCCCACTATACGAAGACAAATCTATGTTTTAGCACCCTAGGTTCCCGCTTTGGGATCCAGGGGTGCTAATGGCCTGTATCCCCCATTTCAGGTGCTGCAATGGGTGATAATGTTCTGTAGCCCTCTTTATATATTTATTTATTTGTTTATTTATTTATAATGCGCCAAAGCCTGCACACATCAGGCTGTGTGGTTACAGTATTTGTTGGGGAAGATGAGGTGGAGGAAGACAGTTTACTACTTGCTGAGAAGGGAACAACCTTTCTGACAGCATTGCGGTCATTGGATTTGGTGTGGTGGTGCATGGAGGTGGTCCCAATGGAGTACTGTCCAGGTAGTCTGCGGCTGAGTAAAAAATTGCACTCAGTGCATTTCACTTTTGTAGCTTTAACCTTTGGTACACTCCCAACAGGAGAAAAGAACTGGCATAGCCATGATTCAATCTTGGTGCTAGAAGTAGGCACTTCCTCTACCTCATCTTCTTGGTCCTATTAATTGTCTTTGAAACTACTGCGCTTTTTTTGTTGTGAAGGTCCTCCAGGTGGTGGTGGTGATATGATATGATATGATATGATATGGCATTTGTAACGCGCCTATACACAAGTGTTTCAAGGCGCGACAAGGCAAGGGTGGGAACAAGGGGAGACAGACAACGAACCTACTAGGCCAGGTGTCATTCAGATCGTGCAAGTGCAAGGGTAGAGGGGAAGGGAAAAGTGCAGTACAGGGTTAGTAGAATACAAGATAAATAATTAATAGGGCCATCTGGTGGCAAGTGCAAGGTAAGTGCCGGGAGAAGGGGCTGTAGGATACAGAGACACTCGCGTAGTGCAGGGAGGCAGTGCAGGAAGAATGGCTGGGCCAAGGACCGAGATCGGTGAGTGGCCCAGTTGCAGATTCAGAGCAGGCTCAGTGCTTTTATCAGGGGAGAGAGGGAGAGAAAGCGGAGGCAAAGAGGAAGGTTTTGAGGTGCTTCCGGAACCGGAGATGGTTCTCCTCAAGTTTCAGGGGGACAGGAAGGCTGTTCCAGAGGGAGGCCCCTGCTGCGGAGAGAGATCTACCCCCAACTCGTTTCTTGGAGAAGCGGCTGACCCTGAGGGAGTTGGAGGTGGATGAGCGAAGAGCTTGAGAAGGAAGATATTTAGGAAGAGAGAGTTGAAGGTATTTTGGCCCAAGGCCCCAGAAGGCCTTGTGGACAATGCAGAGGGTTTTGAACGTAATCTTCGCAGCCACTGGGAGCCAGTGTAGTGATTTCAGTCATGGAGAGATACGGTCCCTGGGCTTGAGGCCAAAGACAAGTCTCACAGTCCTGTTCTGGATGAGTTGCAAAGGGCGGAGAGTAGAGGCACGCAGATTTAGATAGAGGCTGTTACAGTAGTCCAGCTTCGAGAGAACCAGGGCTCTAGAGACAGTGAGCTTCTGGGGGAAGGAGAGGAAAGGAAGGATACCTCTGAGGAGGTGTAGATGGTAATGTGACTTCTTAGAGACATCAGATATGTGAGGAGAGAAAGAGAGTGTGGAGTCAAAGATGACCCCTAGGTTTTTTGCCATGCAGTTAGGAGCAGGAAGAGGGCCAAGGGGGGCAGGCCAGAGAGCTGCAGGGAAGGAGGAAGTGGGTGTGTCGATGAGTAGAATCTCAGTCTTACTGGCATTAAGGCAGAGGTCGTTGGCGGCACACCATTCATGGATAGCAGAAAGACAGTCAGAGATGAGGGAAGGGGAAGAGGAGGCCGAGGGTAGACTGAAGATGAGCTGGGTATCATCCATGTAGCACTGAAAGTTGGGACAGAGAGCTGTGATGCGGTGGGTAAGAAGTGCCAGATACTGATTGAACAGCAAGGGGGAGAGGTTAGATCCCTGGGGGACACCACAGGTATAGAAAAAGATGTCAGAGAGGAAGGACCCCAGTTGGACCTGGGAGGGTCGATTGGAGAGGAAGGAGGTCAGCCACACCAGAGCCTGACCAGTGAAACCCAGGTTTTCACGGAGACGGTTGAGCAGTATGGTGTGGTTGACAGTGTCAAAGGCAGAAGAGAGATCGAGCAAAATGAGAACACAAGGGGTGCTAGAGTCAAGGTTTGAGAGCAGGTCCTCACGGATGTTCAGAAGAGCAGTTTCCATGCTTCTGGCAGCTCTGAAGCCAGACTGATGGTCATGAAGACTACCAGCAGATTCAGTATGGAGATTAAGCTGGGAGATGGCCAGTTTTTCCAGGAGCTTGCCCAGGAAGGGAGTGATAGATGGTGGTGGCTCTTGGGGATGAGGGATGGCAATAACTGATCCCATTTTTAAGATGAATAGCAGTTTTGATAACATTCTTCCAAGTATGTACTGTGTACTAGGTTTGTAATGGATAATGAGAATACGAAAAGGTGTAGGAGGTGTGCAAGGGACATTTTTAAGTTGAAAGTTCCTAGATCAGTAGAAAATGCAGTTCCGAACTGTCTTCTAAGCACGGATCCGATCACAAAGTGCAGACTCCATCGAGAACATGTCACTATGCCACGCGCAAGCGTATGGTCACGTGGCACTTTCTATAAGGCCTGCGATTAAGTCATTCCTGTACATCTACAGATGCAACATTATTTCAAAAAGTTGCAAAAAGTGTATATAGGTGTTCAAAATGATGCTACACGGGTTGGAAATTGAGTTTTTTTTAAGGTGAAACTTTGTAAATCAGACATAAATATTGCTTTTTGGCTAAGTATGATGTTAGTAAGTTGTGGGAAAATAGCATGCACTGGTAAAAACCCATGAAATTCAATGAAAAAACGTTGTTAAAGGGACGTTATGGTTAAGTTGCACTAATAAAAAAACTATGAAATACTGTCATGCATGCTGGACATAGTACCCCTGGACCTGGAACAACATCTTCACGCAGAACGAGTTATGCTTATAGAACTGCTAGACCGTTCTATTCTAAATGGAAATTGTTTTATGCACTGCCGGGAAAACGACGTCTGCATTATTCACGTCATTAAATACACGTGTTTAGGTTCGTCACGTGTGTTTTGGCAGTACGTTCATAAGCAGCGTGAATACGTCGCTTGCTGCTTCTGATTGAACCATTATGGCATTTGGTAGCTGAAACCCTTGATCTGCGTCCTCACATTTTCTTCAGTTACTTCCTTGGCTTCTTCGGCATGTTTCCTTCCACACACAAATTCCTGGAGCTGCTGTCTGGAAGTCACAGGTTGGCAGCACTGTCTGCGTGTTCTTCAGTTGCGTGTATTCTGACACGCGGGTTCCTGATTTCTTTGCATGCTGCTTTCCTGACTACGTGAATTTGGTCGCGCGGAAATCCCACGCGGATGCTGTTTCCAAGCGCGGCTGTCCTGGGCTGCGTGTACTTTGTTCGCGGGTAATACACACGTGGATTTTGGAACTCTTTAGGTACAG